>NC_140919.1:19340316-19940316 GCF_045865225.1 Trachurus japonicus
TCAGACTGCAGATTGTCCAGTAGTTTAGACGTGCAGTCTTCGGTAGGAGAAGAATAATTGAATATTAGAATGTAATACAAAGTATTTAACAGAAAATAAAAATCATTATGAACACACAATTCTAAAACTGCACAAACCTCTGACGTTATTGTCATGAAGACCTGTGAGACCCATATATTTAAAAAAAAAATGTAAATAATGACTGCAGATGACATGGGACATCAGAGATTAAATCCTCACGAACATGTTGCATGATAAAACTGGTAAAAAGTTGAATTTCATGTTTTATTTGATTTATTTTAATGATCAGGACCCCTCTTGTAATTATACACCGATCAGCCATAACATTACAAATAATGGTTATCATATATTTATTCATGTTTAATGGTCAATTTTATACTTAAATCTTTTTTAATTGCAACTTATTTGTTTCTTCTCGCCCTGGGCATAGACCTTGTACTTCTGCTGCTGTCATGTTTCAGTTTTCCTGTTTGATAACCGGGTCTTATCTTGCATATGATGTTGCAAAACTGCCCCTTGTTTGACCCACCGCTCAACTTTTGCTTTTGTTCCACTATTTTTTGTTCATCAGTTATTCAGATGTAAACCTTCAGCACCCAAAAGTCATTCCCTGTATTAATGGGACATACTTCTTTATTGTCAAGTCCATAATAACAATTTTACTTTAACACATCAACTTTTCCATATATACAAGTTATTCACAAATCACCCTACACACAGATTAGAGCATTTTTACACAACAGTAGCATCTACAGCTGTTGTGATGAAGAGCAGCCTAGAGCTGGCTTCCTTCCATAATGAACAAAACAAATATCCAGTCCAAGGTTGAAAAAAAAAAGAGCAGTGATTAGTGGAAGCTAATGGAAAATGCTGAGTTTTCTAGATTACCACATTCCTCAGTATGTGTCATTTACACAATGGGACGTCAGATTCTGATGACATATGCCAGTTTGCGTGAGAAAACTCAAAATTGACCAAATGTTTGGACGAAAATATGTATGACACATTTCAATGCTCAAAAAAAAAGAAAAAACAGTCAACACTTTACTGCGCTTTGACAAATGGTGAAAATGATAAAGTCCTCAGGTGCCACCCATGATGATGAGCACCATTACTGATGATGTTTGATAAAAATACATCCTGTTATGTGTATCAGAGACAGAGATGAAATATAGACAATGAACAAAACACAAACTAAAGAAAATCTGTTGCCAAGGATGTCTTCTTGTGGTCCTATGACATCACTGAGCCATTAAGATTATGAAATAAATAGGGAAATGAAACACAAACTCACCCCGTCAGCAGAATTTTTTTTCTTTTTCTTAGCAAGATGCCATGTTGCTCAACTTTGTGTTACCAACGTCAACAAGCTGACTCCTGAGAGTCAGAATGTGTGCATTTTTGTATCTATGTCCCTGTTCATGTGTAGACATGTCTGTATATGGCTCATTTTATGCGTACTCATGTCAATGAGAGCATACAATTCACAGTTTCCTTGTGGCTGTATATCAACGCCGTTGGTTTTCAGTTCACACTCTGAATCATCTGTCCCTGTCAAAATCGCGGTTGCTATACTTTGTCATAGATGTCACGATGCTTCTTCACTAGGTCATGAGAGTTGCAGAGGTTTAGTGGTGAAGTCAGTTGAGGGCTGGAGCACTGCTTGGTGGAAGTGTGGGCGTGTCGTCTCGAAATGCATCTGTCTGAAGGTCTGCAGAGAAAGAAAGCACACCCTTATCAAACATTAAACATCAACCTTTCAATTTTTACTGTACATTGCAGCCTAGTCTAGATCATCTACAATGGGCATTCACTGCAATTCTTGCCAAGGGATGCGCGTGAATGTGGTGACGTAGGGACGAGGACCAATAGATCCATGACGAGGGCGGGGACTGCTAACTCCATCGGCTGACAAGAAGTTTGCCAAAACGACCGGATGGCTTACTCCTGCTTTTAAAAAAAAATTCCAAAGCAACCTAAGAGTATACTTCTTCGAAACCCTATTATTTGAATTCTGTGGTTTGAAAGTGTTTTTTACTGAAAACTGCCTGTTGCCTGTAGTTTACAGCTGGTGCCACCAAAAATTGGAGAAGCGAAAATGCTTAGCTGAGTCTTTCTGTTGAGAGTGTATTTTTAAATATGATGAGAAACTAAAAATAATTTGTATGGCATCTTATTTGGGGTTTTCTATTTTGATGACCTGTTCTAAAGGCATTCAAAGGTTATCATGATCCACTTGACTAAATAGATACAAGCAGAACATTATGTTTAAGAGGATTAATAATCTTATGGTTGCGTGTGAAGTTCAACTCACCAATGAGTGTCAAGCCTTGCTGCTGGTTCAGTATAACTGACGTCTCCTCCTCCTCATCCTCCTCCTCCTCTTCATCCCCCCAGTCTGCGATGTTTGCTGGGGGGATGCACTGCTCTAAGAACAGGTCCTCCTCGTCTTCCTCCATGTCCATGTTCTCAGGAGGCCAGCGCAGCTCTCCGCTTTCCACCTCACTGAGCTCCGTTGGTTCCACCACAATGGAGGGCAGACGTTCTTTCCCGTGGTCCTGGTCCAGGCTGTTCAAGGTGGTCTCTGGGCCCAGGACAACCTCAACAGGGTCAGGGAAGATCTGGAGGAAAGGGAGGGATAGTTAACTGAGAACTGAGGGGAAAACATTTGACCCCTCTCATATAGCATGTTGCCCATAAACATACCCGGAACGGCAATCTTTGGTCTTTCCCTTGCAGGTCTTCACTGTTTGGATCTTGACTACTCATTTCCTCCATCCCTCTGCAGAAACAATGCCATAATGAGAATAGACCAGCAACGAGAGAAAGGCATGCATTATAAATTAACTAGGGCCATTCCCAACATAGAGCATTTAACAGCATCCTCTTCCCTCTGTCAATAAGAATTCTCCTTCGTGTGTTATGTGTGAACAAGTAATGCACAACTACGTAAAGCTTGAAAACCTCAGAAGAGCTGAAGCTGAAGCTGAAGGCAAGTGGAAGACATTTCGCCTCTCATCCAAGAGGCTTCTTCAGTTCTTAAGGTTCTAATGAGAAATCTCAGTCCACTTGCCAACACGATGACTGGGAACCTTCACGGACTCAAAAGAAATGAGTCCTCAAAACCACCACCACCACCACTTCTTTTGTATCAGCAATTACAGACATAATAAGATTAGTAACCTCCTTTGAACCCCCCATGGACTCCTAGGATACTCACGTGGAATCTCTGCAGAGACTCATAGAAATCCCATTCAGAAAGTCATTTAAATACATTTTATTGCAACAGTCTCTAGCATTTGTCAGATCAATAGCGTTTGACACCTAAAACACTGCAATAAATGCCAACAACCTTCCATTTGACTAGATGTGATGTGGCCCAGCATGCAAATAGAAAACTTCCACAATATATCTATTTGCACAAGATGAAATCACCTCATCCATTTTTTAATCAGAAACCTTATTCTACCATGTCCTGCCAAGTCTCAGTATCGCAACTGATTTACAGCCCCACCACACAACCAAAGGTCCTGCCTTTTGATTGCTCAGATATTTTCTGTCCTGCATCTCATTGGCCAAAGTATTACTGTGTGCATTAGACATGTGTTTCCTGATAAATACACACATACTGAAACACACTCATACCCCAGATTAGAGCAGAATTCAAACAAGGTTTGATATCAGAATGGATTATGTCGTTTATATTTTATTTTTTTTGACTGTGAGCCTGACAGAATAAATGCGCTGCTTTGGCTCATTCAGCTCTTACAAATGGCTGTGAGCTTTTGATGTCTCTGTCATCACTCAGCCACTATTTGCAAACCAAGACTGTACCTTCACAATCCAAAGTCCCCTTGGTTTTATTTTAGCTAAGCCCTGATCCTGTAAATTGGGATCATAGCCTGCAGTTGCCTATACAACTTCTCAGTCGTTTCAAATACATGCATGAGCCTGTGTCCATATCCAACTTCAAACTGTTTATGCAGAAGAGCCGGTGGGGGGATTAAGAAGAACTGAGGATCTGTCCGAATCCTCTTTTTATCCCTCTCTCCTGCCCCCTCTTGCTTTTTTCCTCACTGTGTCTCAGTGTCTGCTCTCACTCCATAAGTACCAATCACTGTTTGTTTTCACAATCAGTTAAATCTTCCCCACTCTTTAATTAAATTTCAGTGTAATGACAGAATTAATCTCCGGTCTTTCTGTGAACACTCTGTATTGGGTGCTTTTTGGTATTTGCCAACAGAGGCAAGTCACATGTTACGCAAAATTAGTGAAGTGATGAGTGGTGTTGAGGTTTGGGCATTTAAAAAGGGTGTGTCAAGCAGGAAACAGAGTGAATATGAAGCAGATTTAAAGTATGATTACTAGGGAGAGGCTTTTACTTCCAAAGGACATAATCACCTGAGCAAATCTCAGCTGCTGCAGGTCAAAGCTAACAGCTAACTCTTCTAGGCTAGGCCACTTTGTGTTCAGCACTAAGTAACAATTTGTTTCCATGCTAACGTAGTTGACATCCACATTCTGACATATTACAAGTCAAAACACTGCTGGACCTTACAGAGCTGATGTTGCAAACTCCTCCTTTTTATGCTAGCACACACTCGCGTTTGCCAAAGCAAAGGCCATGTACAAGTTGATGTAAATATCTACTCTGAGATAGCCTGAAGTAGTGTTCAACAATCTACTAGTAGGTCAATGATATGCTAAAGGTCGGATTTTAACAGTGACAGGCTCAGATCATTAGCTGCAAACATGTTTTCAAAATGTCAAGAATTGGTTTTGAAATAAACCCTGGCTTTTATCTCACCCATCAGAGGAAAACACCTACAGTAGTATCAACAACTGAGGATGTAAAAAAACAGATTCATCGCTCCTCCTTTCTCGCCTTCTCTCTCTGTTTCTCATTTTCTCAAATTGATTATAGTCAATCTGTCTTTCTTTCTGAGTGCCCAAATTGTCTGTATTTCTAATCAATACTCCTAAATTTATTGTACAATATGACAAATGAAGAAATGCTAAGCCAGTTTGCTTAACCATCAAAATGAGGGCACCCTGTTCTCATCTAGATAAGCTCTGGGAGGATGCTATCATTTTTGACCCAGTTGTGAATGTGCGCAGCCCTACAATTCAATTTCTGATATTATGCTGCTGACAAGTGTATTGCACTAAGCTGTTTGTTGCCGCCTGGGATGGAAACTTCCAGCAGCTATTATGATGAAGAAGCTTAACCTCCATGTAATCCTTCTCATATACACTCTCTCTAAACACCTGCACGTTTCAGTTCAGTCAACAATCAGTCCACGTTTGCACAGCGTGCAAAAAAAATCACAGAGAGAAAAAATCTAAATAACAGATATGTCTTCACTTGAAAAAAAAAAGATTGCACAACTAAATGTATGGCTGGTTTGTAGATCTTAAACTAGAAAGATATAGAGCTCAATGAAAAGTTGTCACAGGCCTTACATAAACATGTTTTAACATTATCTGCTGATAGTAAAATAAAAATAAAAGATTTCACATTTCTGTAACCACAAGCCATATATTTATCTCTGTGTAGTTACTCTGAAACCAAGGTCTGACGGAACATTAAAAAAAGACACTATGCTTCAAGATATTGAGATTGGTGTTATCTGAAACCATGACAGGTCAACCACCTCCACAAAATTTGTGAGCCAACACTAGAAAGTTTCCTTGCAGCATGTTCGCATGCACTGAATGAAATTGTGATGATGAAATTCCGAAGCCCCATTAGGCCATGAGGGTTTCCTGTTTTATTGCACGACTTTTACACATGTTGAGTGCATACAAGTTGTTCTTTGAGATACTACAAAATCAACACAACTGCACTTTTTGGGATTGAAACTATATGCCTGTAAGGAAAATTCAAACTTCTACATAAACCCTTGAACACAGAGCCTGGGCAGAGTCATTTTGTCACCTCTTCTGATGCTTTTCCATTGCTTTTTGCTTTTTTTCTTGCTCTCTCCCTCTCATTTTTCTATACACTCTCTCTCAATGGTATCTTAAACCCAGTATCTCCTGCTAATGTACTAAGGATTATCTCTTTTTTGTCGTTTCTTCTGTGTTATTTTCCACACTGACACTTTTCATACGCAGTTATGCTTTCTTATCAGTCACTTTTTCACCTTTTAACCTCAATGCTATAGGTTACTGTTTCACACATACAGAAGATTCACACTTATCTACTATCTACCTCATGTCATCATGACCTGATGTAGGTGAATAGTGCACCATAACAGAAGAATCAGCCTTTTTTCTTGAAAGCGAGAATTATATATGAGTGTAAAATACACTCGTAAGCTTCAGCGTGCCCTTACCCTTCAGTTGCAGTCAGGCAGAGGTCTTCTCCATCTTGGCAGAGCTCCACTGTGGTGAAGCCTGGCTCCTCCACAGTGAGTTCGGGCGACGCGAGTGGGGACGTAGGAGGAGGTGAGCAGTTCCCACAGCATTCCCCCTCCTCAGAGCCCTCAACAAGGCTTTTGGCCTCCAGGGCGAAGCCTGGATGGAGGGGTTTCCAAAACCCTCAGGTATCCCAGAAGTTGAGTAGAGGATCAGGAGGTGGAGGTGTGCCTGAGTTCCTTTACCAGTCAGGACACGACTTATCTCACTTGTCCGGATCAATGCTCAGTCTGCCCGTTAGCCCAAAGCCTGCATTCGCTCCCCAGTCTCCTGAATCCAACTTCCTTCCTCATGTCTCCCTCAATATCCCTCCCTGTCCCACCCCACCCACTACCAGGCTTTGGAGAGGAGCAGGATTAACGTCTCTTTCGATTACAGAGGCTGGATGGGTGACGTCAGCCGGGCTTGACAGTCCCCTCGGATGAGTTGGCACACTGGGTTGTGAGTGCATCTGTAAGGAAACACATAAAGGGCACACAGATGGCACACGGCCCTGTTGATGGAGGCTAAATTGACTCAAGCAGAGTATAACAGCTCACAAAATTGTCAACAACTTAATATCAGCTGCTTTCCATCTTCTCCATCCTCTCTCACTCTTACTCTCTCTTGGTCTCTCTCTCTCTCTCCCCCATGTCTTTCCAACTGTGGGCTGTTGCTCCATGAGTGGATTTAGATTTGGACGATTCATGGAATTAGCCTAGGGATCAAGGGCTCAGGGATGGGGAGGGGATAGATATATATATAACAGGCATCAACCATTGCTAAACAGACGGAGCGCTGTTACAGGCAATGTGTTATCTCCTCTGTAGGTTAAGCCAGTACAGGCTATATATGGAACAAGGTAGAGCCCCTCATGTTGCAAAATCTCTAAGTTTTTGCAACATTTTATACTTCCAGTGAAAGACTGTGATGCGTTTTACAATAGGAGATTGTGATTGATATGTTATAAATAGAATGTTGATAGTATGATTTCTTTGCACATAGGCTAATTGCGCAGTTTTCAACACAATGTCACACAAAGGCACATGTGTATAAGACCTATAAGGATGTGATCTTCATTGGTTTTTCTATTGCATTTTCATGCAAAATTGGAATAGCTCTTTATTTTTCTCGTGATTAAGGTTATGTTTTTTTACATGAGGGCAGCAAGGCATCCAGTCTTATACATTCAGAAGGTCTCAAAGTTGAATTGGTATTAAATTGGTTGATGGTATTTGATAAACAGAGAATAATGCAAATTACTTTTTTTTCAATTGCTAACAAGCATTGGTCAGAAATGAAGCTACCTTAAAATAAAATAAAAACTCTCATGCACAATCTGCATGCATCTCAGCTCAGCAGTTAATCTCACCCCTTTTCTTCACCACCAAACATTTCAACTTCCCCAAATAAGTGTCATTTATCAACAACAGTGGTGAAACAAGTGATTGCAGTTTGCTCCTGTTTTGCAGAGTTCTGACAGTGAGACTTCAGTTTTGACCAATGCTTGTTAGCAACTGGAAAAACCTGTAAAGGGCTACACTCACTCTGCAAACCAGGAAAAAAACTGTATGTGCCAGTATTTTCAATAAATATATTTTTGGGTGCTTTTTGCCTTTAATTGATAGGATAGGGGAGGCAGAGAGAGGGGGAATGACATGCAGCAAAGGGCCAAGTAGCCTTTGGGGCACCTGCTCAACCCACTGAGCTAAACAGTGCCTCTATGTGTCAGTATTTTTAATAGTATGTGAAGCTGTCAAAATTTGGAGCAAAAACTTTTTTCCAGGTAGCAACATTTCAGATTTGTTAGTCTAAGAATGTAAAAGCAGGGAGAGATGAGGATATCATCTTTAATGGGTTTTACTTTGACAACTGGAGGCACCATTAAGAAATTTTTATTCATCATACTCATCATTATAATAAGAGTGTTAAGTGTTTCCCTGCAGATTTGTTGAACTGTGTTGAACATGGTGTGTGACCATGAATCAGAGTTACCGATACTCATACATGCTTTACAGAAACCATTATTCATTCATACACATTCTCAAGCGTAGTTTCAACCTAATGTTATAGCCTAATGTGTGAACTGTGCAGAGGAAGTCAGACCTGGGGTTTTTATTTTAAAAATCAACTCCTGCAAAGTGACACAGCTTCACAGTGGTGAGGCCTGGCTCCTCCACAGTGACTGTAGGTGCCATCAGTGTGTAATCTCCTATAGGCTAAATCAGTAAACTATATATGGAACAAGGTAGTGAAGCCTGCGCAACATGGATGACTCACTGCATCTACAGGGCTTTGTGATTGTGAGATAAACGGCCATTGCCTAATCAGGACAGTGCTGCTTCTTCATTCAAGTGTTTACACATTCACCCAGCTTCAGGTTGATTGATTAAAAGTCAACCATTGTTCTTGCACATCTGTCACCCCAATACAGCAGAATGTGACGTTGCATATTTAAAAGAAGAAATGCAGAGGGAGGGAGAGTAGCCTATAGGAGTGACATGCAGGAACCTGACCAGCTGGCCAGGAGTCAAACTGGTGATTTATGGTGCTGCACATCCATGAGTAGTTACAGGTTAAAACAAGTTGGTTTAAATGTAACAAAATGTTTGCTTCCTACCTTTAACAGTTCATTGTTCGGGGTGATTGAATTGCATCCTCTGTATAGGCTCAATCAAAATCTGTTTTTTAAAAAAAACCTTGATAGAGAGTATCTTAAACACCAGGACAGAGACCTAGCAGGAATAAGTAAACAACTCTTCAGAGCAACTAAACCAGATATACGACTTGTGTGCTTGTCCGTCTACATGCACAGCATTCTCCTTCAGGACGGAAACAGGTAAGGAGCTCTCTGCTCCCATGGTGGTTTTCATTTGATCAAAATAAGTTTAAAATGCAGATGTAGATCATTCTTGTGAAGTTTGCAGTGGAGTGTTATTATGTGCTTGTTTTGCATTCAATAGAGTAGAGAAATGTGGTTAAATTCAGATTGAAATAATTTTGGCAAGCTACTCCGTCCACTATGCGGTCTAAACTGAAAGCATCTGTTACGTGATATCTGGTAACCTTTTGTAACATATTTTTTTAATTACCTGTCTACAAGTTTCAGTCATGGCTTATGTCCCTGGACGTGGAGACAGCATTTCATCATCAGGTAAAGAAAAACAAAAGGCATTTTAACATCATTCCTTCCTTCCCCCTAAAACACCAATGTTTGCCAGTGATTCATAAATTCAGTTTTTGAATTGAATGAACTTGTGAAGATAATTAACAAATCTCTAGATCTAAAACCTAAATGTAATGAGACTTATGTGACAGAACACTAACTAACTACAACCACCTATTCAACATATTTTTTTCTTCATATTGTCTCAGATTTTTATTTTTATTTTTGGCTGTAAATAAAGTCTGTTACCATGGTGTCACCCAATCCAGGCACTGTGGCCTTCACAGCCAAGCTGAACAGCTGTGACAGCTACCCCAAACACTCAGGAGTCCTGATATTTGCAGATGTGCTGCTCAACGAGGGACACGGCTACAGTTCTGACACAGGCCTCTTCACCTGCCCTGTGGATGGACTCTATCACTTCACTGTGCATGCATCTGTGTATGGGCGTGGACAGTGTGCTATATACAAGAATGGAGAGAAGGTGGTGTCTCTGTATCACACCTCCCTCCCAGATAAGTGTAGCCAAGTGGCCAGTGTCAGCAGTGTCGTCAAACTGTCTAAGGGGGACAATGTCTGGGTGAATATCTGGGGGCCTGGCAGAAATGATATCTTTGCAACTGAAGATAATGACACTGTCTTTGTTGGGATTCGTTTGGGTTAATAACATCAGTGTTTTAATGGTTTATGTGATTATTCTGATTAAAAGACTGGTTAAAAATGTTTTGTTTGATGAACATGTGTGTGGCCTATTGTTTTATGACAAAACCAATCCAAATTGAGAGCTTGTGTAATGCACAAATAAATTCAGTGACATAACAACCTAATATGGTGTGTTTGTTGATTACTACATATCAATAACAATGATAAAAGAATACTTACACAGGTGGTATGTGTGTTGCCTCACTGGTCCATGGGTTTGCCTTTTGAATAGCAATGTTTCGAGAAGAAGAAAAAAAAAATACTTTCATCCCCTGGAGGGAAATTCAAATTGTCCAGCAGCTTAGCCTACATAACCTAAAATGATATTAGGCTATATAAATGCCAAGTAAACGCCTAGTATGTAAAAGGGAAACATGAGACAAAGTGTCATGTTTAATCGCAATTTGGCTTTGGAGGCAGAGGTTTTTTTCGGTATCAGTATATTTTTCTGTTTCATTTCAATGTGTAGCCATAGACTGTAAAGTGTGTAGCCTAGTTGAATAAGGCTAAATAAACAGTTTGTCTTCCAACCACGAGGAGGCGCTGTCTTTAAACCCGTCACCTGTTCAGTAGCCCGCGCATGCGCAGTTTGTGTGTTTTCAAACGTTTCTGGCTTTGGACCCCGGATAGCGGGTACACCGAAGTTACCACCAGCATCACAATTGTTGTATTTGTCAAGTTTATCTTCCAGCTGTAGTTTTCTACAATGGATTTAGAGACCGGAACGTACGAGCCGGGTTTTGTTGGGATCCGGTTTTGTCAAGAATGGTGAGTCGACCAGCGGTTAGATGAGCTAACTTAGCCGACTAGCTACACGCATGTTAACCAAGCGCTGTCGTAACTTAGTGAATGGCTAACGTTAAGCTTTGTTTTATTTTTATTTTTAATAAAGTCATTATGATCATACTAAAATGCCAATTCAATTCTGCTTTACAGTAACAACATGTTGTACCCCAAAGAAGACAAGGAGAACCGTGTGCTGCTCTATGCGGTAAGTGTGTCACCACTAGTCGCCTGGCTGTGTTGTGAAGCTGCTCAGTCTCCCACTGTACAGCAACCTCAGGAGGTTGTGTTTAGATGATCTGGGGGGCAGCATATAACAAAACTGAGTATAGAAGCCACGAAGTGTTGAGATGCATCACTTTTTACCCCTTAGATGGTGAGTCATGACTAATCAGGGTGCACTTTCAAAAGAGTATATGGTTATACTGAATACCTAACATGTAAATGCAACTACAAATAAATATTGCAACAATAGTTTTAAATGATGAAGTACCACTGAAATACTGTTAAAGTGCCTTGACTTCCAGCAGGTGATGGTTTAAAAAAAAAAAAAAAGTAGATGGAAGGAAATACAGGTAAAGGTACTTTATTTGTCACATATACAGCTAGTACAGTGAAATTCTTTCTCTGCATTTAACCCATCCCTGAGGAGCAGTGGGCCGCCACGGTGCGGTGCTCGGGGACCAACTCCAGATTATGAGCCAGTGCCTTTGGTCAGGGGCGCTGACTGGAGGGTTAGGCTAGCTGAAATGTTTTCTTGTCTGTACAGAACATCTATTGCACCTCTGCCCATCCTGGCCTGGGTGAGGGATCCCTCCTCTGTTCCTCACCCTGAGCTTTCTCCTGTTCTTCCCTGTTAAGGATTTTCTTTGGAGTTTTTCCTCAGTCGATGTGAGGGGTCAAAGGGCAGAGGATGTTGGTTTTGATACCATGTAAAGCCCTTTGAGACAAACTGTTTGTATAAATGGTTTGTATAAATGGAATATACATATAAACTTGCTTTTCCAAATAGAAAAGCCCCAGGATGTATTTCAATATGCAGCTGCCATGAAAACACACAAAGACTGCTTCCACCTGCACTTTGTTTCCATCGACTTACAGCTAAATAAGTAGTACGAAGGACATTCAAGGCTGTTTAATACGTGCACTGAAAGCAGCAGTGTTACCTATTGACTCTTTCAAATACACAGGATTGCTAAATAGCTCTAGCTCTGGAGTAAAATTGATCTACCTGTTAACTATGGTGAGTCATGGTTTTGTAACTCTGATCAACTGTCATGGAACTAAAAGTTTCCAGTTTTAAAGGTTTGAAAACTCAAAGTTCAAGGTTAAATTCAGAGCTTGATAACGGGCTTGCTGTGAAAGACGGATCTTCTAGGAGATAGCTTGTAGTGATGCCACATGCGGATGTGCCTTTTGCATTGTCCTATTTGATGTTTTTCTCTATTCTCACCCACAGTGCAGAAATTGTGACTACCAACAAGAGGCGGACAACAGCTGCATCTATGTCAATAAAATCACCCATGAGGTTGAGTAAGTATTAGGAACCACTGTCAGATTATGCAGATAAAACTGACCCAGCACACTGCACTGTCATCTCCGCTTTAATATCTGATCTACTTGTTGTGCAGACTAATTGATCTTAGTTTGTGCTTAAAGTTGATGGTACAATAAATTAAAGGCTGACCTTTGGTGTTAAATCTGCACATGCAAATCCTTTTCTTGATGGGTGAAACAAAGTATTGAGTGACCACGCACAAGGCAATACATTTTCAATTTGGACTTGTAGTTGTGTGTGTCATTTGAGCCCTTTTTTTTATTAACCATTTTGTTTTGTTCTATCACCAGTGAGTTGACGCAGATCATCGCTGATGTTTCTCAGGATCCTACATTACCAAGGACAGAGGACCACCCATGTCCCAAGTAAGTTTGGACATAACTCACCTGACTGCACTCATTCCCTTTGGACAGCCCAACTGTTTTATCTATTTCGTTAAGCGTACCAACTCACTGCTTTTGTTAGTTTGGTGCCACATTCAGGATATGGGCAGTTAGTGCTGGTCAACACGTTAGACCTGTGAGCTTCATCAGGTGATTTTTTTTAACCACCAGAGGGCAGAAAGTTGACAAAACCACAGTAACAAGTTTCGATAAACAACAACAACTCATTGGGTTCCTTTCTTTAAGACACTTGCTATTAGACTTGTGGCTATAGGCTTCCTTCTCTCTACCTGAATAATGCAAGACAAAAATATGTTGTTATTTTAGCTGTTTGTTAACCTGCTGTCTTGGAAGAATAACAGTGTGTCTTCATGTTGGTGGATGTTTATGTGCCCATTATTTCAATACTGGGAACGGTGAGTTGGAGTGACTGATTATGTGAGAAGGGAAAAATGTGGAGTTAATTCTTTACCAGCTGTTTTAAGAGCTTCTTTGTGGTTCAGAGTGTGGTTTAATATCCTATTAGTATGACAAGTACTGTCTGACACAGCTCTGAATGTTGTAGATCAGCAGCTTTGTTAAATGTATGTAGGGCAGAACAACACTTTGTATCACTTGAGTGTTTTTGAGTCCAATTACAGATAACGTGCAGTGACGGATACTTTGGGGAAGCGTAAACTAAACATAGCCAAGCACTCTCTGTAATCATCTGCTGTAGTCATCTGAATCACTGTATTGCCAAATTGATGACTCATGGTGGTAGTCACCAGAGCCACGAGAACCACCACAATGGATGTCTGCTGACACGAACATTGTCATTTTTTTATATTGACGTATCTCTGTTCTACTCATCATCATCATCATCATCATTACGTAGTTATCAAAAATTTTTCTTCGCGTGTGCCGGTTGTTTGTCTTTTCTCTTCAGTAGATTTAGATGTTGTAATGTCTGATGAGAGAGCTGAGGTCACGTGTAAATAAACTTGAATATTGTCTCATTGTGGTTTTTAGTGATTTGTCACATTTCCAAGGTGTCACTATTTCATAATTAGATTATAATTGGACTTGCATAGTAAGCTCATACTTGTTACTTACTAGCTGCTAGTTGTAAATGCTTGCATTGTGGAAGTTGGAATAAACACACTGATTGACTTAATATTTTTATTTATTTATTTTTTGTACACATTTTTTCCTGCATGATCACCAGTATTATTATGCCTAGAGCACAGCAGAGTGCTTCTTGGGGGCTGCATCTGATTGTGACACTGACCGGTTGTGTTTAAAAAGTATTATTTTTTGACATTGTGTACAAACCATCTTTTCCCAGATGTGGTCACAAGGAGGCAGTGTTCTTCCAGTCTCACAGTATGAAGGCTGAGGTAACTATCATGTGTCAATAAATACACTATACATGAGCTTAAGTCTTCATGTCATCTGCGTATGAATAAGTTCACCAATTTTCTATGGTCAGCAGAATGACATTGCTGCAATCTTGCACCCTGTTGTCAAAAAAAATAAGAAATGCCTTTTCCTCTGATATACACGTACAATTTTGGCTGCAGAAAACTTAAATTAACTTTTACTGTTTCTTCTGACAGGATGCTATGAGACTGTACTACGTCTGCACAGCTCCCCACTGTGGACACAGATGGACAGAGTAAAGCTGATGATGATTAAGAAGAGGTCTGACATTTGCATCTGCAGTTTTGCCATTCACACAAAACAATACACCGCAGCTGGAACTCAGATGGACATTTTTATTCTACTGTACCAGCCAGAATTAAACACAAATTGGTAAAAAAAAAAAAAAAAAAAAAAGAACATAATATGTCAAAACAGCAGCACTGTTGATGTTTGTTGACCCTGAAATGATCTTTGTCTGAAACCATCTTGTGAATATTATGTATCAATAGTTGTTTTTTTAAACAGTTGTCATTTTCAAATGTGCTTTCTTAGATTAAAAGAATCAGTTGTTTCAAATGTATCTGAGTATTTTTTGAAACATGTTAAAAAAATATGTATAAATATTGTTTTTACAAATACTCACACCAGTGGTAAAACCCAAGAATTTTTCAGCATGGAAAGTTGATTGGCCTCAACAGTTTTCAGTACTTTTTAGTAACACCTCATCATATTTCCTTGTACGGTAAAGGCATGAATGTCAGTTGATTTTGCAAAAACAGGTAGTACAGAGTTTATAGTTTGAAATAGGCGTGCATGCATAATTGTGGAAGATAATCGTTTTGCTCTCACCACGTGAAGTATTTCCCACTTCCTCTTTATGTATATTCCAAACATGATGTTGCATAATCATGGACTATCAGTCAGTCAACATGTTTGCCTATTTAAGTAACATGCATGCACATGCAACAAGAACAAAGACGGTGTACTTCCCGTGACCACACCTCCTGATACCGGCTCGTTGAATAAGGCAGCTGCACAGTGTGCTAGTCAGTCATCGACACTGAGGGAAGCTGTGCACAGAGGGATGGAGCAAAAAGGTATGAAGATAATAACTGCAGATCTTGTCACATTGTTTCCTGCTAGATATATTATTCTTTTTTTTTTCTTTTTTTTTTTTTTACATATGCAAGCTTTTTATGTTGAATGTGCATTTGATTGGCTCCACAGTAAACATTGTTTCAAGGGCCCAGTGGGGAGCAGCTGCCCCTAAACAGAAGGAGAACCTGAAGAGCTTGGCCCAAAGAGTCGTCATCCACCACACTGCCCTCCCAAGCTGCAAAGGTCAGAAAGAGTGTCAGGACCGCGTTCTTAGCATTCAGAGAGGGCATATGACAGAGAGACGCTTTGATGACATTGGATATAAGTAAGTAGATTTGTTTTCTATATGTCACAACAGATGATTTGATTGTATGCAGTTTTGAATATGCAACATGAACCTACTGGATGCCTTGTCAGTTCTCTATACTAAAGGAGACAACAACAATGCCCTGTATATGTTTCAGTTTTCTCGTCGGACAAGATGGTACAGTGTTCGAGGGCCGTGGCTGGGGTGTGGTAGGGGCTCATACCAAAGGCCAGAACCATGACTCAGTGGGAATTGCTTTCATGGGCAATTTCAACAGTAAGCACCTTTGTTTGCTTTTTGTGTTATGGCAGCAATAAATGCAAACACAATCATTTGACCAGGAAGTTACAGTATCAACAAACCTCCAGGAAGCTCTCATTAAGTCAGTCACATATACATTTGCATATGGTATAATAATGTTACTTCTTCTTATTTCAGATGACACACCAAGCAAAGAGTCAATTTCAGCCGTCAAACTGCTGCTGCAGTCTGGAGTTTCCCAGGGTTTTCTATCCGAAGAGTTTTCTCTGTTTGGACACAGAGATCTGGGAACAACTGAATGTCCAGGAGAAAATCTTTACGCTGCACTAACACAACTGAAGAGTAGCACATGAAGCGCGCTGCAAATTTTGAAGGAAGTTTATTTTATTTTGATACACGAGCATTAACCTTGGGTATAAACTAAAGACTGACACTCCACACTTTTTTTCACATCATGGGCCACATCTTAAACAAGGAAACAACAATTTTCACACTACGTTCACATCCTATTCCTCTGGCAGCAGAGGGAGCCCTCGGATGAGACCAACAGGCTGTAGCTGACTCATTTCCTCCTGAGGAAGTCACTCATGTTGCTCATGAGTTAACTGAGTCTTGGTGCAATATTTATATGATGTGCAATATAATTTCCCTAAGGATATTTTGCTTTATATTGTTATCAGAAGATTATAGTGTAGTGTAAACATTCACACTGATTTAAGCTATTCTAATGCTATGCTGTGGTTCTTTTGAAAATAAATCTTAATTATCAACAGTATTATGTGATTAATTCTTGATTTACATAAGGACTTCTCTCTATGCTTGCCCTCTACAAAAAGGTCAGAATCAACCACCAGAGAGCGCTACTGCTTGGATTTCACCCTCTGGGTCACAAACGTTTCAGCAGGGATCATCCAAACATGATTAATTCAAATAGCAATAAAATGTACTTTGAATGGGACTATAGACAGTCACTGAAGAAGAACTGAGAAAAAAGAACCAGGGAGATTACAAGTGTTGAATCAACAATGCGTGCTTTCTGCAGTGCCAGAGACATTCCCAACAAGTGCTCACTTGTGCAGCAAAGGGATTATGGGGGGAAGCTCCTATCAAATTGACAAAGAGGTTATAATGGTAACAGATTACATGTTGTGTAGTGCCAATTGTCATCACTGATGTCTGGTAACCTGTTCAAATGTCTATGTAACAGACTGGAAATTAAGAAGTTGTTACAGCTTTGGACAGTGGGGTGGTCACAAAAATAGGCTAGATATGGACTCTTATCTGTGGTGGCTCAGACCTGTGATCTTTGTAACCAATGAAGTTGCCACCTTACTGTACATTTGATCTGTATTATTTTTTTTAGGCACTGCCTATTGTTTATTTGGGGGGGAAAGCCTCAAAAAATCACCTATATCTCCCTGTGTGCTGATTTCAGTATCAGAACAGATAGCAATGCACTGATTTAGCTTTTTTGCTGTGGTTCATTCACACTGGACTGGACAGACATAACTCAAATAGATTTGGCTGCTGAAAACATCATTGTGGTGGTTGGCCAATACTTTGCCCCTCAGGTAGAAGGAGAAAAAGTGAAGGTACGGAACTTCATCATGCACTGAAAAAAGTGAAACTAGTGTGTCATTCCTTTAAAGTGTATTTTTAAATTGGTCTAATGAAAAATTATGGTTTCCTCTTTAAACCTGATTTTTTCAGTTTGCTTCAAAGCAAATGTCACTCCCTGTGAACTAAATTAAAAGAAATGCTTCAATTCAAATGGTATTTTCACTTTAAACCAGAGATTTTCCTGTCACGTGACCATGTGACGTCACCGCAGAGCGCTCTTTTCCAAAATTGAAATCCGCCATGTTGTTTCCTCGCATCAAGTGCCGACCTCGGGTGTGGACCGTCTGTCCTGTCTGGAAACTCTTTTAAACAAGGTAAGAATTCAAAATTGTACCGTTTTAATGCAACATGGGCTTTCCGTGCACATTAATGCGTAGTGGCAGAATGGACAACTGACATTATCGTCACGGCCGGCTTGGTATTCTGTGTGCTAACGCTAGCGCTAGCTAAACCGTTCCTTAACAACAACGTGTCCGTTGCCTCTGTTTATTGTGCAACGTTAATGTTGTTGTTCAGTGGCATTATGAAGCAATATGCGTAAGTTATTGTGATAAGGCTTGAATACAGTAAAGTAGAAACGGGAAACGGGTCTGCCTGGCCACCGTTTTTTTTTTTTTTTTTTCCTCCAGGTGGGCTGCAGGCAGGTGCCCGTCACAGACACATGCACGGACACACACACACACACGGCTGTCTCTGCAGCAGAGTGAGGGGAAGACGGTGAAACTCCGCGGTGGGTTAGGGGGATGTTGAGTTACTGTGGAGGTGTGTGAAGGCAGGTAGTTGCAGGACGCAGTGTTTGGCACTTAATTATTGCAGTCCTGGGGCAGACTGAAAACAGTTACTCTACCCGTTAATACCACATGTCGTTTTTGTTTACTCTCCGTCAGCGCTCATGTTCTCACTACGCACTTTTCTGTTGTAAACAAACTCACATGGTTTGGTGCTACAACCGAATTTCACAGCTGTTAGATGATTGGCTGTTTGAGTGTCACTCAATTGTCAAAGGGTGTGATAGGCAGTTTATGAGCAGGCATATTTGAAGCCGTTTTTTCTAAAATAAAATACCATGCAGAGTAATTGTATATAAATCGCAGGCAATTAATGTTTTATTCATTTAGTGCAATCCAGTAATAAAGATCCATTCTCTCATCTCAGTATAATAGAATACCAGAATGTATAAGGTCTAATAAATTGGAGTCTGCAGTGACAATCATGGATAATGCTATTTGTCCCAACAAAAACTAAATGTGAAATCTTTAAATTCTGTTTACAGGTTTGCTCCTGAAAAGGTCACAGTTGGTAAGTCCCTAAATGAACAACTGTGGAAGTTAGTTATAGAAGTGATTGCTGTCAGAAGATATAACTATTTAAGACTTATATTAACACAAATATATCACTTACTTCTGCTTTAATTGTGAGAAGAAAAAAACAACACACAGTTTGCCAAGAATGTCCTGTTATTTTCACTAGAAATGTGAATATGAGTGAATCTATGCTATGGCCAATTATGTACTACAACTAACACTATTGTATTCATGTTTTTACTACCGTAGATACTTTTTGATGGACTGGCATGGCGAGAGAAGACCAGCTGAGCTGCGGGTTATCCTGTGTCCTGATGACACCAGGAAGCTAATTCTGCCTGGTGGAATTCCAGAGACAGTGTGTGTTAAATGGCAGTACAGAGACAGAGACTTGGAGAGGCACTAGTGAACTTGACATCTACTGCTGAACTTGAAGATTTGGCAACAATCAAGATGATCTCACTAAGTGATGATAGCCAAAGCATTCCAAGAGTTCAGCATGTCTGATGACCTTCACCTGAGTTTGGCAGTAGTAGGATCTTCTACGGTCACCAGGAGTGGAAGAGGTGAATAGAGTGATGGCCTGCATTGTTCACAGTGGATAAAGTAAGTAATTTCAGGTCACAAAAATCTCATGAAACATATCTTTTACACCACAGAGTTTTAATGCAATATGTAATGTAATAACATTTGATTGTGATATTTTGTTTCATAAAAGATCAGTGCTGAGTGTTGATGAGAATGACTGCTGTTCCACTTCAACCACGATTCCTGGCTTCCTTGGACAAGCACCACAGCAAGCTGATCAGAGATCATCAGGAACAAGGGAGGAGCTGTCAGAGAGAAGACCGGTTAGGTGCTGAAAAGTTCTTGTTCAGGTATGTACTTGCTCAATACTGCAAAACTCGTCGACATCACAAACAGTAACATTTTCATCCTACCAAACACACAAGCCACTCATCATAATCTCATAAGACTATGGAATGATAACTAATATCTTTTATCAATCAGTGAAGAAATACAAGTATGGAATTTAATGAGATACAACACAAAAAACACAATATAAGTACAATACAACAGAAATGACACTTACTTTTCTTCTCTTGACACTCGGAGTATCACAAGAGCACCCTTCCAAAGGAAAATAACTAAAATCACAGGTAGAAAACTGATTATCTGTCTGCTACAAGTTTACTACAGCTGAGAGGGTAGTCTTCTAGTCTTCTGCTGTATGATTACGTCACTTCCTGCTACACAAAGTAGAGAGGGACTTATGTGCTTTTGTAACAGCTTCTAAACAATAAATGTCTTGTCTTTTGTCAGGTTGGTGAGAAGGATGGCGCCGAAAGAGAGCTTCAGCAGTGGACAATGGGCAGTGTTTTGTCATCAGAAGGAGGATCCATTAAAGCCACCATATGGCATGAGCACCTCCACACCTTCAAAAATGAAACTGTCATCAATTGCACATGGATGTACCCTCTTATTTGGCCTCATCTATGCTCTAAACCTGAGCTGTCCAGGTGAGCTCAAACACACTTTTGATGCACTGCAGGAATATTCATGGAGATGGACTGCACACTCTGAGTTCATTTTCTTGGCTCTGACTGTCAAGCTCTAGATATGTGGTTGCTCAAAGAAAGACATTTGGATACAGCATGTTGATCTGTTTTAATTGCTTGTGTTCATATACATTCCAGGATAATGTTAAGGGTTATTGTAAATAAGAGAAAAAAACAGCTTTGATTCAAAACAGGCTTTCATTTCTGATATTCTCTGTTAACAGAAATTCTTTCAGTAGCGCTGATATTAACAAAAATGTGAACAATGCTAAAATTCTGAATGATCAGTGAGAGCACGAATAGTTCCTTTTTTTTCTTGAACTGCCCTTGTTCATCATTGACTCCATAGCAACTGTGTTCATCATTGTTTTTTTTGGGTGGTCCCTTGCTTTTCTAATGGATCAAAAATAATGATATTCATAACATTCTGATAATTTTGTCAAAGGATAGCAAAGACACTGTTAGATGCTCTATTTTTATACTTTATGCTGTTACCTTGAATCTCTCAATTGATGTGTTTACAGTTCCATAAGGTTTAAAGAAAAACACAATGAAAAGACCGTGTTTTTTGTTTTACATGCAACTTTGTTTGTTTTGTTTTTCTCAAGTGTTAATACATGCCTATTTGAGAGTAATCAAAAAATAAATGGTCTTTTGAAGAGAATTTTCCAGTTTTTTAGTTTTATCTTAAGTGAATCAGTTCAGTTAATCCTAGTCTTATATTATAGGGAAATATATTTTGTTTATGGTAAAATTTCAGTTGTACAAAGTGAAAAATGTCATTATATTGACCAAAATAATATTTTGGCTTGTGATTTAAGAGAATATATTGATTAAAGGTATAAGTAAAAAATTAACTTTGTGCTGAATCAGAAATTTAAGTTGAGAAAACTTAAAAAAATTGCATGTAACAGGATTACAGCAATTTAATTAGTTTTTTCCAAAGTAAAATCTTTAATTAGATATAGTGGTAAATATTAGTTTTTCTCAAATTAAAAAAATAAGTTGTAATAAAGAATAAAAATAGTTTATGGTCTTTGTAATGAATTATGTTTTTACTTTGTATGAAAGCAAATTTTTGGCTTTTTCTCAAAGTAGAAAATGTATTTACATTAAATCAAAATTTATGTTTTCAACCAAATCAAAGATTTAATTTGTGAAGAACTAATAAATTTAGGTGTAACAAATTACAGCAATTTTTTTAAGTTGATCCAAAGTATCACTTTTTTCAGTGTGATTAGGAATTTAGGAAACAAATTTAGTCTGTTCAAAACCTTCAGGCACAAATCTGACTTGAGGCCTCACAGGCCACGTTTCAGTCTCTTCAGCAGCCGCTAATGTTGTGCACTCACACACAGAAACATCTGAATGTCTGTCTGTACTGCAGTGCCATCAACAGTCAGAGCTTTTTTTATTTTTAGTTACTGGGCCTCCAGGAAGACACAATAAAACATGATAGCTCATTGTCTGAACATGCTTCATTGACATGAAGGTATGAATTTGTGGCCGTCTGGGAAAACCCTAAACACCAGCACAACCACATTTGTTTGGGCTAGAGATAAAGATGCTTGGTTGCTGTCTTAAAATGTCAATAATATTATATATGTGTCTAAGACAAGAAACACTCACCGCTTTTGTCAATTTATTGAAGTTATGTGATCATAATGTGCAGTGAGGCCTCCTGTGAGGGGATTTCAGGCTCGGGCCTGTCGGTGTATTTTCCCCATCATGGTCATTTGTTAACATCTTGTTGGGTTTTTAGAAGTAAAGTCAATTCGGCCTGTTTGCTTTAGTTTTTACACATCATGCAGCTTTGACCCTGTGTATTCGTTTAGGCCTGTTACCGACAGGATCACTGAGGCTCCACCTATTTCTTTCGTTTGATCGGACGCCTACTTTGACAGATTATAGTGTCAGCAAAGCAGCGCAGAGAGAAACAGAGATGAGGCCAGCCCAGAGGGCAAGGCGCGTGCGAGAGGGTAGAGTTTCATGAGTCACGGAAGTGTTATAATTGAACCTGAGAGTTCACAGATCAGTCACACAGATTGACAGCGCACTCAGGCTTTGAGCGTCTCCTGGAGATTATTGAGTTTACTTGGCTTTTTTTATTTTAATTATTATTATTATAACCTATTTTTTATGAAATACTTTAGCAATACCATGTGCTTATTGTTTTGATTTTGTCATGAAAGAAATCTCAAATATCTATGTTGAGGTAAATTAGTTATTATTTCAGCCAATAAATAGAACAAATACAAATTACTCTGCATAGTATTTCATTTTTAGATCATTTTAGATCGCATGGCGAAGTAATCCACTACTTTTTGCAGGCCAAGTAATGAGCCCTTGGCTGCTGTGATCATGCGCATTTGTTGTCACGCTGTCTCGCCGGCGTGCGTCTTTGGCTCCTCACCACTTTGAATCAGCGCATCTTTGCTGTGGGTTCAGTGAGCGGCTCTGCTCTCAACACAGAACAACTTTGAGGATTTTAGGGATTTCAGGAGCGGCTTTGACCTCTGAGATGGATGATATGAAAAGTTCGGAGCGATTTTTCCACAAGTCCTCGTTCAGCATCAGCAGCCTGTTGTGGAGACGAGAGGGGGTGGTGAGTGACCAGGAGTCTCCCTCTCCGTCCATGAAACTGTGCTCTGCGCATCCGGAGAAATCCAACGACGAGGAAAAGTTTGACAACGAGAAGAAGTGCGAGAAACCAAAACAGCGCGCTAAGGTGGAGAGTAAATCAGTCAATGGCAGTGGCAAACGAGAAGGAAATAAAGGAGACTCCAAGGAAAGCGGGGGAGCAGAGGAAAGCGTTAAACCTGAAAAGCCTCCTTTCAGTTACAACGCGCTCATTATGATGGCGATCCGCCAGAGCCCGGAGCGACGGCTCACACTCAACGGCATCTACGAGTTCATCATGGACAACTTCCCATACTACCGACAGAACAGACAGGGATGGCAAAATTCAATCAGGCACAACCTGAGTCTGAATAAGTGTTTCGTTAAAGTGCCGCGCCACTATGATGATCCGGGCAAAGGCAACTACTGGATGCTGGACCCCTGCAGTGAGGACGTCTTCATAGGTGGCACATCTGGGAAACTCCGGCGCAGGGCCGTGTCCGGCTCCAGGGCCAAACTCGCACTGAAAAGAGGAGGAGGTCGGCTGATGCCCACCGGCGCTGCAGCCAGTGTGACCTTGGCCGCAGCGGGTTCCTTCTACTGGCCGGTGCCGCCGTTTCTGCCCCTGCAGACGCCAGTGCGCACCCACCTCGGCGCGGGGACTTACCTGGGAGCTCATCCGCGCTTCTCCAACCACACCACATCGGTTGTTTCCCAGCGGTCCCGGCTGGGTGCAGCAAGCGGCGCAGATGCGTCTGACCGGTTCGTTCAGACGCACCAGGAGATGTCTTACATCGGAGTCAGCTGCGCGCAATCCCGCCGCCATCAGATTGGCACTGCCTGCACCGCTTTCTCCACAGCCATCCCTGCCTGCACGCTGCCGCTGTCGGATCCCTGCTCCTTTAACATGATCTCTGGACAAGCCAGCTACTTTTACTCGCACCAAATACCATGTGCCGCAACTTTTAGTCCGTGCCAAGAAGAGCGCGCAATGACCGACGCGTCTCCGGGACCATTTCTATCCAAGAGCGGCCACTCAGACATCGGGGGATGCTGTAATGACATTCCAAATTATTGTCCTCAAATTAGTTCAAGCCCTTCTTCGTCTTGGAATATAGAAAAATAGATCAAATAGGCTACCCAGTGTCTTCTGAGATGTAAAGTATTACTGTAGACTGTAGAAAGATGGAAAATAAAGGACCAGAGCATCACAAAAACAATTTGCAGATTCTGCTTATGAAAAACTTGGTTAGTGGGGGAAAAAATTATAATATTTGACCAATAAATTCTGTTAATATAACTAAATTGGAAAGAGCGATTTTTTTTCACGTGACCTGCAGTCCAAGCGTATTTTTTAATCAGAAGGTGTTGCGCAATTTGTGTTAAATAAACAAACGTGAGATCTCAAAAAGAATTGTGCTCAAAGCTCCTAATGCGCGTATTTCTGTGCAGAAACGTGGATTTGCTGTTTTGGATGTTTGTTTTTTAACCTGGCTCAAATTATAGACTAATATAATTAATGACCACTTGTCTGTATCTGTTTGCTGAAAGTAATAGCTCATATGTTTAAAAAAAACAAACAAACAATGCTATATCAACGTTCTCATTCATTTTTTCCAAATATTTGCATTCACTTCTCAATATAAAAACGGAAGGTCTGCGCGCAAGTCACTGTTTCAGGCCTGACCCTCAAATGAAATGATCTACTGCAAATTGCCGAATATGGGATTGAAAATGTTAAATTAAATAACAAAGAAGAAACAAAAAGACATGGTCACTCAGTCTGAGGCGATTCATTTGAGCCAGCATGTAATAACCAAAAACATTAGGTCTAGGAGATAATGACATGTTGATGTCTGAGCGCAATTCCATGCGTCTAGTATTCAAATGAGTGAATGAAATTATTTTTACTGATAAAAAAAAATTACACAATTTAAAACATTTTAGAAAGGGCTGCAGTCTGAGGAGAAATACAAAGTTGAACAACAGTCAAACTTCTCATTTGCTGCACTTGTCTTTGAATTGAATTCGTTGTTGTTGCGACAAAAACTCCAGTCCTATATTAATTGGCCTACATGTAATTAAACGATAAATAATGCATTTTTAATTGTGTTTTCTTTTCACCTCATTAAAACTATAGCTGTTGTTGATTGTTCTTATTTGGCTGTGTTATTATATTATCAAATGTTTCACTCTGTGTATGAGCCCACACACGAACAGACTAAGTTGATTAGCAAAAAATAAAACAGCGGAGTATAAAGGCCTGTTTATGGACCTACTGTCTGTCATCCTCTACTTTTTTTTCTCCTCCAAAAACAGTTCAAAAGTGCAGCTGAGAGCCTGTTGAGGAAACATCATGTTGAAACAGGGCGCAGATCGTGATGTAACCTCCACAGGTAGACATGATATTTCCAGCCACGCTGATCTTATTGATCTGTCTTGTGTTTCACCCGCCGCTGACATCACTGCCTGTTAAACTCTCCCTCACCTCACCTCTCCCTCCCTCCCTCCCCTACACATAGAAATTAATAAAAGGAAAATAGATGTGCTGTTTGAGGATACCGATTAGAGGAAGATCTCTGGACGGCTGCCTCCGTTAAACAAAAGACTCTTTATATCACAAAGACCCCAGCCCGTCACCTCTCCAAGCCCAGTCACATCCATAGCCGTCTGTGGTTAAAGCAGACGACGGCTGGATCAAGTAACTTCACTGTTGGCAAACTGACGCTCCAGATAGATGCTATGATAATAATATTTTCATTACTGGCAAGAGTAGCCTACTCCTGAACGCAGCACGGAGAGCAGGGAGGGTGGAGTTTTGATCCAACAGGTCTGGGTTTTATTCCCTGAGGCAGGAGGAGAAAGAAGATATGGGTTTTTAATTAATAAGCCCCATGCAGTGCTATAAATCAGCCCTGTTAACTTATGGTTTCACCATGCAAGCTTTGGTGCTGGTATTGTTGCAGACCATGTCCTGAAAGTTGTGAAAGTAATAGTAGCCTTTGACAATAATAAGAGGGTTTCCTCATATGGCCACCAAAATCAATATATAGTGAAATAATTAACCAAGAAACTAAAGCATGGAGGACAGAAAAGTGAAAGATTTTTTTCAGAGAAGCAGGGTTTTTTCTAAAAAAAAATTTCTTCTTACACTTAAGCTGTTTTTAAAGAGTATTCTTTAAAGTCAACGGGAGACTTGTAAGAAAGTGTTAATATTGCTACAGGAAGAGCTTGCCTCTTTCAGCCCTGATCCCCACCTAAATGATTTTTTTTTTTTACAGTCAAAAAAGACCACCTGTTCTTTAAGCCCAAATCGTAAAAAAAAAGAAAGAAAAGAATTGCATGTGAGATGTAATTTTCCTCATTATCAATTATTTCACACTGAGCATCTTGGCCTTCTGATTTAACGGGATTCATGTCTGCTTAATTCGGGCTGCTGCAAATCTAAACATCGCTGTTTCCAGTTCACTGCAGCTCCACTACATGTACATTAAAGCCTCGCTGGGTTCATTTTACATCCCCACTGCTCCACAGTTTAAGATGCTAGTCTTTTGGCTGAGGTAGGTGTGCTTCATAAAGATACAGAACTGCTCTGGAAATCAATCCCCCCCACACTCACCCCTCTCAACAGCACACAGGCTGCCATTATCTGCAGCAAGTGGCTTCCACAGGTAGATCTGCCACCCCTTTGAATTAAGGTGGGTGGGTTGTACACCCCTAGGCGTCTGTCTGTCTCTTGCTAGAAAGCCAATCTCTCAATGTCTCGTTGCTGCTGTGCAGATAATGTAGCCTACATCGCCTTCGCTCTCCCTCTCACACACTCTTGTGGTGTTTAAGAGCAAAACAAAGACTCACCTGTTTTGGGGTTTGTGGTATCCATTTGGCTGCTCCCCCTACCATCGCTTTCCCTGTGACAATTTCTGCAACAGATATGTGGTTAATGCATGATCACTGGGCACTTTTGGAATACCTGCTGCTTATTCATGAAATTATCCGATCAACAATGATGTGGCACTAGAATTATGCATAAAATAATGCAGATAGTACAGGTCAGAAAGCAAGGATTTCTGTTGAGATACACAGCAGGTAAAGTCAGAAACTGAACCACACTTGCCTTGTGTTAATATAACCCTGCTATTGGTGTAACAATGTTATTTTGGCACATCATGAGCTTCTATCAGCTAATCATTTGACTACCTCTGCATATTTTAGTGTTGCTACAATGTGCTTTTTTTATGGCCACAGTTTAGCATCCACTAATTAATACATTTACTAAAATTGGACACCATGTAGCAAAGCAAACATTGTCTCAAACCGGTTTTGTGAATGTGACAATGAGTTCATTGTTTTGATATGGGATGCTGAGTCACTACATCCGAATCAGGTAGAACGACTTTAGGGATGTAGGACAAGTGACAGGCAGCATGAATGTGCAGTTGACATAAGTTGATGATATTATGTCAACATGGACCAGAATCTGGGTGCACCCTCACCCTGGTATCCCACCTGCTATAGTGTACATTAAAAACAAGGCTGAGACATTACTGAATCCAGCCAGGGCTTTTCTGCATGTCATCCCCTCTCTCTGCCCTGCAGGTCTGTCGTTCTCTGTCTAATAAACAATATGAGAGAATATTATTTTTTCTCAGTGAAGAAAAGAAGAAGACTTACAGCAGCATAACAACACTCTCACAAGTAAGATTCCTGCATTCAAACTTGAGTCAATTAAATTTGATAATTCTTTTAAATTATTTCTCAACTGAGTCTGTTGGTGCCATGGTTGGTGCCTTTACAATGTGCTGGATTAAGTTAGTTTTGAGATCTTACTACTGTGAACTATCTGATACATGTTCTAGGTAAATATCCTAAAAAATGCATGAGTGAAATGAATGTTGTTGTTGTTTTGTCTTAATGAAAAGTAGCCTACATATTCTGCTGTAATCTGCATAATCACCAACATTTGATTTAGGCTACTGATTTTATTTATTTATTTTTACACTGACCATAAAATATTAGTTAGCCTACATTTGTTTTGTGATTTAATTACACATGTAGCCTAACTAATTACTCTCCAATACTGATCGTATCTGATAGCCTATTAACTTGTGATCATATTTGAAAGTGAGCAATTTATCCACTGCCAGCATTTAGCACCAGCAGCCTGTAATATAACGACATGTATCTTCAATATACGTTACCTGAATGGATACAAAGAGGCGCATGTGATTGATTGTAAAAATAGCCCATTACAGTGCCTCTGTGTTTTGATCACAGGCTTTGCTGAAGTTTGAGGAGACCCGTGATGACCCGGATGTTATTCCGTGTCACACAGAAGCGCGTAGTAGTTGACCCGGAAGTAGCTTGGCTCACGCGTGAATCGTTGAAGAAACGGAGACAGTCGGTGGAGACGAGCGGGACACGGTCTGAAAAAACAGTTTTTATCCATCAGCAGCCATGTAAGTATCAACGATGATCACCCAGACTTAGAGGGAATGGACATTTCTATTATTAGAGCCTGAACGCAGAGTCGCAGCAGCATGTAGCCACAGTGCTAACCTGGTTAGCATGCTGCAGAGTCACAAATGCTAGTGAGGCCGGTTAGCCGTCAATAAACCCATTGTGTGTTGTTTCAATCATTGTGTATATTTCCAAACTAAAGTATAACGTTGGTGCACTTGAAACAATATATTTGAAGCCTAAAATGTGCTTGCGAATTTAGTGAGATGCAAAGGTAAATAGTAAGGAGACAGAAGTCATTCATTGCTACATGCTAGTTCGTCATATGCTAACATCAAGTTTAGAAGTGGCTCCTTTTCTTTCTCCGCTTGTGATTAGTTTTGTTTTAATTAGACTATAACAGTGAAACGGTAGATATCATGATGAGGTCTCAGTTCATAGTGCCTAAGTTAAAGCTTACGAGTACACTGAAAGAGTAATGCACTTTAATTTACTCCAATAAACGTGCTCTTTGTGTGTTTTGGCTAAGGGTTTGAATCATGTGTTGATAAATTACATGTATTTTCTCTTTTTCATTTCCTGTCGAACCGTTTTTCTTTCTGATAAACACAGATCGAATCGCTTATTGCTGTGTTTTATACCCACAATAAACCAATACACTAACACGATAGTTATTTGATGTGTCTGTGGTAAGCCCTCAAGTTATTTTGCTCCATATGTGAAAAAGAAAACAGAAAAACTAGGTAGATAATGACTTTAAATATACCGTCGCCCTGAACTATAACTTATTATAATATAAGTAATTGCCAGCTATTTTCATAAGTAACTTTTTATGCAAAAATAAAAGATATGTGCAGTCTGTCACATAATAAGATGTTCTGCTTTTCTCTGTGTTGTCACATGTAATTTAATTCTTTGGGATGTTGAATTGTTATTTGAACTATAGGTTGAACACTTTAAGATATCATTTTAGACCCTGATTTCTGACATAGATGATTAATGAAGGAGCATTAAAAATCTAACAAATAATTGGAAGGTCAAAGTTTTTATTCTTATTATGTATAGTCACCACTTGTTTTGTACTATATAATAATATAATATAATTGTTACTGTGTGTTGTTTATCAGGAGTTTGTTAACAAAGCCCAAGTCTGAGATGACTCCCGAGGAGCTGCAGAAGCGGGAGGAGGAGGAGTTCAACACTGGGCCCCTGTCTGTGCTCACCCAGTCGGTCAAAAACAACACACAGGTCCTCATAAACTGTCGCAACAACAAGAAGCTGCTCGGCAGAGTCAAGGCTTTTGACAGGTACGAAGCCCAGTCACTGATTTATTAAACAACAGGTTTGTTTGCACAGTATCAATTTAATGTTTTTGTGTAAACTTAGTGCAAATACTGCCTTTAAACACCTGTCATTATTCATTCTTCAACATTAAAGCGCTGCATATGTAACAAGTATGACTATTTCAGGTGGCCCTCTGTTTTTGTGTCATTGTCGTGTGAGCTACTGGACTAATTTGAATTTCCCTCCTAGGGATGAATAAAGTATTCTATTCTCTACTCTATTTGAGTAGATTATTGTTATATTACTTGTTTTTCATGACATTTTCAGACATGTGCTTCATGAACAAAGTAGTGCTTCTCCCTCAAGTGAAAATGTGATCATTCTTTAAGATATCAAAAGAGGGAAATTTGATCCCTTAATGGCCTCAAAAAGGGTATTAAGAGTATTAAATTCATCCTCTTACAAATTGAATAATGACGGGGAAAAGATCCAAAGAATCCTGTTGTTATATGTCCGTTTACCAAGCCTGACTTTTTCCTTCTGTCATTGCCGTTTGCAGGCACTGCAACATGGTCCTGGAGAATGTGAAGGAGATGTGGACAGAAGTTCCCAAGAGCGGTAAGGGGAAAAAGAAGTCTAAGCCCGTGAATAAGGACCGCTACATTTCTAAGATGTTCCTGAGGGGCGACTCTGTCATCGTCGTGCTGAGAAATCCTCTGATCACTGGAAAATGAACTGTTCGCGATGCGCCGAGCTGAAGCAGTCACTCAGGCTTTTTTTTTCACCTGAAAGATTTGAAGGCAGTGGACTGTGAGCTTTGTTTTTGAGTTTTGTTGTTGGATAACTGTACTCCCAGTTGAAACTGAAATCTAGTGTCAACAAAATGGATGTTTCGTCTATTTTGAGAATCGATAGGGCACAACAGTGCCTGGTTTTGTTTTGTCTACAAAAGTCTTCTGTCTTTTTTCAATTTGATAATAAAAATGATGAATAGTTTCAAGAGCTGTGCAGGTATTTACTTGCTTTTAGCATCTAAATTTCTTCATCCACATAACAGTTATCTCTTGCCAAACTCATTCGGTATCCATCACATGTATCGTAGAAAGCTTTGACACAAAATGTCTCTTTTCCTGGGTACTCTTGTCAGCCCCCCCTCACCTCCCACTGTCACCCTTTCACTCTCCCCTGACGGCATCTAAGGTGTCGGGCTTGATTTCAGCCAGCAGCGCTCAATATGCGACAAACTGCCGTTTAAAGGCCCACTGCATTATTGATGAGACCAGATGCGCTGACTGTCACTTCACACCCTCCTCTCGCGCTCCATTTCAGGCTGTTCCTCTGCCGCTCGGCCCCTCCTGACCACTTTGTTAATTGTCTTAATAGCTCAACAGCTCATCTCGCCTTTCGTCTCTCTAACAGTTGGCACCTAACCTCCGCTCTTTGGTGCTCAGATTTAGTGTACGGGCTTTTGAATGTGTGAGTAAATAAAAAACTTGTTTATAAATTGAACAATTTTTGGAAAGCTGGACAGCATCGATTTCTGATAAAGTGTCTACATCTTCTCCAGGCCTTTATATTCAAAATACAACTCCCTGAAATGAGGAATGGCATTTTACATTCACTCTAAATCTAATTTATCATTATGAAATACATCAAAATTTCCTTCCTTTCCCTCCTACCATCTTGACATCTCACATTTCATACCTGTCATTACACAACACGTTCATATTCTCACTGTTAATCCAAGTTCGCCTAAGGCTGGCACCTGTGGAGTGTCTGTGTGTGGGCAACAAGGCCTCACTGATTTACCGCTCTCAGGTGAAGCCTGCTGGGTCAGAGGGAGGAGAATTAGTCTGAGCACTGAATTTGAAATGCAGTGAACTTTTATTACCTCTCTGACTCATGTAATATTACCCTTTGCACTCCTGCTTTAGGCAAATCATGACTTTTACTAAAAGTTTGAGCAAGATCATGTTGCAGGGGCCGGAAGTTTTTGCATCGGCAGCTGAAGACAGAAGACAGAAAACGGGGCTAGTGAGTCATCTCCTCACTTCTTTCATAGTCTAAATACTGAAATAATTAAATTCTTATTGTAGATATTCTGTTTAAAAGGAAGAGAAAACTGTATAGTGTAGAAAACTATACATTACAGTTTACAAGGTAATTTATTGCATCATCATTTATATTTGGCACATACATAATCTGGTGTTACCATCTACTCTCCTCAAGTTGAATATCTTCAGGTGATATGTAATTACATAAAACATACTTGGTAATAGTAATGACATCCTATCAAGGAGGATTCTAAGGATTTTGATGTAATTGAAACCCAAAAAAATTGAAGCAGAATGAAAGAATATATCCATAATCAGCCATAATCAGATAAAATACTGATACAAATGGTGCAGAATGAAACGTCCATGACAAATCAAAATCTCCAACTTTTTATATGCAAATGTGTTTTGATGCAACAAGGAAATATGTGTCTTTAGAGGTGTGTCTGTTTTGGGACTACCACAAAACTTCAGACTGAATGATCGAGTCCCTCTGGAAATTCACAGGAGCGGTAAGCACCCTTGTGCCAAAAAATGTGGTTGTTGTTTTGATGATGATGGTGGAAAGTAAAATTCCCCAAAGGTCATCAAGTGGGTTGCAATCTGGGTGACTGTGAAGGCCATACTTCATTTTCATGCAGTTAAACCATTCATCGACCCCTTCATGTGGAAATACTGTAGGTGTATCTTACATGTTATCTGTCTGTATGTTATGCCTGCACGTTTTTGATGACTTTGCAACCTCATTATGCTAAATTACAAAGAAAAATCGAAAATCAGCATTGTAGCTCATGGCTGGCAGTGCAGCAACAGAATCTTAGCTCAGTTTCTGTTATCCCATCAAGCCAAGTGAGGAGCTGTTGGTACCTGCTGGCCTCCTCTGGACCCACAAATAGATGTGCTTGTTTTATTGGAATAGCTTTGATTTATGTCAGCAACACTAAGCATTAGCCTATTGACATGATCAGTGCAGCATCCTTCAGGACAAAGTGCTGTCAAATAGCAGATGGGTCTGTTTGAAGATATCTGCGATAGGTACAAACAACTATGGGGAGTTCGTTTGTTGGGTATCATTGTGCACTTTTCTCATGTTACTTCACTCATCTGAAGACGCTTCAAGAATCCCTCTCTCTCCAGATTTTAGGTGGAGGGAGGGGCGAGGGGTGAGTGATCCATGAGCAGGAAGGCAGATGTTTTATTCAGTAGGTAAGCGATAAGAGGGGGGAAGTGTGATTATGATAGCGATCGGTCATGCATCGATACCCAACCGTCCAGGCAACGCGACACCCTGCAGCGCATCGATCGGGGCCAGGTAACCGGAGCCGCCGCCGCAGTTTGTTTTCAAGCAGAGCCGCGGTCCGGGTGTCAGAGCCGGGCCAAGGCCAGGTGGAGGAGGGAGAGGGGATCGGCTCCATAAACATACAAACACCGCCTTCATTCATCTCCATGACTTTAAGTGTGAATGGCAGCAACTGCGATGAGACGTTCAGTGGCAGCCAAAACAACAGGGATCGGGTGTATCGAGCTGCTGCGTTTGACCCGGGCTTATTTACAAACAATCACTGCTGTAGTGGGGAAGAAAGTGGGTTAAACTACTTCTGGGTCTGCTGATATTTAAAATGACACTGTATCTTGCATTTTTAATGGGCTACTAACCGTGGAGATAGTGACTATCATCAAACAGTATGGCTATGTATCTTAATTAGTGGTGGTAGCCTATTTCCATGAGTGCAGCAAACCCCATCAAATTCAGAAATTGGTGACTGGCCATTTAAAACCATTGCAGCTTTTGATTAAAAAAACAACAACCAAAAAGTAACATTATATTTCAAAAATTGTCACCATTATTAAAGATATAGTCTATAGGCCTATTTCATTATCATTACACTTCAACTTTAAAGAAATGTTGAGTTTGACAGTTCACTGTTACCATGCACAGGAAATTACAATCTCAATCATCTCAAATCAACGTCCTCAAATTCCTGTGAACCATATTACACTTTTTTAATCAGCCAAGAGTTTGTTGTCATGGCTCCTCCTCGTGTGAATGTAATGTTCATTACGGTATTCTCATGCATACTGAATACTTTTCATCCATGTTGTCAGTGGAGGGTAAGGAGTATGTTACTCCATCCCTTTAAGTGATTTTGTTTTATTTTAGATGTTTAAAGAAATTACAAGAATAAGGCAATCTGTAACATGTATGCATGTGTGCCACAGAAGAATGTAAAATACCTGTGAGGTTATGTAAGCAACCAAATTTTCTAATTGTCTTTAACTGCAGCCATGAGGCCCAGGCCTATATGTAGGCTATAGCCTATAGTTTGATTTTCAGTTATGTTATGTACATTGTGGATAACAAATTCTTTTCTTCCTGACGAAAGGTGGCAAAATAACCTTCTGTTTTCTGACCCTATTTTGCAAAAGAAAAAAATACACACCATAAGAAGAAGATATAAGCACATCGCAGCCTGTCCTTAGAGAAAGTTCTCCCATGTACAGCAGAGTGAAGGGATTGGTGAGGAACCTGCTTGTAATAAGTCAAGGTTATATTGCCATCTAGTGGTTGATCAAAGTAATAGTTCCCAATAGAAATTATGTTAAAGCCGGGCTGAGCTATGAAGACAGCATGTCTTGAGAAGGTCTTGAAAGCATCACTTAATCTAATGATATTTGCTATAATATGCAAGTCATTAGTTGGACTTCATTTTGATCTCCATCATGGATATCTGACAAGCGCCAGCTTGACCTCTCACATAGGTAGCACAGTGCTCTGTTACTGAGAGGAAATCACAAGTTTGAAGTTCTTAATTCAGAAAAGTGCACTATTTTGTTCTGTATTGTCCACTGTGAGGAGAGAAACCTGGTGTCTTTGTCAGCGTCTACCAGTTTGCCCTGTGAGGAGGAGCCCAAGGCCCACGTACACTCAGGACATGTCACTTGGACTCTCTATAAAATCCTACTGCTGCCCTTTGCCTTGCTGGCCTCCAGCCCAGACCTCTTGGTGAACAGTTGTGTCTCGCTCCCATTTGCAAATTTTACCCTCCTCCACAAACATTCCTTCACTGTAAAAAAAAAAAAAATAGATATATAGATGGAGTGAGAGTTTAAATACATTACACGATGCATTTTATGTCCCAATTCTACCTGGAGCTGCATAAAAACTAAATCACAGTTTCAGGATCCAAACTAACATTTTTCTTCCTAGGTTAAGCTTGGTTGTATTATTCTCTGTCGCCATCTGCTATTCAAACAACAATGCAGGCCGAGGCTTTCAGACACTGCCTCAGGACTGTGTACTTCCACAAGTCCTGGGCTCTCTGATATAAGATGTAGTAGATGTGCAGTCTGTTTACATAATAGCCTCTTTCTACACACACACACACACACACACACACAGACATGGAGAGATGAGTAGAAGTGTAATTCAGCCTGGCTGACCAAGCACATCCACTATCAATCTTGCCGCTCTGTGCTCCTTCAGCTGCTTGTCCCCCCCTCTGCCATTTTTCAGAACACTTGCCACCGCCACACTCCTCCAAGTCTCACGAGGCCTCCTCCATGCTGTCCAGCAGGTCTTCTGTCAGGCTGCCAGCTGTGGACGGTGTCGACCAACTGACGTCAAGCTGTGGAAATAAAGCTGTGGTAGGAGGAGCGCAGGAGAAACCTAAAATTACTGCATGACTCTATCCAGTGTGTTTATGGGCTACTTTCTGGGAACAGGGCCTTTTTGAGAAGCGGCCAACACAAATCACACCAACGCCTCAGGAGCTGGTGTTAATAATGTGAAAAACTGCAGCGGCAGGGAAGAAATTGGGGTTTACTTGACAGTTTAAGTGGACAGTAGAGTTAACAGGGGGACACGTGGCTATAAAAAAAAATACCAGACCAACAGTTGCTCAGAGCAGTCAGCTTGTATATCTTGAGAGTGTGTGTGGTGAGACTAAAGGCATATTGGCTTTCTGGATGTTTACACATGCCATGCAGACGTAATGCATTCCTTTCTCATCCTCTCTTCCACTTCTGTCCCCATTAGGAAGAGCGAGTGCTTTTAGTGTGTACACTGCCTCATTGTTGAAAAGTGGGCCATGTGAGGCATCTAACTCCTTTTTCCATTCACTGTTAACAGAATTAGAAACTATTATCTCAGCATTCCTTATTTAAAGGGTTCCTACAGTTCAGCGCCGTTGAGTCCTGTCCTATTATCTATCTTCTGAATAAAAGCTCTGCTTGTTTATTTTTCTATTTAGCTTTTTTATTCCAGGAACGGTGCTCATTTACTGCTACAGAAAGTCTATCTATAGAGTGACCACAAAAGCCACAGTAGCTAATAGAAGCCTGAAGTTTTGAACCCCAGCAGCAGCCAGCAGGGCGAGGTGGAGGGCTTGGCTAGGCCTCTGGTTGGATGAGATGCTACCTTCAGGTGCTATTGGAATATGGGATATTTCTGTGATACTCCAATTTGTCCAAATGTGTGTGGGGATTGTGCACATGGCAGTCATGTTATTGATATCAAGCGTGTGTGTGTGTGTGTGTGTGTGTGTGTGTGTGTGTGTGTGTGTTAGCCCTGTGGTTACAGATCTTGGGTCCAAGCTAGCTATTCTGATGCCTTGATGTATTAAACATATGGGCGAGGTAGGCAACCAGAGCATGTTTAGCTGTTCCTAGTATCGTGAGCAAAACTGGGCACTGGTTCAGATGGTTCAGATGACCATTTTGGCACAAGTGGAGTAACACATTAACAAATGTATTTGCATACATCCCAGTCAAGGAAGAGGTCTGAGGTTGTGGCTCATGAAATTGAGTTGGGTTTAAAAGAGTTTAAGCAGATAAAGTTCCCAAAATCCTCATAACCACATTACCAAGCATTAAAATCCCCCAAATTACAACAAGAGGAGGAGCTTATTCATGAGTGAGTAATTAATTTATGTTTTAGTAAGCTATGCTTAGGCTACTGTTATTAGGCTATTATTATTATTATTAAGAGGTCATAGGTAGGCTACAACTCCAGATCAGCAATAATCTAAGAGTGACACTCTACCCATTTGAGTAGGCTATTTTGTTGTCAACAGTGGCAAAAGAAGTAAAAATACCAAAAAAAAAGTTTTTCTAGTCTTGCATTTATAACTCTGCTTCAGCAGAAGTACAGAAGCAATATTATGAATATACTGCATGTAGCAAAAATAAAAACAAAGCATCAGACAGCAGTGATTTGATTGTTGTTGGTGATACATTAATGTACGAGAGAGGAGTTACAGATGGTGGAGGTAAAACTTGTTTCTACAATTTTATATACATTTGGATTATTTATTATAAATCAATGCAATACATATCATAATCCATATTCAGTAATGAGTGGCTACAGATAATGTTTCATTAAAAAAGTATTGAAGTGCAGTCGCCTATATTCAAGTAGGCCTACTTATAAACATACAGTGCTATACTATTTAGTTAATCTTACAATTAAACATAATGTTTGCTACTTTCAGTTCCTCTAAAAATAAATCACAACAAAAGTAACTGAAAATCAAAAATGCTCGCATTGTTGAGTTGGAGGGTTTCCCTTTTTCCGAGGCGGACCTTAACGCATCGCAGGATTGTAGCCTACTTGGAAGCTGGCGGGTTGGGCCAGACTCCAATGAATTTGCACAAACCTACCGACAGACCGACCGACCAACCGAGGGAGGGAGCGGAGGAAAAAAAAAAGTCCGACGCAGGCATACGGGGGGGTTTAATCTCCAGAAAGAGAGCGATAAACCGGCTGAAAGTGTGACAAGAGAAGAAGTGCTGTTATTTCGCCTGTTTTTCCCCCCGCTGGAGCTCCCCTTCTCCTCGGCTTCTTTTTTTTTGCTCGTAGATACAAATGTGGGATAGTGATTGGAGTTGACAAGCCCGCTCCACTACTGTATCTACTCTCTGCCCCCTCCTCCTCCTCCTCCTTTCCTCCTCCTCCTCCTCCTCCTCTCCCGCTCCACACAACCAGGAAATCGTCGAGGTGTGCTTCTTTATCCCGCTGGTGGTGGCTACCCCGTTTGCGGGTGTAGATGCGCTTTCTTTTGTAGCCGATATTCCTCGTTATTTTTTTTATTTTTATTTTTATCCTTAAATTAAACTTCACCGGTTTGACTTTTTTTTTTTTTTTATAAAGCCGGGCTTCAGCTCTGAAGTCAGCCAAACTTGCCTACGAGGAGAGGATCTCCACTCTGGCCGAACAATGAGGTGGGTAAAGCGGCACAAATCCCTTCACCTTCATTGTGTTTTCCAGACTACATTTTGGTGTTTTCGGCTACTAGTTTTCACAAAGGCGACTGGTAAATGCTGACCCTGAAACACCTCTCTGGGGCCTGCCGTACTTTATTTGCCCCCCTAACTCACATGTTCCCAACACATAAAAACGCGTTTCTCGTCCAGAAACAACTCGTCTGTGGCTTTTGTGGTGGTGGTTTGAACCACAGGGACGCGCATGATGGGATTTTGTGGCATGTTTTTGTTATTATTAGCTATTTTTTTGTTGTAATTAGTGGCCTTTGCAAGTGATTAACTTCATGGTCGTGTGTGTTTTATAAAAATGTACTGGTGTGTGACGAGAGAGCCTAGTCCTACCTGTTCAAGTGTGGCTGGCTTCAGGAAAACATTCACAAGTAGGGGTAGTTCAGCAGGTCAGATGACAACAACATACTTTTGTATCTGTTTCAAACACTCCATGTTGAATCCTTTGTTTTGCTCCACCTCACTGTTGTTGTGCATGGATCCAAACTGTGACACCACCATTGTGCAAAAAAAAAAAAAATTAACCATGATATCTAAACTAGGCTACTGTGTTTATAACTAAGGTTTGAAGTGAGGGTATCATGCATGGTGTCCCACTCAAATGCACTCATCCACTTTGCTGCGCCCCAAAATGCATGTGCTGTTTATATCATGTCATGCACACCAGAAACAACACGTTCAGCTCATCCCCTCGACTACTATTTTTCTCCCTCTGGGAGTGTAGAGGTTTTTTACACACAGTGAACAAAAATTGTTGTGTGGAAATTTCATGTCCACGAATTCCACATCCTGTCACAGCCTGTGCAGTTGGCAATTACATGCTTTGAAGCCACCGCTGCTGGCTGGGCTTTCTCCAGGCTGATTCTTTCCCCCCTCCCGCCTCACTCCTTCACATTTAAACAGAGCAGCAAAGCACTTGTGTCAAGGATCAACTTTGTAATTCTTAAAGCTTGACAAGTGTGAGTTTCATTGTGGACCTTGAGGTGCAGTGAAGTGCGGTGGTGCAGGGCCGATAACCTGTGTGACTAGTTCTTTATCTCTTGCTCACTGCGCTGCTCCTAAAGGTAATAATATATCTCGACTCAGTCTCAGGCACATGGGTTGGTCCGAGCTTTGTATTTGTTTTTCACATTCTTCTGCACTGTATCTTTGATTGGAGGAGGAAGTGGAGGCACTTGAAGCACCTGAAATCCTGCCACAGTCACAGCTGTGCATGAAACATACCCTGATAATGAGGCCATTAGTTAAGCTAATGCAGCAATTAGCAAAGACTATTGTGTTAATAGACTTTACACAATAGACAGGCAGTTTGATAAAAAGTAAACAGCATTTGTTTTTCTTGTTGTTATAGGCCTACTCCATGGTATACCTGAGGTGTTGTCAGACACATACACACAGATCACAGACAGACAGCATACTGTTCTGCTTCTATGGTGTATAATAAAATTATTACACATCATAGAAATAGATAAGCAGACTGCTTTATTGTCAAATTGCTCAGCTACACTCAAAAAACATTTCCCCTTCCATAAATAAACCACAGCAGCAATTGGACAGCACCAAAAACAAACATTGAAGTTGAGAGCATTTATATCTCCATTTAGATTTCATCCTGCCTCTGTTTCCTATAGCAGTCGCTGGGTAGCATCTGGCTCGGCCATTGCAGTCCTTAACTCTAAATGGATATTGCTCCTGCTGGGCCCTCCATTGTGGCCCAAACAGTTCATGTCACCTTGTATAATAGGTGAAGACTGGAATGCAGCACCAACTCATGTTCATTGTCATTTCTCTCTGTGGAATGTAAATGTTGACACAGAAGTGCAGTCAGTTGGTCAAAAGTTCAGCAGTTTGACCCAGTTGAGAAAATGGTTCAGTAATGCACAGCAGCTTTAGTCGGTAGAAAGTAGAAACCATAGTGCTGGAATCTCCACTGACCAATCTGCTGCGTGGCGTGCTGCTCATCTGTTGGTTGGTATCCTCAAAGCGAATCCATCTGCATGATGATTCACTGCTGTTGTGAGAGAGAGAAGTGACTCCCATCTCCCGATGTGACTCACTGACTGGGTCTCTGTGATTAAAAGACCTGTCATATCTGACACCAGCAGTATGGCTGCCCTGGAGGGGATTGGGGGTGAGGTGAGGGAGGGGGGGAGGGGGGGAGGGGGGGGGGGGTCAAGTATTAAAGCACATGATGGGAGCATACACATGCAGACAGGTGTAATGCATCTGCTTAACACGCTGTTTGCAGTCTAAGGAGTTCCCTGTGCTCAGTTTAGAAGCTCTACATGCCTGGAGGCGACGCCAAACTTGGTTTCTCCACTGTTCTCCTCACACTCCTCCTGCATGAAGCTTATTATTGATCAGCCTTAAAAGCAAGGAAATGGCCTCCCCCTCAGTCTCCTTTGTGTCTCGGCTCCAGCTTTTTTTTTTTTTTCTGCCTCGGCAGTAACTGGAGAGGAATGCAGCTCGAACAGTGATCTTTAGCAGTTTTGCTGTCATATCTTCCTCTAATGTTCTACTTCTTGACCTCATGTCCCAACAGGCCAGTAGCCGTCATTTAAGGAATTTAGCAATATTATATTGCGTCTGTCCATGTAAGGATAACAGGATGAATCTCACTGGTGTTGCGTTAGCTACATATTCAAGCCGTGTTGTTGTGTAATGTTAAAAACACTTTGCGCCTGGTGCGTTGATGCTGATTTTACATGTCTCCACTTGTTCTTTTAATCTCTTGCACAATTCTTTTGTTTCCCTTTAAAGTCTGATGTCAGTGGCAGTAGTCTTTAAGCTTGTGTGCAATCTCTACTCCTCCCTAAAATCAATTTGAAAATTGAAAATATTTATCAAAAGTAATGCTTGCGTCCTTTAGAATCGGTACCATTCATTCAGCTTGAGCTCTGTAAAACTACATTGTTCTTAGCCAGACTGACACACTGTTGTTGTTGTACCATAATAATCTGTAGACATCCTGCGCACATTTTATGGTGAACATTAGCAGCCATTTCTAATTTATTTTTCAACCAAACTCATGGTAATATTCACAATTAAGCCTGCGTCCCAGAAGCAATAACAATTTGGGGCGTTTCCGGGGGGGTGCTGTGCTTGTGGGAACTCTTATCTATAATGGATTAAGAGTAATGGCTTTATTTCATGCATCATAAAGAGTTGCATGTTGATGTGCCCTTCAGGAGACTCCTCAGCGCGTCGTCGTGCAGTTGGTGTGACGGTGTATCCAAATGATCACAAAGCCTGTGTGCTCCCATCACTTTGCACACTCCATTATTAAAATGGTTCTGCCTTGTGAGTTTGTCCCTCACAACACCCAATCACTGCTACCCCCTCCCCTGAAACAATTATACCCCTCTTGGTCCTCCCACTTCTCATACTCATAAATAGGCCATTATGCCAGCCTGCCTCTTGGATTAGACGCTTTGCTACAGGAGTTGCTCAACATACAAAACCTTCCATTGTCTACTTGGTGACAAATCCAGTTTCCTTGGTGGTGGCCGATGTTTTTTTTTTCATAAATTGTGCCTTTAGGCTGTTATGTTCTCTCTGTATGGTATTGTTTGTTTCTGTGATCACTTATTTTTAACGTAACCTTTGCCCTAACAAGCACAGTAGACCCGTATCGCCAATACTAAGCAGCTGTTCGCTCCGTGATCTTGGTGTTTTGAAACTTGTGTTTAAACTTTTGTCACAGCAAGTGAAGTGGGAAAAACTGTGTAAATTGCTTGCACTGAATAATGTGGATACAGTTCTCTGTCATGCAATCTCATCAATATGTACAGTGTGATATAGAGCAAATAAACAAGTCATCCATTAAGCTTATGTCAACTCTCAATCTCTCACCATCCGGTTGCCTACATGAGAGGATTTCAGTTCTATATCTTTGTAAATGGAACATATTCCATTTGACTTGTTTAGGCAAAAGAAGCAAACTAGGAAAAGATCGTGGGCGTTTTTTACTTTCAGTACCTCACAAAACAAACAACAATGGTTTATTTTAAATAAGTTGTTTGAAAATAAAAACAATCCTGAGCTATTGTGTTATAAATTTTCCAGACACTGAAATTCCAGCCTTCTCACAGATGACATTAACAGATGGTGCGCCGAGCTTGCATATGGTTAATTCAGTAAATGGTGCATTGGCAAACCATTATTCTACATCGGTTGTGAGTACATTTTCAATATTGCTCTAAGCAGTTAGGATTAGGATAAGCAGAGCTCGCTGACTGGTCTAATGCAACCAGAGATATCAAACAAATCATCTTGTTGGGTAGAGCTCGTCTTTCCACGTAACCTTGCTCTTAAGTAATGATCTAAGTTGTGGCTGGAAAAGCTGGAAAACAGGAAGTAAATATTTCTGTTGTCCACATAAACATAGGAATTGCCTGTTATTTGGCTGTCTCTCATCCTCCATGGCACTGAGATTACAATTCATAGAGTTTAGTTACAGGCAGAATATATTGATCTGACACTCCGACTCAATTGTTTCACTTCATTCATTCAAGCAGACAGTGTCCTCATTTTTACTCATTTTCATGCTGGGGTTGGGGCGGTTTAGTCTAAAGCTGCAACACTGATAAATTCAGATTCTCTCATTATTATTATTTCAATGAATAGATCCTTTTTTCCACAGTTGGCGTTTGAAAAATACAAGTAATATGAATGCATGTACTTGGGCTGAGAGAGGATACAAATGACATTTTTCATGTCTTTGTGACATTTTGTAGACCAAACAATTAATTGAATTGAAGAAAATAATCTGAACAATGAGAAGCAAGTGGCGTATCTGTCCAGCTGACAGCAGGAAGAGGCTGTAGTGGTTGTAGGACGAGTTACAGTTAACATTTTTAGAGATTTAAGAGTAGGCTATTTTATCTGTTGGTAGACGTAGACCGATATCTTGACCTCTGCAAACTTGTTGCCAATTTTCTGATGCTATTTTCAATGGATGCAACAAGGTACATAGGAAAAAAGATCATGGATGATGATATTGCTGATCACCATTCTTCATCCCATCTATAATATAAACCTGCCTGATTGTATAATTGTTTTCTCTAACCAGTGGAAATAAACTCAGTGGAGTCAACTAGACATGTAAAATTTGCTGAAAAATAAATGTATGTCCCTTTTTTAAGTTTCTGTAGTCAACGTTTTGACTTCTCTTCCGGGAAAGATCAAACCACCATCAGTGTGAAATCAAGCAGAGCTTTAGAGTGGATGAAATGAAGTTAAAAGCACATCTGCAAACCCTGTGGTCTTTTCAGCAGTAGCCAGACAAGAGTGACATCATCCCCGGATGATGGAGAGCCAGGGTCTAACATCGTAGTGAAACCAAAGCTCGCTGCGTGGAGAAATGCAGTAGTGATATATTGTATGGTCAGCACTACTAATGGCTACAAAGATACATTGGGTTCATAAAGGGGTCCACAGCTTAATGGAGTGTAATGGATGCCAGTTAGTATAAAAACTGCTTTATGCTGTCAGCCATCTTAACGATTCCTTGTACTCAGGTCCACGGATCTTAACTCCACTTATGGTGATGATACACAAAGGCTGCATGAGATAAAACAGTATTGATAACCAGTAACTGCTGTACTGGTCTGTTGTACAACAGTGTCCTTACGCTATCATTAGGCACCACTTACACTGTGGGCAGTAATGAAGGGTATTAGTGTTTGACCAGATGTGAGCTAAAGGTTTATTATTATACAGAAAGATGAAGGCTTGATAGAAGAACCTGCTTCTGTTGAAGACCAAGCCATTCTCTGCATACCTTTTTTTCTGTATTAATAGCAATGCACACAGTTTTGTTACAGAGACCGTTTTTGCTTGAACCTCCATGAACCTCACAGCATTTCCTCTTTCCCAGCAGTCTGCTCTGTCTGAATACTACAAGTTCAGTTTAGGAGCTTGATTTAGAGGCCCACTGAGTTGTCTGTAGAGGACTTTCTTCTTGTTCTTCAGTCAGAGGTGAATACTGGCCATGTGCAGGTGTTTATAATAACACTGGTGCTTCATTAGTGTAGCCGTGAGATACCCAGGTCTGCTTCTAAGCTTTCAAACACCTTTTGGAGTCTGTAGTTGCCATTGTTCAACATGAGAACAAGAGCTGTACCAATGAAAGTCAAAGGCGCTATTGAGAAAGAAAAGCAAGAATAAAACCATTGGATCAGGAAAACTTTAACATTACCAAACTGAACTGTGTGGAAGAAAGAGTTTAATGTTATGCTGATTAATGAGAAAGGGAGTGGGAGGCCAAGGAAGACCTCCACTGCTGAGGGCACTTTACCCTTAAAAGAAAAATCCTTAAAGCAGAAGTAAGCGATCCGGTCGTTTTGGCTAATGCTGCGTTCCAGGTAGGCTTTTGAAACCGTAAATTAAGTCACAACTTACGACTTTGTAGCGTTTCAGGCAACCCACTCGTGTTTTTCCGACCTGTTTTACCTGTGAAAGTGCACTATAACGGCCACTCGTAACTTCCGACCCGTGAACTCGTACCAGATCGAACTGGTATGACTTCACAGGTCGGAAAAACACGAGTTACGAGTTTCCTTGAACGCACCATAACAGTCCTCGTCCCTACGTCACCACATTAACGGCGTCCCTTGGCTGCACACACAGCCCTGCATGCCGTTCTCTCTCCTCATTGGATAAAAACTGTAGGATACGATAAATGTTTTCTCCTCGGCTCAGAGCAGAGCAGAGTGACTGACAGACCCGTGTTTCGGTCCAAACGCTCTATGTAAGTGATTGCTGTCGGAAGATATAACTATTTAAGACTTATATTAACACAAATATATCACTTCCTTCTGCTTTAAATGTCTGTCCAACTGATCACTGCAAGTTGTGAACTGTTAAACAGGACGGCAGATTGTGAAAAAGTACCTGAAGGAGCCAGCAGAGTTCTGTAAATCTGTCGTACTGATGGCAAGAGCAAAATATAGAAACAAAAGGGAACCACCCACTATTGAAGCTTATCACTTCATCTGTGAAAAAGGTGTCGCGGCTTGAGCATGTATGGCCTGAAAAAGTACAGGCACATGAATTTTCATTGAGCACAATTCATTCTTTCAACATAACGATCCCAAACAAACTGCTAAGACAGCACAGGAGTTTTTCAAAGTTAAGACAAAAAGCTGTCCATCCCAGTCACCCGATCGGCCTGAAATGAAATGAGTGTCTGTGCATAAAAGTGTTGTAATTTCAATAAGATGAAACAGAAATGTATGGAAATACCCTTGAATTAAAGTCTGGAATATGCACTTTAATTATGTCTCAATTGCTTGATTTTTAAATTAGCATTAGCTATAATCTCTGTATGCAGAACATCAGTCACATTGGCTTGTTTGTAACGAGTGGAAGTGTTATTATGTTAACCTGCACTGTCCCTATCAAATAAACTAAATTACATTTTTGTTGGACAGAGCGACATAACAAAGAAACATGTCTTTGTCCCAAACCGTATGGAGGGCACAGTGTAGTAAGCTCGGGGTTTACAGCAGTAGAAATGAGGATGCTTTCAAAAAATAGTGCCGTTTATATCATTAATATATATATGCCCGCTTCATAAGAACTTTTTAGTAAACACACAGAAACCTAAATAAATTCAGCACTGGCTGTGACTACTCCTTTGCCTTAAACCAGCAGCAGTTCTCCTCGGTACCCCGGCTGTGTCAAGTGTCCTCTCGTCTCTTCATGTAATCCCAGACCGACTCCATGATGTTGTGATCAGAGCTCTGCGGGGGTCACGCCATCTGTTGCGGCACTCCTTGTTCTTCTTGTCGCTGAAGATAATTCTTTATGACTCCTACTGTATGTTTGGGCTCGTTGTCATGGCGCTGAATGAATGCTGGACCAATCGGATGCCTTCCTGATGGTACCATGCAATGAATAAGAATCAAAACTTCAGGGCTGCAACTAAGGATTGTATTCATTATTGAGCAATCTGACAAATGTTCTCTCAGTTTTTTATTGTTTAATTGTTCCACCTATAAATCTGTATACAAATTGGTTATTTTGTTTAGTCAGCAGTGCAGACCCCTAAATAAATATACTATAGTGTTAGTACTGTCGAATATGGCAAAGAAAAGAAACAAATCTTGCATTTGAGAAGTAGAACCAGACAATGTTTTGCATTTTTGTAATTTGGATTTAAAGATAGTTGCTGTACCCCAAACCTTTTCACAGTATTTTATGCCCCCCTTTTTCATTGTGTTTTGTTATGTGTGTGTGTGTGTGTGTTAGTGTTGAGGTTCAGTTTTCAGAAGTATCAGGCCTCGGGGGGGCAAAGCTTTCACATGTGAGAAGAAAAAGTGAATTGTGGCCGTCTTTATTGCGCACTCTTTATTACACGGTGTTTTCTGTCATAAACTTGGTGTCCTGCTGATGATTGCTGGATGATTAGCTTTGTTGTCGTGCATCATACTGTAGGCGGCTTTTGGAAAGAGGCAGCACACAGCGCAGAGTGGATGGAATGCAAGCCGGCCAAAAATTGGCAGGGCCAGGAGGAGGATTATCTAAGTGGCCACTATCTGCAAAGCGGGCTAATGTAAGGTCAAAGTCTGCACACCACACACTCCTCCGTCTCGATATCAATGAGAAGCAGGAAATGTGATTAAGGTGTTGCCTTCTCTTTCTTCCTTCTCTCAACTCTGTCTTTACCCCACAACAATGGGCTCTGGTGAGTTGAGTGAAGGTGTCCTTTCTTTCTTCAGTGCGAAGGCAAAGAGAGTTGCATGTCAGGGCAGCTGAGAGTCTCTCTCCAGAGAAGCACGTCTGCCTCCTCCTTAGCCCGAGCTGAGGAGGATGTGCTCCAACCTGTAAAAGGAATTGAGCTCAGTGAGGAGGACAGAGGTGAGATGGTTCCAAATATGGGCATTAAGTGTGCCAGTCGTGTCCCCCTCCTCCTCACACACACACACACACACACACACACACACACACACACACACACACACACACACACACACACACACACACACACGTATCCAGCGCTGCCTCAGAAGCAGGAAGGAATTCATTTCAACCCTTGGAAGTGGTCAACAAAATGAAAGTTCGTCCTTTCAACTTTTCCCACAATCCTCTATAAACGCTGCCAGGCAGAGCTGAGTCAGTGCTGAAAGAACGCCGAGGGGTTTTCTCGGTAGAGCTGCGTACGCCTGACGGTGTTCAGACAAAAAAACAAAAATTGAGTCAAGGAGTTATAGCCTGGGTGCCTGTGTCTGTGTGGCTGTCTGACACGGGAAGGCAGAAAGCTGTAGCCTACAGCGAGTGTGAGTGTCAAATTGTGAGCTTGGAGCAGCATGCTGGGACCTGTGTGAGGAGAAACAGGCATGAGGAAGAGGACAAAGAAAGAGGGAGTGAAGTTAGCAGAAAGGAGGTCTACTCTCCCAGCCCTCTCCCTTCTTTCAGGTTTTATTAAACCTTTACCGAAGTGACAGTTGGATTGTTGCTTTTCAAAAAGTGTTTTCTCTATAAAGTTAATCGTATCACATAGATAATGTATTTGACTTCATCCTCTAAAAGGCTATTGCGAGTAACTAGTTCTGCTTTTATTTCCTGTTGTAGGTCAATTATACTTGTAAAATGTTCAATATTTCAATAAAGGAAAAACTTCTCTGTTTGCATCATATAGGATCATTTCCAAGGGGAATCCCCAGAAATATTTAGATCAGTGTCCTTGTTTTTGTTCTCCTTCCACTTCGTAATCCATCAGACGTTTATTCCACAGTCTGTACGTCGAGCTACATATTAACATTTATGGGGCAGCAGCGGTCTCTCACAACAGCACCGGCCCATCGCAATTTGAAAGCTTATCTAGCACCTACTGATGCAGTCAGTGATAGTCGTTGAATAGCGACATGGGAAACATGCTGTTTTCATGAGGTGAATGTGGTTTAGAGGCTGATTCCAGTGTCATGTGGGCCCAGCTGAACATCACTGACAGCCATACATATGGCCCCGAGGGTGGTTTGAGGACAGCGTGCTGTCAGATGACCGGGCCCACCGTCAACAGCCTATTGTGTGGGCTCCCCATGCCCGAGTCAGCATCAGAGGTCAAGTACTTTGCCACCATCATGACCCGAGTTCAGTGTTTGTTATGAGGCAGCAGTATACTGACAAGCGGTTTTTACACTTCCCTTTTTCCCCCTCGTCTCAAACAATATTTTAGTCTTCTGCAAAGAAGAAATGACTGAAAACAAAACTGGGATTTTATTGCATTGTACACAGAGGAGTAGCATGCACATACTGGCACATGCTGAGTTGTTCCCATGTTATCTCTTACAAGTGCAGCGACTTCCCTTTTTCCCCTTCTGTCTGTGTTTGTGTGTCTGACTTTCGAAGCTTAGTCATATGTCAAATATTCAGGTGCTCTGGTTGGAAACGGGAAGTTTCAGACTTAACTTATGAATGAGTTATTATCACTAAATCCTCTTATTCAGTGTTATGAGCCTCGGGTTTCATTTATTTAAACTGAGATGGAGAAAAAAACATGCTAATAGACTGAAGTAGTAAATATTTTTCAGTTGACTATAACATCCAAAACACATATGAACACACAGTAGAACATGTATGAACATTTTTCTCTATACACATCATGGAGGGGTGGTTAAATTGGTGCTTTTATCTCAGTATTAATAAGTGTTGTATATAAAATGTGGTCTGTTTTTAACAAGGAGAATGAGGAAGTTGTTTGGTTTTACACTATTCAGTGACTCAGCCTCACCTGCTGTCTGGTTCTGATGTCACGTTTTAACGTCAGAAGTAATAAATCACAGTTTGCATACATTAAGCTTTACTAATCTTATCATGACACCAGTTTCTCGCCTTATTTTTCAGATGTTCTGATGCTATATTGTTTGTAATGCTCTGTCTGCAGTAGACTGTCAGACGTCTCAGCATGAGCTACTGCTGTAGGTTTCAGTGTTTTTTTGCTGCGTGATGATTACCACACAGAAAGACACTTATCCCTGAAGGCAAGAATAACTCAAAAAGCCTGAACATCATTAAAAAATGATAGTTGGCTGGAGTTGTGAGGACAAAAAAAGAAAAGAAAAGAAGCCTTTTCATATAGCGGTGTTATGAGCTCCAGGAGGAGAAGGAAGCCTGGCGAATGAGGAGATACATCAAGCCGGAGACAAATGGCATTACTCTACTTAGTGTCTAGACATCGCTGTGTAACTTCAGTCTGTCTCGTCTCAGCAACATGACTAACGTCTGTATTTCACGTGTGTCATTCTGTGTAAAGCTATGTCATGATGTGAAGCATTATAAGAAACATGGGATTTACCTGTGTTGTTATTATTAGGCTGTGCAAAAGGTCTGCCTTTCATTTTGGCTCTAAATACAGTATATTAAGTGAGACGGACCTGTACAGGATATGTCACCAAGAGGCCTCTCAGTCTCCACACATGACTTAGACTTGGTTAAATTGTTTGATTTGGATAGAAGGCAAGTGGAGCAAGCAGTCAAGAGTGGCAGATGAGTGTGGTGGGAGGGTCAGGTAAGAGGAGGAGGAGGAGGAAGAGACAGAGCCACTGGGCTTGACTGTACTTGCCAGCACATTTGGGGAAAAGCTCTCAGAGCACAGCCTTATACAGACATTTCCAAGAGAGCATGTGCCCCGGCCCGTGCACTGCGGTTTCCTGTTAACCCCTCGCTGGCCAAAGAACCACAGAGCAATGAGGAACTCAGTCAGGCTGGAAGAATGGCGAGCGAAGACGGACCGAGTTGAGTTTTCGGAGTGCGCGTTTCTGAGTATACAACAAGGCATTTGCATATCAACCTGCCGGTCATTTTCATGTGCTGAAGTGTTGTAGTCCTTTTGCCCAAGGTGTTTTTAAAGGTTGGTGACTCAAATCCCTCCCAGAGCATCAGCCAGTGACCTATTTGTGCCTAATAGAAAACCTCTTAAGTCAACCGGTCACTTAGTTAGCTTAGAGTCAATGTCCTCTCTCTAGAGGACTGGTGGTCTTTGTCCGAGGGAGGAGAGGAACAGATTGTTTATGGCCGCGCCTGCCATCGTTTATTCCAGCACTAACACACAGTGCAGTCAAACCTAACCACAAGTCCTCTGCTGTTGGGGTGGGGGGGTGGGGGGGTTATACCCAGTGGGGCCGGGTCAACACATGGACACACGTGTTGGCAGGTTGACAGGTGTGTGGACGTGTGCGTGGCCTTTTCCTTTGTGCGCGTGTGCCGCACACTTTTAGAGTTTCAGTGTCCGTAGTTCTATCAATAATGCAGACGCTCAATCTCACTCCTGAGCCCTCGCTTTCTCTGCCATTAAATATGCATCCGTTTCCCAGTCCTGGGTCTCTGTCACCTCCCACTTCCCATAAGCCCTCTCTCTGCCTCACACATCAAGAGCATGCTTGATGCAGATGAGGTCAGCGAGTGCTGGAGCACCATCCAGTCATAGGCTTGCACCTGCTACAAGGGACCGATTGGCCGGCTGCTCAAGGTTTTAAGCCCACAATTAAGGCTCCGACCTTGTCCAGTGCACCTTATCTGTCTTGTAAAAATCTTTCCTGTATCCTTTTGTCAACATGTTCCCCCTGTTGAGCCATTGTTAACGTTTGCTGAAGCTCAAATACTGAACCCAAATATCCAAAGTAATGCACAGTCAATAGAGATTTGTACACCCACAGAGATTTTGGCAGACAGTGTCAAACTGAGAATTAAAAGTTGTAATTTAGCAGATTTTCAACAGGACAATGACAGCAATAATGACTGTCATTATCCAGGATAGTCAATAATTTGCAAACGTATCCGCACAAATGAAGCAGATGTTTTGTGTCTCAGCTCTGGATGTACAGGGAAATATGGATGTTGGTACATGTGCTTTTTTTTCTGTTTTGATTTGAAGATGAATTTTTATATTGATCTTGTATCGGCAGACAATATAGAAATTTTGAGAACTTGACTGATGTTTACATGTGATTTACACACAATATATCAACCAAAAGGCCTAACATGCAAAAAGATTTTTAGTGAAGACCCCGTAAATTACTTTTTTTTCTTAATGAGTTGGCATTTACAGATACAATACATCTGCAATAAGCTCCTGTCCCCATGTCAGTCTGACCAATTCATCAGTCTGCATTTATTTAGCATGGACTAAGCCACCTTTTTACAACATAAATACACCATGACAGACTTCAGATTATGAAAAAAAAACAAAAAACATCTTCTCTAATGTCAACCATACCCACAAATTTGTTGAATCTAACAGTTACATAATGCATGCATAGTACTGTAACCTTTATGATATAACAAAGTGCAAGATATAAATAAACATCAAGATTAAATCTCTTTATTTGTAGGTTTAGGCAAAAAAGCAGAGGGGAGAAAGTTACCCTTAAAATCTGGACTAACATTACTATTGGCACAATTATAATACGGTGTGTGCCAAAAAAACACAATCACAGGAAGATGATTGAAGTTTATGTAATACATGTTTCTGTCACTGTGTTGTGAAGTTGTAAACCACCCTTTGCCTGTTATACAGACAGATTACAGTTCAAGCTAAAAGTCGCTCACTGTTTGTAACGGGAATCGTAAACATGTCTGCGTTCATCAAAACATACACCTTTCCTATTATTATTCTCTCGTTCAGTTGGCCTCATCGTCAGCAGCGAAGCAAAGATCTCATTTTCAATTAAAACACCCGGTTTAAATGTTATCATCTTGTAGGAAAACATAGGGTGTGTGTGTGTGTGTGTGTGTGTGTGTGTGTGTGTTTGTGTGAGCGCATTGATTGTTCAGGCTGGGGCAGTCCTTATTAGGCAGCACTGGCAGCAGGAAGTAGGTTGTGGCTTTGGTGCTGTGTCACAGGAAGGAGCAGATTGTATCATGGGCAGGACAGATGGAGGGAGAGGTGGAGGGGATGGATTAGGGGACTATAGGGAGAGCCTGGGGGGGCAAATAAGGAGGGGGAGTGGTGGTGGTGGTGGTGGTAGTTTAAAAAATTGGAATTGACAACCCACCCCAGCCACCTTTTGTTACTCTGTCCTCCTCCACCGTCTGTACATACTATTAACTGTATTTATGAGGCGCAGGGTTTTCCACTGTTGTTTTCTTATATGTGAAACACACAGAATCAGAATGGGTCAAATACAGTGTAGGCTGAAGAAATAAATGAGCTACATTTGTGTTTCTTTTCTACAAGGACAGATTTCTTTATCTTCAGGCCTCGGTGTCTCATATGCAAACATGCACAGACTCTGCAGCTACCAGCACCATTAACTAAACTCGCATGCACACAGACATTCCTGAGCGCATTGTAAGAATGTGTTGTAACCTGTGTGGATTCTGCCCGCATGCAACTATAAATAAAATGTGTTGTCACGGATCTTGGAGCACATGTGGCTGTTTTTTCTCTCTCTTCATACAAAGCGAGCTGATGTTGGAGGGTTGATGCGGAGCAGGTGGAAGATTCCAGAGCTTTTTGCCTCGCTGGCGGAGTTTGGCACAACTTCCTGTCTTTGTCAGGCTCCATTGTTGTCTCGCCTCCCCATCTTGTTTTGGGATCATCTAATCTTTTTCTCACTTCGCTCCTTTCTTTCTCTGTGTCTCTCTCTTCCCACCTCTTGTTTATGTGTCAAAACATGATGTTTCTCTTTGTGGCTCTTATCCTCCTCTTTGTAGAGATGGGAAGACACTTGACTGAATTACTGTGCTGATAAATCTCCAGGAAGTTTGGAGTACTTCTCTGTCACTAACAGCTTGACAGAAATGTCAGCATTAGCAACACTAAGCGTGTAGTATTCAATACTGTATGTCAGCATCCTGTGTTGTGACAATGTCTCTTAGACGGGACGAAGCTGGACTTGTCTCAGAGATCTGGCTCTCATCTCTAAAATGGTTTGTTTATAATGGACTGTTTTTGATCTGTTTGTCCATCCGGTGTCTCCAGTTCCTCCTCACCTCCCCTTGTGTTTGCTTCTTCCCATCCAGCTGCAATCCACACAGCCCACCATTATTTTATCATTTAAAAAAGCAGGTTTTGCGTTATCTTATTAAATTGTGCATAAATTGCTACTAAAATAACTGATTTATATTGTGGAGTTGTAGAAGAAAAGAACATTAATTGAGATGCCTGGTCACAGTTACTGGGCAAAATAGATGAGAAGTATGAGCCTTCGCCGTCAGCAGCATCTTCTAGATATATCCATGAGTATCTATTAATTCTCAGTCATGCTGCCAGGAAAGAAATACCAAAATCCCTGTGGTGACAGCCACAAAGATTGTTTGATCATACATGTGTTGGCTGAGTGTACAGTCGTTACCACAAGCCTGCGTGGTTTCGTTTTTGTGGCTTCACTTTCGTCCAGCAGTTGCCAGAAGTCTCCGCTCTGAGATTTCACAGTTTATGCATAAGTTTTTTCTTAACGGCAGCAAGTCGATGTTGATGCACCTTTTTAAAGCCTATACTAGTAAAAGATGTGAAGTATCTCTTTTCAAAGAAGACCGAATCACGCCTTGATTACTGAGCTAAAATTCTCATAGCAAAACTAACATACCGTATTCTCTTTCTGTCTTGCCGTCTCTCTTTCAGTGAGTCCAGTATTTGCCAGGCTCGGGCCACTGTGATGATCTACGACGATGGCAATAAAAAGTGGCTGCCGGCGGGTGCTGGACCCCAGGCCTTCAGCAGAGTCCAGATCTATCACAACCCCTCCACCAATGCCTTCAGGATAGTGGGACGCAAGATGCAGACGGACCAGCAGGTAAATGTGCGAGCGTTTGTGCTTTGCCTCTGGAAGTGTGAGTGCATGTGGTTGTCTGTAGCTCATTTATCTGTCTCTGTCATGCGGCCAGTGGGCGACTGTGGACTCCTAAGGCTGTATGAGTAAGCACGTAGGTGTGAGACGGTCTATCTTTGTATGTTCCCATTCATCCACATTATCACTTGTCTTATTTGATACTACACACACTAGGGTCTGGAGACTGCGTTGACAATATATAGTGCATACACCAGTGGTTCCCAACCTTTCTTGACTCAAGACCCCATTTTGACATGACAAATTTTTGGCAACCCCAAATTTTTGGGGGGCCAGCACAAATATTTTTATATGCTGCATTTTATTTGAACTCAATTTATATTCAAGAAAGTGAAAGTATAGAACACAGTTGTTTAAGATTGTGTGTGGTGTTTTTAATCATAATTTTAAAAAGAATAATAATTATTTAAAAAATATTTTCATCAGTAATTACTAGATATTTCAGGCGACCCCATTTGAATTTCAGGTGACCCCACGTGGGGTCCCGACCCCAAGGTTGAAAAACATTGGCATACACTGTAACTTTATCAGTGATTCCCAAGAAGTCATCATCATCAATCGTTCTATAATCCTGTTGATTCCTCATGCTCATTCATTTGGTCAATTATTTACTTAGATTCATAAATGACAGACTGAACTCTGTACTGGCAAGACATGCAGTCTCCTGACACAGTTATAATAAGCTGGTGGCCTACTGAACATTTTACAACAGGGTTCAGTTTCAGCTGGGCCAAGAACGCAAGTTGGGAGAGCGAGAGAGGTTAAAAGCATGCAGGATTTATTGTCCCTCCCTCGCTGAAATGTCTCAACATGACAGTTTGCGCGTATGGCTTTGTCAGCACTGGTTGTTACTCCCACTGTTTTTTGTTCTTTGGGTATGAGAGAGGAGAGGACATAAAAAGAATGGGTCCGCAGATGTTGTTGAGGAAGCTGGAAGACAAAACCAGATGTGTACTACTGGCGGTGGTGATTTTAAGTAATTTATCAGGCATTTAGCCAAAACAATTCTGCCTTGTGCTCATTTACCTCAGAGAGAAGAGACGCATTACAGACATTTGTATGTAAGGTTGTGTTTCCATGCTGCTACTGGTACTGATAGTGTTTATTACAGAATACTGTATTGTACTAAAGAAAAGATACATTTTTAAAGAAAAGTGTGTGGGTCCAAATGTATATCCTTTAGTGTCATGAAAATAGGATAAAATAAGATAATATTCTTAGACTTATTCTACAACGGATTGATGCACACGCATACACATCGCAGGTTGGATTGTTGCTGAGCTTCTTTTGTGGACTAGCTTGGATGACTCTTGGCACTAAAGCTGAATTTCTTGTGGAACTTGAAGTGTTTCATTTTGGGGCACAATGTTGCTATTAGAAGAGGAGAACAAAGATGGTTTCCTTGACAGTATCACCAGATAATGACTGGCCAGTCCTCAGCAGATAAAGGTGGGAAATGTTCTAAATTAAAAACGCTGGGTAAACTGAGTTTGGGTGGGCCAATTGTTGACTACGCCCCCTCCTCTCCCTGCTGCTTTAGTGTCTCTGTCCTTCTTTAAACATTCACGACTCTAAATGTTCCCCAGAGACAGGTCTTAAAGTGGATGATGTTTCCTGCGAGATAGTTAGCCCGTTCAACCATTTCCTGTGACAATTTAGGGAAGAGTCTGATACCCAATAAGGACTCTATATTTGTGTCTGATGGCGACTTGGTTTAGGATGTTGGTGAATGAGAGCAGCGTGGAGCTGATGAGAGGGAGAAGAGCGGCTGTATTCTCTCTCTTCTTCCATGATCTCCCCTTTTATTCTGATTGTGTGCATGTAGAGTAGCTTTTTGCCGACATTATGCTTCTTTCTTCAATTTCTTTGATGCATCCTGGTGTGACTGGATGATTTAACTGGAACATGTTGCTTTCTTTTACTTAAAGATACCAAAGCTCCTCCTTTTTATCCTGGTCTTAGTGTTGTAATGGAGGGTTTAGGAACATTACTGTCTGCAGTGGCAGCTGAACTTGCTGTCCTCTCTTTCCAGAGCTTGTTAATCGCTCCAATATTCACCCTGACGGGGTCTCCTCTCCTCCTGTCTGCTCTGTGGAATCCAGAGGCTGTTAAACAAATACTGAAATGGTGCGTCAGCACATTCAGGCAACGCTCAAATCCAGAACATTTTTTTTTCTTCCTGGTTCATGGGCTTCACGCCACCTGCTGGGTGGAATACAAACCAGGATAATTTATGCACAAGCAGGGATGTGGGTTTGTTGGGTTTCGCTTAATAGTTTTTCCAGCTTCCCAGTGAGCAGTCCGCCTCCCAGAGGATTCCTGGGGGGGGTATTTAACTTCTGGCCTGCAAATCTGGAATTTACTGAGTCATCATTTGTGTGACAAATTGATTTCCTCTACCAAAAGGATCCCCAGTATTTATCGTACGTCTTCTTTCTTCCCCAGGTAGTAATAAATTGTCCAATCGTGAGAGGTCTAAAGTATAATCAGGCCACACCCAATTTCCATCAGTGGCGGGACGCCCGGCAGGTGTGGGGGCTCAACTTTGGCAGCAAGGAGGATGCTGCTCTATTTGCCAACGGCATGGCTCACGCTCTGGAGGTGCTCAACTCTATTGCAGACGCAGGTAAATGTGTTCTCAATCAAATTTCACTTCACTTGATTTTTCATGTCTGCTCACCATGTATTGTGCGTTCATTCGACACATGTCCTGAAATTTTCATCCAGTTCATCCATTCAAGACTAACCCTGATTCACCAAGACCAAGTTTTGTGCTGTGTATGTGCTGGCTCAGGGTATTGGCTTTACACAGCAGTGACACAGGATTGGTACTTTATTCCATGCAGTTTCAATTAGAATTTTCTCACTCAGTTCATATAGTTCATTATGAGGCAAAAAACTACCTCTACTCATCCCATACTGATGTAGCTTTGGTACAGTGTGGCAAACCCAGTCCAATGAAAGACTATAACTTGAAGACATTGTAGTCCATGGTTCAAGTTCCTGCGGAGTGACAGTTGTTGCATTTCGTATTCCACGGTCGGTCTCTCTAATGCAGGCAAAAATAAATAAATCTTCTATCCAAATGCTTGGATAGAGAAGATCTGTACAGCAATAAACTGAGAGATTGTTCAAGAGCAGTTAAACCCGTTCACAGCGATGGCTAATCCCATGTTTTGTTAATCTTTTGTATTAAGGATGTTTTTCTGTGTTGTGTTTTGGCAGGCTATGCAACCCTCCCCCGCCCAGTGTCGAATGGTCCATCTCCAGAAGAGGTTGAACAACAACGGAGGTACTTTCAGGCAGCTTCTAAATGCTACCAACCGTTGTTTTTACTTTTTGTTAAATCTAATAAACTCTAAGCCACATGCCATTGTGGATCCTGTTGTATGGCCAAAAGCTAAGCAATTTTAATCGTTTGTTTAACAAGTAGGTTTTCTTCTTTTGATAAAAGTGTTTTTTACCATTTAGACAACTAGGCTGTTCTGTGAAGCCGCGTGAAGTTTACATTCCCAGCCGGAGCAAACGATCCTCTGGGTTTAGTTGCGTAACAATCGATAGCAAGTCAAGCTGTCTTGGCTTTGCAGTAGTCCCGTTGGCACAGTTTTGCACACACGCATATGTAGAGGATTTGATGGCATTAGCCTGACACTGCTAAACCCTCAGTCAGCCCCTGTAGGTTAAAGGTTGAAAAGCCAGCAAAGGTATCCACCTCTCGCATCAACCCTACCTTCGCCCCATCCAGCTATCTGTTCCATTAGCATTCAGACCTCCCGTGGTGACACCACGCATGCCTGCATAGACCAGGCATTAACCTTTTAATCTCATTTAGACTAAAAGGTAATATGTACAGTGGGGCAGGCTTTGTGATTGGTCCGAGGGACTGTCCGTCAAGTTCCTAACTGCCCCAGTGGCTGCTGACATCATGAGGTTGAGGGAGCCATTAAAACCTTTGAAATCTGGCATAGATAATGGTGTTAGGAGATATTTTTGCATGAATGCTTTTATTTCTGATGACAGTACTCATTAGTATTATGTTGTGATTAGAAAAATGAAGAAAAATGAGACCTGACCTGCCCTCCCCATTTCCTCCTAGCTCACTCGCCTAAGCATTAAATCACAGCGACTCTTGACTTTTTCTGTGCCTCGTGTGATTTTTCAAGTGGGTGCACAAGTACGTTGTATCTGTAATGCTCTGTATACAGCTGTTGTGAGTGGCAGATGTGTTGGGGGAGAGGCAAGGGAGCAGTAGTAAACAGAAGCAGCTTGAATTTAGGCCACCACGTCCAGCTGTGGACTTTTCAGCGGTAGGCTAATCAGAAGCCATGAAATCCAACTCATCCTTTTTTTTTGTATCAAAGTCGGTATATTGAACACAAATCCTGGTTTTATCTCTCCAAACAGGCGCCAAATACTCTTTGTAATAGCAGTTGTTCAAAAACAATTGTTGTGGCATAAATAATCCAATAATCTGCAGGACTTTCACTCATGAAATTGGGGATGGCTACAATCTGCCATCGGCCGTCAATAGCCCCTCAGTCATGATTATTCTGTCTAATCAGCTTAATGTATCCATCCTGTCCAACCACTGGTTTATTTTTGAACACATTCACACATATTTGCTGCTGACAGATGTGTTTATTTGTGCGCAGGTTGGAGCAGCAGAGGTTGGAACAGCAGGAACGGGAGCGACAGGAGAGAGAAAGACAAGAGCGGGAGTGGCAGGAAAGAGAGAGACTGGAGAGAGAACGACAAGCGGCTTCAGGTCAGGAAACACCTGGGCCGGTCAACAAAATGTATCTAACAACTTTACAGTCCAGTCCAGCTTTAAATCACATAACATTGTGCAGGGAAACCCAAGTGATTCATAGTGTTATGAAGGAAACACCCTTGGGTAGCACCTTTTTTTCAAGATATTCTGTATCGGTCCAGTTTTTTACCCTTTTGCCTTCAACTGTTGACTTTTGTGTGGGACCTGTTACTTTTTTTTTTTTTTACCACATGTCAGTGCACCACCAGCGTCACACTTACTAATGGTCTTTATTCCCTATTTATTTTTTAGTCCCAGTTCCTCCTGCTCCACCGATGGCCCCTGGAGGCATCCCTCCTCCACCTGCCCCTCCTCCACCCCCTGGACCCCCACCAGCCTCTAACATCCCGCCACCGCCTGGACCACCTCCTCCCGCCGGACCACCACCTCCCGCTGGACCACCTGCCGCCGGACCTCCGCCAGCCCCGCCCCTGCCCACTGGAGGCGGAGCCCTTGGTGGCGGTGGAGGTGGCGGGGGATTGGCAGCTGCCATTGCAGGAGCCAAACTCCGCAAAGTATCTAAGGTGAATATGTAACGTGTATACAGTTTCACAGAACTGGGGAAAAAGGCATTTCGTTTTGCTGCTCCCTCCGCGAGGAACTCTCTGCAAGATGAATTAAGATTGTCAACCTGATCCCTTTTGATAACTTTGTTAGAATTCTTAAAACTAAGGAACTCGAAAGCATTGAGCTCTGTCACTGTTTTTAAATCAGAAGTTGCACTTCTTTCAATCTATCCCTGATAATTTCATTTTTATTTACTTAACTATTGTTATTTGTATTACTGCTTGTACTTGTAATTTTGCTGCCTCTTGGCCAGGTCGCTTTTGAGAAAGAGAGTCTATATCTCAATAAGCTTTACCTGGTTAAAAAAAGGTTAGAAACAAAACAATTTTATAGATACAGCTCTGAGTGGGGGAGTTTGAAGTGTAAGGTACTGTACAATCACTGCTCTTCTGCTGCTGCGCTGATAAAGTCATTGAATTGTTCTTATTTGCAGAGCTATAATACCTGCAGTTATGAGTCAGTTTCTATTGAGTCACCATGGCTTCAGTGACTGTCTGACTCTCTTTGCTATTTGCTGCCCTCAGCAGGAGGAATCGGGCCCTGCAGCTCCGATAGGCAGAGGTGACCCCAGCCGCAGCAGCAACTCCTCTATTGGAGGAGGGGGAGGCGGAGGCGGAGGCGGTCTGATGGGCGAGATGAGTGCCATCTTGGCAAGAAGGTGGGTAACGGCACAAAGTACCCTGTCACATAAAATATCCAGTGCATGCGTTCTAAAAGTAGAGAATGAGGGTTACTCTATTCCAGCTGTCATATTGAGTTGTTTTGATTTCTATTGATGTCCTGGTTCCTTTGACTAATAATCACATCCTAAATGCATAATATACTGTGTATAACTCATCAAAAACAGCAGTGTACAGTATACAGCAGTATAATTAAAGGTGATCCTTTGTTACACAGGAGGAAAGCTGCAGACACTGGAGAGAAGCCACCTGTGAAGACGCAAGATAATGTACGTCTGATATTTGTCAAATTATTTTACAAAGTTGTTAATGAATTGTTTGTGTACGGGAGAAAAAAAATACAGATTGTGGATAGTTTAGAAAATAGATACGAGGATGAGTCACTCTTTACAGACGCTCTCTCTTTTCTTCACAGGATGATTCAGAGCCTCAAGGTCAAAGCGGTGAGAAGTGAACATTTTTTTATCTGTGGCCACCTACGTTCACTCTGATATTCATTTTTACACGATATACAAAATGAATTTCAATAACTGGTGTATTTATGCATCCTCTCCCTCAGACACCATTAGAAGACCTTGGGAAAAATCAACCATGACCAGGTAATCCTGAATTCCTGAGCTGCCACAGTCAGTAAATATGTAACCCCCACCGCTGCCTGGCATCTCATGTTTTAACTCATCTGTAGAGTAGTCTTCTATCAGAGTGTGTGTGTCTGTGTGTGCTTTTGTGAACATGTGTGCCTGTGGACAGGTGTGCTTTTTGTGTGCGACTGTCCTCCATTTCCATTCTAAGAGCAAGAGTGTGTGTGTCTCACTAACAGGAATAACTCCATCGCCAAGAACACGGACTCCACTCCCTCATTGTCCCAAAGTTTCAGGTATACATACTGCCCCATTCACTCGTCGTGACCTTAGCTCCCCTTGCTCCTCTTTTTCTTTCCAGTCTAGCGCAGCATCACTGCAACCTACGTACCAAGGTAGCATATTTTACAGTTGATAGCACCCTCTAATGGATCAGAGAATGGCATGCACCCGAGGGACTTGCGGGTGAACCCAGCTGAGTGTGCAATCTCTGAAAACGGAACGATAAAATGAAGCTGACAGTGTGAATAACGTTTATTTTTTCATGTCACTCCTGAGTGCTGGGGTTGGTGCTGTCATCTCTCGTGGTGAACATTAGCTTGTCTTGTCTGTCTATGTATGTACTGTAGTTGAAGACATGTGTTTGCAACTGTGGTGGTTAAAAGGTGGATAAACACAACTGGTGCATATGTGTCATATACACCAGCTGGATTTATTTTGATTTATATCAGTGGCATTCATTCATGAATGCTATGAAAGGTGGGTAAATGAGCTTGGAGATGGCGACCCTCATTACATTTCTGCACCTTTTCTCTTTACTGCTCCTTCAATCCTCTGCTGGTGAGATGGTGATGAACTTGATTGACGGTTGCCCTGTCAACGCAGTCCCCTGAACCTTCTTGGCTTTTTGTGGATGACAGAAACATGTGTAAATTGTCTGTATTTGTCTGTCTTGTCTCCTTACAGGGCGAAGCCAGCGAGCAACAGTAGTAACGATGCAGGTGGAGCTGATGACTCAGATTTAGAAAAAATGAAACAGGTGAATTTCTCATCAGAGCAAAAGAGCAGAACCTGAATGAGGGCAATTACATGCACACCCACACCAGGGGGAAAAAATTAAGACCCGTACAGCGCTATCTCTGTCAGTAGAGTTTAGATAAGAAAGCCATGCTTCCAAAATAAGGTCGGGGGAGGGAAGATAACTCATTAACCTGCCGTCGCATGTATACATAGATGTACAGAAACCAGGTTGCTGCAGTACATGTAGACACATTCTACAATAAATCTCTGAACAACAATTGAATAAAAGCAACTGGACTTGTATTTGTCTAGGAAGATGTCTCGCCTCTTATCCAAGGGTCTTCGTCAGTTCATAACGCATCGATGCATTACGACTGATGCGTTACGAACATCTTCCTAGACAAATACAAGTCCAGTTGCCTTCGATTCAATTGTTGCCCAGTGATAACGATGACCTGGATGAATGAGAATATCCACAGACGTTCTACAATAAAGAGTGTAATCAGGTCTTTATGAGAAACATGGCTTTTTAGTTATGTAAGCACACTTGAGTGCTGAAAGTACCATCTCACCATGACTTACATTGTTTGTCGATCAATTTTTCTGCAGGAAATCCTTGAGGAGGTGAGAAAAGAATTACAAAAAGTCAAGGAGGAAATTATTGGAGGTGAGGTTGAGTACTCTTTAAAAAAAATGTTTTAAATAACTTTGCGTTAATGTTACTTGAGGTTCTAAATGTTTGTCTCTTCTTTTCTTTCACAGCCTTTATTCAGGAGCTGCAAAAGAGAAGCACATAGTTCTGCTGAGTGTCAGGTGTAATGGAGGGATGTGATAGATGGAGGAGGCTGAGGCCCGTTGGGGTCTCTCCTCCATTGAGCCCTCCCGTGTAGCCCAGGGATTTCTCTTTTTCACCTACACATTTTTCCTCTTTTCTCTTCTCTCACACAACCACACGTGAGCATACTTGCTTATGTGTACAACATGCATATTCACTTCATGTAAATGGTAACCCAGGGAACCTCCTCACGTCGCCATCCGGCACTTTTGATGATCACTCACTATTACTGCAGCGGTGATCCCATCTCTCCCCTGTTCATTCGTCTCGTCCCGTCCCCTCGTGTCCTGTGTGTGCTCAACTCATCGGAACCAATTCAGAGCACATAGCCACAGCCACAGTTGCTGATCCAGTTCATCATTGTGTACACTCATCATAACCCTCTTTTCTGCAGAAGTCCTGCTACTTGTGTCTTCTCCCTTCTGCTATCAGACGCACCATTTACTGATAGAGCAGTCTTCAGTATTCAGGGACAACGTATTAGTCACATTTTTACTGTAAAAGCAAGATGCTGGCATGCTGGGATCCTTTTTTTTCTTGTTCTCAGTTGACAATTTACTGTTGAAACTCAAACACTGCTATAATAGTTCAGCTTGGACATCCTCTAGCAGTTTATTGCCTCTGATGGTAGTTAGAGGGATGAACTAAACAACAGTAATCGAGGATGGATCAGAAGCCCCACCTCCCTGACTACTGCAGTGTCTCTCCATCAAGTGGACTTTGAGCTCCCGGCAATGGCTAAGAACCAAAACAGCACAACACAAGCCTTCACTGCTGCGAGATAGAGAAGTTAGAGGAAGAGGAGACAAGCAGAGGGAATCTGATGGACAACTTGAGTGCTGTGAAAGAGGAGTGCGTTGTAGTTTTATGATGTGTGAGAAATTTATTCTCTTTGCATTGCACTTGTTCCTGAGGTAGCGTGTCTGCGTGCCACACTGCCTTGACAGACTATTCCCTCTAACTCAAAATGAGATATTATTTGTTGGCCAGTGCAGTGGTCCCACACTGTGCTTCAGCTAGTCATTTTCTTCCATTCTAGCTATGTTTTCTAACTTTGAAACATGAAAAATGGCCATGATGAGGTCAATTAATTTGGCCATGACCAACTGCCTTGAGGATAAATATATAGATATATAGATAAAATATATATATATATAAGGAAAATATATATTTGTTTTGAGGGAAAATGTTAGCAAATATGAAACGGTGTTTCTATTTTAATTGAAGTGACTGGTGAATGGGGATTTTTTTTTCCTTTTTTTTTTTTCCAATGATTGTTTTCTTATAAAATGTTATTTTGGGTTTACTGTTTCTTTTTTCTAATAGAATCTAGGCTTTTTACACTGAAATATTAAGAAAACAGCTTAGAGACACTGGATTAGAAATGCCTTTATAGTCGAATACAGCTGCTTCTTGAAATGCATCACATCGTCTCGAGTCATCTTTTGTGTCCCGGTATTTCTTTGAATTCTGTATCTTGAGTGAAATTCGATTAACTACATGATGTATGATGCAAATGCCATTGTTTCTTGCACTGAAATCCAAACCAATTTGTTCAGAGGGATTTGAGCTGTGTTTAGAAATGTTGCGATACAGAAAAAACATTAAAAGTGTTCAGCATATTATGGTCATTGCGGAATTTTACCTTCCACTGATTTCAGTCCTTACCAAGTTAAATCAGATGTTTTTTGATCACTTGTTTTTTTAGGGGCTCATAGTTGGACTATTGCTTTAAGTAAATATGCTGTTAGGGCTTTAAAAACAAATGGTAGTGTACTAATTTGTCACAGAACTGACATACATGGGCGAGTTATGAGTTCTATGCATATGGACTGCAGTAAAGAGAGAAACATACATGTGTGTATATGTGTATATATATACAGTATGTATGTACTGTGTATGTATATATATGTGTGTGTGTGTGTGTATAAATATACTATACTGTATATATGTGTATAAATATATATATACTGTATATACAGTATATGTGTATAAATATATATTTATACATATATATATTTATACACACACATACAGTATTATAATATTCCAAATTATAATACAAAATGAAAGTGTGTTTATGTGTATATATATATACACATATTACATATACGTATATATATAGGTAATGCACACTTATTCATTTTGTATTATAATTTGAAATATTAAAATAAAAAAAATAAAGAAAAAACAAACTTCAAATTGGACTCAACCATCGTAAACACACGGCCACAGCCAGTGTCCTTCTAGAGCTCCCTGGATGCTTCCGGACTGGAAAAGGCTCTGAGCCGTTTCCGCCGCCATTGCGGATTTTGGACAGAAGATCAGCCGTAGCCACTGCTATCCATCGATGCAGTGCAGAAAGCACACACACGGAAGGGGGGACACATTCTTTACATCTTTGCTGATCCCATCTTTCGTAAAACACGACTGACAGCATTTTGCACATTACATTTTTCTTATCGTGTTTTTTTTCCCGGTTTTCACTGACTGGCTCCGACCTACACGTACAGTGAGGAGGTCGTAGCTAGCGCGGTGCTAACTGCCTAGCCAGCTAGCTGCACGGCGGCTAGATTTTCTTTCAGGACTCCGGAGAAGCTCAAGGAAAACCCGCCATGGCGCAAATACTGCCTATCCGCTTCCAGGAGCACCTGCAGGTATTTATTGCAAGAAAAGTCTGAAATATTATATAAGAACCACCTGCATTCCTTATTTTGTATATTGTATATTTCTCCGCATAACGGTCGTTTGACAGTGTGCTAAGCTAAGCTAAGCTAAACGTCAATACCCGCAGCAAATGAATGACCTCCCCTCCCCCGTTTAGCCAGCAGCTAACGGCTAGCTTTTCGGGCTAGCAGCAGCTCATTCATTTCACCGATACCGTTAGCCGGGGATAGCTGTCACCACCAACCGACCGGGAGGGGGGTGGGGGGAACTGTTAAACGTTAAACGATTTTGCTGACCTTCAGTGCTCAGTTATTGTTATTATTACTATATTATGGGCGAATGTAATGACTGGGTTAACTAACAGCAGCGTCTTAAGCTGTGGCAATTTGCGTGTCGTGAGGGATGATGTAGGTACCGTACGTCGCGTAATCGTAGTTTTGCAAAAACCTGGACCACATAAAAGATTAAGCAGCCATACTGTTATTATCACACCGACCCCGTGGTGATGGTGGTGATGATGATAATGATAACGATGTGTCACCCGTGTTACTAAATCAAGTAGCAGCATCAGCAACCCCGACTGGACCCTGTGCTATTTCACATTTACACAGTAACGTTACGGTGTTGTCACGACAGGCCATTTCTACAGCTGATGGGGTTATTCTGTCGTTTTTTATAACCGATATGTAATCACCTCACCCAGATCTGAAGTAAACCGGGTGTTGGACTCGTCTAGCCAAAAAATTGTATATTTTTTTTATCCCCTTCCTCGTTCATTTCATGTGTTTTTAGAGAACACCTGGGACCTGATTACAGTCCATCGGGTTCATGCTCAGCTGGTGCATCAAATCTCACCTTCTTGGACGTATTAGATGTGCTTAGTCTTCTCACTAATTTCTTCATTCGGGATGGGACCCCATAGGGAGCAGTTCTTATGCTATGACCATGCACCTTGGATGACCTTTAGCCAAGAGACAGTATACACTTAATTGAAAATGTATCACATATACCTATCCAAAAGTAGGACACTGCAATAACAACAATTTAACAATTTATATGACTTATATTGGTCATTAAGCCCTCCCTCCTTGATTTAAATTGGATGGACTGAGTAATAGAAACACCATCAGTAGTTTCAAAACAGCACCACAAACTGTAGCCTCCAAAGTGATCATATTGTTGAATGAACATTTTTCTGAAATTGGTTGAACAACACAGAAATGCAACAACCCTCATGGCAGTAGGTTTTTATTTCAGAACTGGTGTAGTAGGTTGCATTCATTGAGGCCAGATCTAAGTCATTACGTCTCTGCACTATACACTAAGGCTGATGTTGTACAACCATGATAATCAAAGTGTTTTTATTGATTTTTCATATTTACACAACAACAAAGCTCCCATTCAGAAGAAGACAGTAAGACTCAAACAATACATCACAAATACAAGTCTAAACTCCAGACAAAACAGTGACAAGAGTCACAAGACAGATTATACTAATACCAGACGTCAGACATACCCACCACCACCTATGTGGTCCAGGCAATCTCGGGTTTGGTGTTGTACAACCATAACCCAGTGCACCACATAATTGCTCTGATACATCTCAATGATCATCTTAATAGTGTGGGAAGAACTCACACCGGACCAATGTTACAGATAAATTTGATTTTTAGAAAGACCCTTCATATACCTATAGAGCTAACGAAAGTGCTGTTGAATAGTTTTTTCAGTGGTTTAAAATCAAGACGAGTACATGTTCATTAACGTTTTGTAACTTGTTGTGCCAGGAATATTGTCAGGAGCTTTTGCATATTTTGGGTGTAAAACACAACCACTGCAGTTTTGAAAATGTCTTAAAGTTATTTGCATCATCCGAGGCCAATATATATACACGTATATGTATGTATGATTATATTATTTTATTGCTCTTCTGTTTTTCTTTCCTCCATGACTCAAAATGATTCACTCAGTTGCTCAAGTTTTCTTGATTTGTTTTATTGGTAAAATGACAACCCCAAGTTACTGCAGTATACTTTACAAAAGGAACCACAGTGGAAATCAGTGTTGTACCATTTTGTATCATCCTTGACATTTTTCTTAGTAAACAGTTTTGGCCGTGAGCTGCTACTAAAACAAATCATGCATTCATATCTCAGCTCCAGAACCTGGGGATCAACCCAGCCAACATTGGATTCAGTACTCTGACGATGGAGTCCGACAAGTTCATCTGTATAAGGGAGAAAGTAGGTGAGCAGGCCCAGGTCGTCATCATAGATATGGCCGACCCCAACAATCCCATCCGCCGGCCCATCTCTGCAGACAGCGCCATCATGAATCCTGCAAGCAAAGTTATCGCCCTTAAAGGTAAGCTCTACCTAAAATGAATCTCTAGCTGTTAGTGCATAGTTATATGTGCCACTGAGAGGGGAGTGTGTTAGGGTTTGTGTTTTAAAAAGCACATTGACAAAAAAGTAAAGAGTTTTAAGTTTTGGTCAGTCACATACTCTGCTACGGTACCCTTCAAGTACTTTGGACAATTTGTGTAAATTTTGTTTGTGCTGTCAGTCGGTTATGTAGCTGTCACAGTCTGCTTTTCATTTTAATGTTCATATGTAGACCATCCCATTTCTGTTTGTCAAAATTAACCGAGTTACTAAAATGTAGTAAAAACAAATTTAAATGTACAAGACATGGATATTTTTGGAAAGGTAGCTGTAGTCCCAGTAGTAGTTTTAAAATGTCATGCTGTCATGAATGCTTTGTCTATTTTGCTTGTTTTTGCTCTTTTTTCATTTCTTACTGCTTTCTTATGTTTGCAGACGGTGAGTTGAATTTTACATATCATGAGTTGTCAAAGTGTAATCCTGTATGCACTGTCTTGAAGTGTTTGCACAGTACTGATAATGATTTTAAGGAATGCTTGAATTTACCTTGATAGCACAAGCAGGGCATAGCAAAACTAAGAGGGCAGCTAAAACGACTGTATCTTTTTTCTTTTGGTTATATGTTTGTCCCATTTGCTACACTGTACATATATGTTATGTCACAGCTAACCATTTTCTAAAACATACTGTACTTCAGATTTGAATGCTGTTGTGATTTCCTTTAGCTTCAGTACAGTATGAAAATTAGTACAAAAATGCTTCAAGGTGGCTCTTAAGTAATTCATTGCATTGAACAGCCTGCCTACGTGGGTTTTTGCCTCACCAACATTATCATTGTATGGCTGTCATGGCAATCTTAGTGTTCAGAAAAAGTCAAACATAGGTAGTGTGATAAGGACCCGAGGATGTAACAATATTCAACAGTACAGTTCCTATGTCAGTTTTAAACTGTCATTCACAACGCGAGGGCACCCACACAACAGAATGTACATCTCTCCCAGAAAATTGTCTTTGACGAATACAAAAAAATCAAAATCATAGAATAAATGGAACATCAGGTAAATATGCAGAAATGTTACGCAGGAGTATGTGCCTTAGAAAATGGTTGGTAGTAATGTATAGGTACATAAGTATGTAGTAAAAGGGCTAAAACATGCAGAAAAAATGATACTGTTAGGGGGTTTAAATATTGGTTCAACAATAGGAAATTCAAGCAAGCAGTGCCAAGGCTAGTCCTAAATAGAAAGGCTGTCCATTATTTAGATCCATTAAAAGTAATAATAATATACAGCAATACCTTTATTATGATGTTATAATCAAATACATTCTAAATAATTGGATGGAACATGTCAGGCCCATTATCCATACTGGGTTGCAAATGATCCTGTTTCTGTACTACTTTTTAGAAAGTAGTATCTTTTTCTAAACTTGGGCTGACAAATAATAGAATTGCCAGAGTTGTGATATATTTAGGATATCTTGTGATAATTTTGCAACGTGCCATTTAAAAATTTGCCATATTGGTGCCCCAGTGGTGCCATCAAAGACGGCACAGTATGCAGTGCAGAATGGAACCACGATACAGGGAGAAGAAGTTATTGTTAATATAGTATACATGTTTTTATCACCAACTACAGTTGCATTGCCATGGTTATAAAACAATGACGATCATGGACTAACCTGTGACACTGATTATATAGATCACATTGCACATTGTGATCACACATTGTGCTACTAAATATACAGGGATAATTTTGGCAGGCCAGCCTCAAGGCACCAAGCTAAGTGTGGTGCGTTCAGTTACACAAAACACCAGTAGGTTTTTTTCTTGTTGAGCAAATACTGACATTGCTTACAGGTCTTACTGCGTAATGTAGTCATTTTCATACTTTCAGACTTTTATTTTACATCATGTATTGTGAGTGGATCTACCGGCCATTTGCATTATTCCAGAGGATTAGTGGCTTATAAAAAGTTTCAAATAACTGCAGTTTTAAATTAAGTATAAACAGAGAAACATATTAAAGCTCAAAGTCTGCATTATTCTTTTTTTTAAACTTTTTTTTCCCCAACTGAATTACAGATTTTTTAAAATTTTTTATTTAGTTTATTTTAGGTTGACGGCACATTTTTCACACACACATTATAACCAAATCATTTGTTCAAATATGTCACTATACCTCACAATTTTGATTTTCAGCCATTGTCATTCATATGCTGTGTAAATTATAAATCTTAGTTAACCACAGGATTAGTTTAGTTGAAGCTTGGTTGGGGCTGATTGAGTCCAAGTCATTTATCTTTGGCCCAAAGAATTGGAGTGGCTTTCCTCCAGTGAGACTGAGCTGGAGGAAAAAAAAGAGAGAGAGAGAGAGAGAGAATGGGTGTGAGTGCATCTGTCCAGCATCCCTCCCATCATCACATCTGTTTGTGTGCTTCGTGGTCTTCTTTTGCTAATCTGCATTCAGACCCAACCTAAATTCCCACATCCCTCATTTTAGGATTAAATTTCAATGTGAATCACTTAGCACCTATAACAACATGCCTGGAGTTTCATTTCTGTAGTGGGCGGTGTGGGTGGAGGGCTGGACACAGGCCATAAAGGCTCATTTTGACTCGCACTGAGCAACATGTTTTTCTGCTGATCCGATTCCTAATTGATTTAGTTTGGTTTAAAAGATTTGTGGAGAGTTCAACCATTTACCCAAAACAACATGGAAAATCATTGTTGATCCAGTTGAAAGAACATAAAGCATAGCAATTTTTCTAAGTGAGCATCCAGATTTTGAATAGCACTGCATTAAAAAAAAAAGAAAAAAGGTTAGGGACTGCATTCAAGCAGGCGTGTCTTTCTAGATGGCATTGAGGCAATAATATTTGATCCAGGAACACCCGATGACTTATAAGTCCTCAAATTTGAATCAGACCAACACACTCCACTGCATTTTATGTCTGTGAATTTATAATTTTAGTTAACAGTGCAATGATTGCAAGGCCAATAATACTGATTCATCTACTTGGCTGTCCTGCACATATTAAACCAACGCAGCAACTCGTCTTTACATTGCGTCGTGGAAAAAGTTGAACCATTGTCAACTTTTTTTTTGCCTGTGTCCCTCACTGTGTCAGCACAATGGCCTCTTGCAGTAGGCTGCGTTTTTTAAAATTCAGTGCTAAGTCAAGTCCGTCTGACTCTCAAATTAAGAATTGGTTTTACAGATGATAAATAACTAAATTGCCAGAAGAGGTTTGCATATTCAATCTGAACTGATTGTGTTGCACATTAACAGTTGATTGCATCAGACCTATCTGAATGCAGATCTACCACCTCAGTGGTTGCCCTTTTGTTGGTCTTGCCTCTTGTTTTGACACTGGTACTGGCTTTTTGTGTGGTCCTTTTGGTGTTACTCAAACCAAACCCGACTACCAACATTTCTCCAGCAATTGGAATTTGGTGTGCGCAAATGGTATGTTTACTCCCCAACGTTTGCTGTGGGTTGTGTGTGGTAGCTTTAGTCTCATTTTGTTTTTTTGTTTTTTTGTTTTTCTTTTGACCGTTAAAATGTTTTGGGGGTTTTACAGGTATCACCTGCAGCACTGTACGCTAACCTCGGCTCTGAATATTTTCAGCGGCCAAGACACTGCAGATCTTTAACATCGAGATGAAGAGCAAGATGAAGGCTCACACGATGACAGATGACGTGACCTTCTGGAAATGGATCTCGCTCAACACCGTTGCCCTGGTCACAGACAACGCAGTCTACCATTGGAGCATGGAGGGTGACTCACAACCAATTAAAGTCTTTGACCGTCACTCCAGCCTGGCAGGCTGCCAGATCATCAACTATCGCACCGACGCCAAACAGAAGTGGCTGCTGCTCATTGGCATTTCAGCACAGGTAATTAAACTGTGGGTAAAAAGATGCCTCAACTTAATTTAATCTCTGCTGTGTGAGAACAGCAGCAACAGTTGAATAATATTATCTGACCGACCGTACAGTAAACATTATAAACATCTTTTAAAAATGTACTGTCTTTTCTATACTTCAGGGTGTTAGGGTATTTTATATTTTTGTATAAGGAATTAGGTTTATTTTATGTAAGGAAATGGCACATTTTATCATAGATTTCGACTGTCTGTGAAGCAAATGTAATGAAGAACTTTCTTTTCTCCTCCTCAGCAAAACCGTGTTGTTGGAGCCATGCAGCTGTACTCAGTGGACAGGAAGGTGTCCCAACCCATCGAGGGGCATGCAGCTGGCTTTGCACAGTTCAAGATGGAGGGCAACACCGAAGAGTCGACTCTGTTCTGCTTTGCTGTGAGAGGCCAGGCAGGAGGAAAAGTAAGATTTACTGCACTGCACTGCAAAGTCTGTGGCTGACAACTGCAAAAAGATCAGGACAGACCCATTCAAAAAGTGGAAATCAATAGTACTTAGAAAAGGCTTTGAGAAAATGTAGAATCTAGATTTAAAAAAATAAAAAAAACCCTTACTTGAGTTTGTCTCCTTTGTGTTTTGGCTTATAGCTGCATATCATTGAAGTGGGGACTCCGCCGACTGGGAACCAGCCATTTCCAAAAAAAGCTGTGGATGTTTTCTTTCCTCCAGAAGCCCAGAATGACTTCCCCGTCGCCATGCAGGTACTGCTGCTTGCTTGTCTTTTTTCTCTGAACAACAGTGTAACAAATAAGATTCCCTCCTGTGTGAAACACTTTTTAAATGTCATCACAGCCTTGAGGATGAGTTGTTTATGAAGACATGAACTGTCTCAGCTTGAGCTTGATTTTGCTATTAAATTTATGTACTGATATAGTCTAAAGAAAGAACATCTTTGAAACAAATTTCATAATTTGATCCCACAAATGAACCTCTGTCATTGACATCTCAAAAAACTAAGCAAGTGAAGCAGTTTTGCCAACCAATTAGGTTCAGTTTCTGTCTTAAGGATAGTTTAACAATAATCTGTCCTAACCATTTTATTCTTGTACATCTAGATCAGTTCAAAGCAAGATGTAGTCTTTCTCATCACCAAGTACGGCTACATCCACCTGTACGACCTGGAGACTGGCACTTGTATCTACATGAACAGGATCAGTGGGGAGACCATTTTCGTCACTGCCCCCCATGAACCTACAGCTGGCATCATTGGTGTCAACAGGAAAGGACAGGTATTCTAATCAATCACACTTTGGACCTCCATCTATCTCACAGAGTTGTGTTCACTTCAGCAGGATTGGAACCCTTTACAAGTTGTTTTATTTATTGTATTGAATGTTAGCGGGGCTATGTCATTCTCTCATTAATGGCTGTGGACAAGCGTAGCCACATGAGATGGTTTCATGTTCAAGTAAAGATCATACAGCATCTTTGCATGCATTTTTAGTTAAGTATAAGAATTTTTAATGACTGGCCATTATGATATATTGTCAAAATTATTTCTATTGCAAAGAAGACTCTTAGATAATCCTGAATTAATTAAGATGTTAAATGTAATGCACTAGAATGCCAAATCAGCTGCTAAATAAATCCCAGTGGAACAGTTAGGCTAAAATAAACTGAATGTTTCCCCTCTGGCTTTTTGTAAAGTAACAACAAAGACTTACACGTTGATGATTATTTCATGTGTGTTTGGGGCATTGGTTGTCCCAAAATTATGTTGGTTCTTGCTGGAGGTTTGAAACGGGAGAGAAACGCAACAACATGTATTTTATATATGTTGTAAAATGCAAATGGTTAAAAGAAATTGAATGAGTAACTTCCAAAAAAATCAACATATGACCAGTAGTTTTGATATGAGATGAAACGTTTATGCTGTGATGATCTGCTTTAGCTGACATTTGTCAGTGATTCACTTTGCCTGTGGTATGTCGGGCGTTTTGTGTAACAGAGTGGGTCCTTGGGTGTTTGTTGTGTGACCTTGAGTGAGGAAATCTCTGTGAAAATATCAAGCTGTAGCAGTATCTCCGGTGTCAGGCAGCATGTGACAGTCACAGCAGGAGGTCTAAGCTCGGCCAGGCAGACGACACAACCTAATCCTGTTACTGTTCTTGGCTCTCACCTGCAGTTCTCCTGTGTCTATTCACCTACTCACTCAAACTAACACGCAGACGCGCACACACCACCTCATGCAACAACATGGGGTAATCCCTCAGTGTAATTTAGGAATGTGACAAGTACACTTCTTAGGATGTAATTCACTTACATCTATTTTTACATACATAGGCATTTACAGACGACTTGAACTTGGTCTCAAATCCAAGTATTCTAACATTTCACTCTCAATTAAAGGTGCACTGTTTACACAGGCAGGTTGTTGTCACGTGGAGTTGTATATACTTATTTACTGTTGGATGTTTTGGGGTTAAGAAGTATTATTTTTAATTATTTATAACACAAGATATGTCCATTTGCTTTTAATTAATGAATGAACTCAGGAATCAAATTCAAATGTAACATGGATACTCCCTTGATTCCCTTGAGCAATCCCCTATTGTGTGTACAGATAATAAAGCATGCACATCTGCTTATCCAGGTGTTGTCAGTGTGCGTGGAGGAGGAAAACATCATTCCCTACATCACTAATGTACTCCAGAATCCAGACCTGGCTCTCCGCATGGCTGTCCGCAACAACCTCGCAGGCGCTGAGGAGCTGTTCGCCCGCAAGTTCAACACCCTCTTCGCAGCAGGGAATTACTCAGAAGCCGCCAAGGTGGCGGCCAACGCACCTAAGGTATTGCCAGTGTGTACTCGAGGGCCGGGTCAAATGGCATGACATTACTCACAGTTCAACTGGTACAAGCCCAAAGTGTTGAGACTAATCAGATTTCTGCTGATTAGATCATAGTAAACACGCAGAGGTGTTTGTAAAACAAGTAAAGATAGTTTTGAGTAGCAGTAATTGTTTTTGTTTGACTTGTTTGGTAACTCAGTTAAGACAGACAGTTCTTACTCAGGTAAGACAGTTTGAGCAGTTTCTTAAAGGAATGCTATTGGAAGTTCACTATAATCAGTAATGTCAATTTTCAATTCAATTAAATTCAAAAAACTTTATTTATGTTCACCACATCTCTTCTATTCAATGCCTAAAGGTGACTCTCCACTGTCATGTAAATACTTAATTTGTCCATCTGTCTTTTTCAGGGTATCCTCCGCACTCCAGACACCATCCGCCGTTTCCAGAGTGTTCCAGCTCAGCCGGGCCAGACGTCTCCTCTGCTCCAGTACTTTGGCATCTTGCTGGACCAAGGCCAGCTTAATAAGTTTGAGTCACTGGAGCTGTGCAGGCCTGTCCTCCAGCAGGGCCGCAAGCAGCTGCTAGAGAAATGGCTGAAAGAGGACAAGGTACGGCTCCAGGTGTTGGCTTTCATATTGGACAGGCTTGGTATTATCCTCAGAGATACTTCAACTCATCATGTTATTAGCATATTCTCAGAAACACATCTGCTCTTTTGAAATAGCCACCATGGAGCCTGAGCACTCAGCTGACTAACTCTCAGTAGACAGACTAATGAAAATTGTATTCCAAAGCAATAGATCTATTATTTAAGGGGACTTGATACAGATGCCTTGCCTAAACCACAGTGGCATCAAGGTAAAGCGTATTGCCGGTGACTGTTAAAGTCAGTTCACTTTACAAATACCTCAGTACTGCTGGTCTTAGTTAAGTTTATTTTTTTTTAGCAGAGAGACATTTGGGATTGTACATTTTAGGAGAATTTTTCTGAACTGATTGGAGTGTAATCAAAATGTAAAAGTCAGTGTGGTGTTTAATCCAAAATGACTAATTAATCAGTGCTGATGCTCAAGGATTACACCTAAATGCCAGTTTGGTCATTTTGTTTGCTCATAAAGGTTTCACTGAATCCGTGCCATTTCTCTGATTTACTCATTATCGTTACAGAATTGCTTTGTCCTGAACTTTCATATCTTCTAAAGCTCAACTCATCTTTAATGTCACTGTGTCTGTGTTTGTTTACAGCTGGAGTGCTCTGAGGAGCTTGGAGACTTGGTGAAGTCTGTTGATCCTACTCTTGCCCTCAGTGTTTACCTCAGAGCCAACGTCCCCAATAAGGTTATTCAGTGCTTTGCAGAGACTGGGCAGTTCCAGAAGATTGTCCTTTATGCCAAGAAGGTTTGTGACAATACCCGAATTTGTTATTCCAAGTTTATCTCATGCATGATTACTTTGATGCAGGGAAATGAAAGACAGTGGTGGTTGTAATTTGTCCTCCAATGTTGCCTTAACATTAGTTTGTGAAATGGTTTTATCTATCTTTAGCTAGAGAACACATCAGAGATCGGGGTATTAGACTTAAAGATCTGTTGTCCCTGTAGGTGGGATACACTCCAGACTGGATATTCCTGCTAAGGAACGTCATGCGGATCAGTCCAGAGCAGGGCCTGCAGTTCTCCCAGATGCTGGTTCAGGATGAAGAGCCACTTGCAGACATTACACAGGTAAAAAAAACACACACACACACACACATCTACTGTGTGTTTGTGATATCAAATTAGGCACAAGTAGTTTTTTTTAAATTAATGTGGTAGGTGTTTTTCGCAACACATTTGCACATGATACAGTAGAAGCTTTTGAATGTTTTCCTCAGCTGTTGCACTTGCTCTCCTTTGGGTCATAAGCTTGTGACCTGAAAATTTCTGGTTCAGAAGCAGAATTATGCTGCTGCTCTACAGACAGTAACCAAACACTGAAGTTGACTGAGTTGATTTAACAATCAGATTTACAGATTTTTTTTAAACAGGTGTTTGACAACTCTGATCATTTCTCTTGTGTTTCCCAGATTGTCGATGTGTTCATGGAGTACAACCTGATCCAGCAGTGCACATCCTTTCTGCTAGATGCCCTGAAAAACAACAGACCAATGGAGGGACCACTGCAGACACGCCTGCTGGAAATGAATTTGGTCCATGCACCACAGGTACATAAATATGTGAATTCACCAGATCTAAATATGCTAATTATTTAATTTTGACTGCATCCGGATCATTTTTTTATTTGATTTATGGATGAGATTTATTTTTCATACCTTTTCAAACTAACCTGTCTTTCTTTAAATGTCATTGCTTTTCCTGTAAAAAAACAACAACAAAAAACAACTAATCTCCTGCTGTCTCTGATGCAAAGTTTCCTTTAAGCAAAGTTTCAAATGATGCTGAAATGTCTTTGTCCCTGTGTCATGTCTTTCAGGTTGCAGATGCCATCTTGGGCAACCAGATGTTCACCCACTATGACCGCGCTCATGTGGCACAGCTGTGTGAGAAAGCTGGTCTCCTGCAGAGGGCTCTGGAGCATTATACTGACCTGTATGACATTAAGCGAGCTGTGGTGCACACGCACCTTCTCAACCCAGAGGTAAAACAGACAAAGAGACATGAGAAAAAAAACCTTACACTAACAAGAATGGATAAAATATGACTGCAATCCACTTTCCTGCTTTCTTATTACTGATTGTCTCCTATCTCTCTGCAGTGGTTGGTGAATTTCTTTGGCTCCTTGTCAGTGGAAGACTCTCTGGAGTGTCTGAGGGCCATGCTGTCTGCGAACATCCGTCAGAACCTGCAGATCTGTGTGCAGGTGGCCTCCAAGTACCATGAGCAGCTCACCACTCAGTCCCTCACTGAACTTTTTGAGTCGTTCAAGAGCTTCGAGGGTAAATTGATAAAATACAGATTGCTCTTTTAGAGCTGTTTTTAAATAGTTGCAGTGAGCTCTTCTATTGATTATGACCCTGTTTTTGTCTTGCAGGTTTGTTCTACTTCTTGGGCTCCATTGTAAATTTCAGCCAGGATCCAGAGGTCCACTTCAAATACATCCAGGCAGCCTGTAAGACGGGTCAAATCAAAGAGGTGGAAAGAATCTGCAGAGAGAGCAACTGTTACGACCCTGAACGTGTGAAGAACTTCCTTAAGGTCAGAGATGGACCAATGCAGAATAAACATTTCACTATTAAATAGTCTCTAATTTGTCTGAGACTATTATTTGGCATTTATGAGCTAATACAATTTTTTGTCATTTCTGTTTTACAGGAGGCCAAGCTGACTGACCAGCTGCCTTTGATTATTGTGTGTGATCGCTTTGATTTCGTCCATGACCTGGTCCTGTACCTGTACCGCAACAGCCTGCAGAAATACATTGAGATCTATGTGCAGAAGGTACATTACTACTTCCTGTCGTCTTCCACTCAGAACAATAAATAGTATAACTTTTTACATTACATTTTCTGCTGTCAATGGAATCACATACTGACTCGGGGAAAAACGTCTTCCTTTCTTCTGACCCCGTTCTCCCATCTTAACTTTAATACTGCCTCAATGAAACAGAAATCGGACAACCCAGACATTGCTCTTTACCTGGACGGAAACATTGTAACACTAACTTTTGGATCTTTTATTCCAGGTGAACCCAAGCCGTCTGCCAGTAGTCATCGGGGGGTTACTGGATGTAGACTGTGCTGAAGATGTGATTAAGAACCTGATCATGGTGGTGAGAGGACAGTTCTCCACAGATGAACTGGTGGCTGAAGTGGAGAAACGAAATCGGTAAGGACTCATCACTCATTCATCTATTGGTCTAACTTCACCCTCTCATAGCCACAGGAATCCTAATCCTCTGTTGTTTTCCAGACTCAAACTACTCCTGCCATGGTTGGAGGCTCGTATTCATGAAGGTTGTGAGGAGCCTGCTACCCATAATGCTCTGGCCAAGATCTACATCGACAGCAACAACAACCCCGAGCGCTTCCTGAGAGAGAACCCCTACTACGACAGTCGTGTGGTAGGGAAGTACTGTGAGAAGAGAGACCCCCACCTGGCCTGTGTGGCCTATGAAAGAGGACAGTGTGACCAGGAGCTGATTAATGTGAGTCTAACTGCAATCATACTTTCACAAAAAACTAAAATATGGACATGCATATGGAATATAAAGGTTTAGTAAGTTAGGTTGATCTAATGTGTGCAATTTTGATATGAAAACTATTTGTTTGGGGGGTTTTTTTGCCTTTTTGTAGGTGTGCAATGAGAACTCGCTGTTCAAGAGTCTGTCCCGCTATCTTGTACGCCGCAAAAACCCTGAGCTTTGGGCAAGCGTGCTGCTGGAGACCAACAACTACAGAAGACCACTCATCGACCAGGTTTGACCCTTTGTTGTGTTTACATGAATTCACTTGAACCAGGGGCCTATACTACGAAGCAGGTTCAACATATTCGGGGTATCTTTCAGTTATCCGGCTTCACTTAACTGGACAATCGCGATCGCGCTAAGCGGTCACACAACGGTGGTTATCAACTCGGTAGGTCAACCCAGGGTTTCCCAGAGCGCGTTCACATGAAACGGGTGGAGTTAGCGTCATCTGACCAATCACAGACATGGACATGTCTGACAGCAGCTGCAGCAGCAGCAGAGCGGAGCGTTTCACTAACGAGGAGCAGACCATAATTCTGCAGCAACATGAAGAGATGAAAGAAACACAGTCGCTACAGCAAAGTGCAGAAAGTGCTACAGAGAATTACTGACTGTGACAATGCTTATAGTTCATGGGATTAAAATTAAATAAAATCACAGCTCAATCATTATGGGATGGCTGATGGCTCTGTAGGAATCACATTATATTCCTCTAAACTGGCCTGTTGCTCACATTTAATTTTGTGGTGTGTATTTGATGCAGAGAGTTAGGTGTGTGAATATTGCACATAGGCCTACACTAATGTAAAAAAAACAAACAAACAAAAAAAACACTCGGAGCGCTGACTGTGAGAGGATCAGACCCCCGTATTTTTAGTTTCTAGATAAACATCTCTAAGAGAGATGCGTTTTATGCCTATCTATCTATATCGATCCCTCTGTGTGTGTATGAGTTTTATTGTAAGTTTTCATTGGAGGGACTGACAAACCTCTGTCAGCTGATCGAGCTGTGTCGAGCGCTCACTGTCCCACTACGGTGATGTCATTTTCCAAGAAAATGATTGGTCAGGAGGCGGAGTTTTTCTACCCGGTGATCTCAATCTGGAACATAACCTGCTCCGGACCAGGTTAGCCGTTCAGCATAAGTTGTCGTGGAGATGTATCCCGGTAAGAAGTGAAACACCGTTGTAGTACGGAAAACCCAGGGTTAACCCTGAAGTTACCTCGCTAAGCTCAAATCCTGCTTCGTAGTACAGGCCCCTGTTCACTTAAATCATCAATGCAAAAAAAAAGCTGACGGCATTACTGGCTCTGCTTTTATGCTAGTCCTGTCACACCATGTTAGTAGTTGTATCCAGATGTTGTATTTCTAGCATGTTGTCCTTCTCTGCTGCAGGTTGTCCAGACAGCGTTGTCAGAAACCCAGGATCCAGAGGAGGTGTCTGTCACAGTCAAGGCCTTCATGACCGCTGACCTTCCCAATGAGCTCATCGAGCTTCTGGAGAAGATTGTCCTGGATAACTCTGTCTTCAGCGAGCACAGGTGAGATGGCTTTATGTTACATGCAGGCTTCAGGTTTCAATAATAAAATGTTTTATCTCCTCTAGTAGCCTCTTGAATTGTGAATATTTTCAAAAATGAAAATGAAAATACACTGCCCGTCCAAAAAAAATCTATTTTGTTGGACCGCCTTCAGCTTCGATTACAGCAGGCATTTGCTGTGGCATCGTTTCGATAAGCTTCTGCAATGTCACAACATTTATTTCCGTCCCGAGTTGCATTCATTTTTCATAGACTCTCAATGGGGTTAAGGTCTGGACTCTGTGGTCACATTGGACCACATTTCTTCCTTGAAGATGATGGTTCCCCACTCTCCTTCCAGTTTTTAATAATGCGTCGGACAGTTCTTAACTAAATTTTAGTCTCAGCAATCTCCTTGGATGTTTAATTTGCTTGATGCATGCCAATAATTTGACCCTTCTGAAACAGATCAACATCTTTCCACGACCACATGATGTATGTTCCGACATGGTTGTTTAAGAAATGAGACTGCATCAGTTAGGGTTAGATAAGTTGTTGCCAGCTGAAACATAATCATCCATGCAGTAATAAGCCAATGGGAGGCTCTTACCTATTAGCTTAGTAGTGGATGGGCAGTGTGTATATATATATATATATATATATATATATATACACACTATATGCTCAAACTACACTATATGTATTGTTTTTTTTAGACCCATAGAAATTCTGAGTCACTGAGAATCTTCCATGCTTATTTCAGAAACCTCCAGAACCTGCTCATCCTGACGGCCATTAAAGCTGACCGGACACGTGTCATGGAGTACATCAACCGTCTGGACAACTACGATGCCCCAGACATCGCTAACATCGCCATCAGCAATGAGCTGTTTGAGGAAGCCTTTGCTATTTTCAGAAAATTTGATGTCAACACCTCAGCTGTGCAGGTCAGTGGATTATCGCTCAAAGTCAAATCACAAACCCAGAAGATTTTTATACTGTTTGTGTGCAAATGTTCATGTAATTTACAAACCATACATTGGATTAACACCTTGATTCTAATGAACCAGCAGAGTTATGTTATGTAGCTTCAAGCAGACGACCTGAATGTTGTTGTCGTTGTGTCAAGGTTCTGATCGAGCACATCGGGAACCTGGACAGAGCTTACGAGTTTGCTGAGCGCTGCAACGAGCCACCAGTGTGGAGTCAGTTGGCAAAGGCCCAGCTTCAGAAGGGCCTCGTCAAAGAAGCCATCGACTCTTACATCAAGGCTGATGACCCTTCTGCTTACATGGAAGTGGGACAGGCTGCAGCTCAGAGCGGTAAGATGGACATTATCTGCTGTGTGACTACATTTGGTGCTTAAATCTGAAGGATATCGGAAAACTGATGGGAGTTTATTGTGCAGGAAACTGGGAGGACCTGGTGAAGTTCCTGCAGATGGCCCGCAAGAAGGCGCGCGAGTCTTACGTTGAAACGGAGTTGATCTTTGCCCTGGCCAAGACCAATCGTCTGGCTGAGCTGGAAGAGTTCATCAATGGACCTAATAATGCTCACATTCAGCAAGTAGGTCCCTTGAAAGCATACAGACACATGAAGCACACTTACAGTCCAGACTCCAGTTTCCAGTTCCCGCTTTGCTGATCGTGGTTTATTTTTCTGTTGCGCAGGTGGGTGACCGTTGCTACGATGACAAGATGTATGACGCAGCCAAACTGCTTTACAACAATGTGTCCAACTTTGGCCGTCTGGCCTCCACCCTGGTCCACCTGGGGGAGTACCAGGCAGCTGTGGACGGAGCCCGCAAGGCCAACAGCACCCGCACCTGGAAGGAGGTGAGAAATTCTGATACAGGTTCACGTTGAATTAAAGAAAATCCCTTTGAAGACGTAAGATGAGACGCATTTAATTTGATTGTCTGCTCTTCCAGGTGTGTTTTGCATGTGTAGATGGGAAGGAGTTCCGCCTCGCCCAGATGTGCGGTCTGCATATTGTCGTCCATGCCGATGAACTGGAGGAGCTCATCAACTACTATCAGGTACTTGTGTAAACTGATCCAATGCTGAATTAACATGTCACTCTGGAAATCAATGTGAATTAACTACTGAACATGTAAACACTCAGGAATAAAATGTATAGTGTACAGAGCAGTCGGACGTTAAATTAATCTTTTTTTTGAAAGGACAAATGTAATATTTTATTTTTTAAAATGTATTCAAAACAATTCCTAGGTAAAGGAAGACAAAGACCTCTGTGCAGTGAAATGATGTGCTTTATTATGTATTTAGTTGGCTGTTAAAAATAAAATGTGTCTGCTTTCTCCAGGACCGTGGTTACTTTGAGGAGCTGATCACTATGCTGGAGGCGGCTCTCGGGCTGGAGCGTGCACACATGGGTATGTTCACCGAGCTGGCCATCCTATACTCCAAATTCAAACCCCAGAAGATGAGGGAGCACCTGGAGCTCTTCTGGTCTCGCGTTAACATTCCAAAGGTAGGCGAGGAAAACAACGGCAACATCTTGAAGCCAAGCCAGTTTATCATCAACTTAATATAACGTGAAACAATGTATGTGTGTGTTTGTGTTTCAGGTTCTCAGGGCTGCAGAGCAGGCCCACCTGTGGGCAGAGCTAGTGTTCCTCTACGACAAGTATGAGGAGTATGACAATGCTATAATCACTATGATGAGCCATCCAGCTGATGCCTGGAAGGAAGGCCAGTTCAAAGACATTGTTACCAAGGTGAAAAGGAAAAGCTGATGCAAAATTAGTGATGCTAGTTTTTACTCTGCCAAAATTCAAGCTCATGTATTGTATTTTTGTCATTTCAGGTGGCTAACGTGGAGCTCTACTACAAAGCCGTCCACTTTTATCTGGAATTCAAACCATTGTTACTGAATGACCTGCTCATCGTTCTGTCTCCAAGACTGGACCACACACGCGCTGTCAACTTCTTCAGCAAGGTTCTGTGCCATTATTGGTTGTTAAAATATAAAAATATATAATATATTATTTACAATTGATTATAACCTGTCTCCAAAGGAAATGCTCATATGGATATCTCATGTAAAGTGATCAGGGACTTTACACTTGAAGTAGTTTTTAACAACGAGAAAAGAAATGTAGGCACTGAAAGTGATGAAAATGGACATGAATGTATTTTTTGTAATGTAATGTAATTTTTTTTTTTTTTTTTTTTAATATTATTTTAGGTGAAACAGCTGCCTCTGGTGAAACCTTACTTGAGGTCTGTCCAGAATCACAACAACAAGTCAGTGAATGAGGCACTGAACAACCTCTTCATCATTGAGGAAGACTATGCGGTAAGATATGATAATATTTCCCAAATTTTATGATAATAGACATAGAGATTAATCTGTTTTTAAAATCCAGTGCAGCACATGAAATAAGCCTGAATTCTTAAGTTTATCTGAACGTTTCCCAACAGGGTTAGAGGTTTTGCTGGGTTGCATTTTTAGCTGTCTTTTATAGTCAAATCTCTTTCTCTCTCTCTCTCTCTCTCTTCCAGGCACTGCGCACTTCCATCGATGCCTACGACAACTTTGACAACATCTCCCTGGCCCAGGGCCTGGAGAAACACGAGCTTATTGAGTTTAGGAGGATTGCAGCCTACCTTTTCAAGGGCAACAACCGCTGGAAGCAGAGTGTGGAGCTCTGCAAGAAGGACAAGCTCTACAAGGTCCACAGCCACTAAAAACAATAACTTTCAGTAGTCCCTCCAAGTAATATAAATCACAGCGTCACATTTCACTCCAGAAACCCACTCAATACATTGAAATGAAAAACAGCAGATGCCATCACTTTCCATAAGTCAGTTTGTACAACTGTGATTGTGCTCTCCCGTCTACAGGACGCCATGCAGTACGCATCAGAGTCCAAAGACATAGAGCTGGCAGAGGAACTTCTGGCTTGGTTCCTGAAGGAGGACAAGAAGGAGTGTTTTGCCGCCTGCCTATTCACCTGCTACGACCTGCTGCGGCCTGACGTGGTGCTGGAAACCGCCTGGCGACACAACATCATGGACTTCTCCATGCCATACTTCATCCAGGTCATGAGAGAGTATCTGTCTAAGGTGGGTCGGCCGGAGGTAATCGCTGTCCCAGTCTGTCAGGACAAAGACGATGGCTTTGTGAGGTCTCTTAGGCAAGAAAAGCGAATTTAGACATCTGATAGTGAACTGTTCCAAATGATAAGGTCGCAGTCAAAGACGGCAGTTAGAAGGTAGATGGACAAGATAACTTACATGGTCACTGATGTTTCTTTTTCTCTTTTTGTTAGGTGTTAAGACTTGTGACATAGTATTTGCAAACCTGTGTGGTGAGACCCACACTAAAGAAACTAAATATTAAACTGAACCTTTAAACACTTTTCTCTGTAATTGGCATCTAGACTTCCCACTCATTATCTCATTACAACAAAAACACCAGTTGGTACTTAAAGTGGTTGCAAATACTATTCAACTATAGGCAGTGTCACACAGTTAAGCCCAGACAGTATTATACATGAAGTCCCCCCATCACTGCCTATTCTTTCCTCCGTCCATTGCTCATCTTCCTATGCCTCTGTCAGTCATGTGCCATCACTGGTGTTTTCCTTTTTGTTTGGATTTCCATCCATTTAAGCTACTTTTCCATACAAATGTGCTCCAGAGGAGATTCATAACTGCTGTGTCGCTCGTCATGCCATTTATATCTGTTACATGGCAACAAAAAATATGACGCCGCTATTATTGAGTGAAGCATTCGTTAAAAAATTGTTGCATTTATTTGCCAAACTTGGAATGCCAAGTTGGTGGATTTTTACAACATCAAAATACTTCAGTTTGTCATATAAACTCTTACACAAAAATACATTTTCATGATTGTAGCAAGCCAATCACATGGATACTTGAAACAGGTTAAAAACTAAGAATAATTTTTCTATTTTAGTACATACAGTCAATTGTTTCCCTAAGGCTCTGTGCTGCATAATAACAGTTTTTAATATTTAGTAGCTCTTGTTCAAGTGTTTAAACTTACTCTAGTCGCTATTCAACAGTATCTATACTTTATTTTTTACGCTGTTGTCAGCAATAAGTTGGAATCCACCATGTCAGTGTAATCTCAAGTCTGCATTTGTATCAAAAGTGGCGTTATTACCCGCATCTCTCTCTCAGGATTTTTGTGTTTCTTTAAGTGACAAGTCCTCTGTTTGCTCTTTTCTCTCTGTCAATTTCTATTTTGGGAGACTTCCATTTGTTTTTTTTCCCTCCTTAAGTTGCCTCTCTGAATTTCCTTTCCAGGTTGATGCGATAAAGGAAAAGGTGAAAGTCGAATCCATTTTCTAATCATTCTTTTTGACCCCTCTTCCCCTGTCCTGTAGCCTGTAGTTTGGAGGAGTAAAATTAGCAGAAACTGCATGACCCCTCTCCCCCCCCATGTCACTGCTGCTTCTGATTGTAAAGTCCACATCTCCACTAGACCACCCACCAACCCACAGGATTCCAGAGTGGGGCTCTTCATGCCAGTCCCTCGGGGCTCTGCTAGGTTTGCTGGTGTCAGTGACGGCTTTTGGTTTGACTTGAGACAAAAAAATGATGTGTCAAGTGTTAAAAAGTTGTTTTTCCAATGCATTTAAAATCTTACAGATGTATAACTTTGTGGCATCGTGTCTTAAGCATAACTGACAGGATTCACCTATTGAGAAGTCATGTGTTAAAGATCATGTGTTGGCATGTGTCTGTCAGGTTTTCTGAATTTTCTCTCTACTTGTCAACTCTGAGCCTTACTAAAGCTGGTCAGCACTAGCTCAAGAACCATGCATTGTTCTTTTCTACTTTTAAATGTGTTGGATTAAAGCTCAGACTCAGACTGGCAGCTGCAGACTTTGGAAACGCCACCTAAAATTAGGTTACAGCTAATCTTTCTTTTTTAAGTCTCCCTTAAACCTGTAATATCCTTTTTGGCCACTTGGGGGCAGCAGAAAACGTAACATTAAACATAACCTGACACGTTACCACTTTTTAAGATGATATGAGAGGACCTAGAGTTTAAAACAGCCCCCTGCTGTGGCCGACAGTGACAAACTGAGAGCAATGAGAGTGAATCAAAACATTTAAGCTGCAACCAGAAGGCAAAGACTACAAGTTTAAAAATGTTATAAAACTCCACAGAAGTGAGGGAAACTGCACTGGATGATAATTCAAGGCACTGCTGTGTCTTCTTCGACCTGTTTACATGAGGTGTGCCCAATCACAGTCTTTATCCTCAAACGCACTGAGCCATCCACTTAAACCAGCATGCCCAGCAGCAGCTCTCCATGGGCGTGTGTGAAGAGTGCCACTCTGGATGACTACCTCACCTACCTGCTGTGGTCAGGTCCTTTTCTCACAGACTTGTAGAAGAACTCTAATGATAAACTGTCTGGTAACACTGCTCAGCTGCAGTCTGCTGCTGACCACCATCCTTAGTTGGTTAAGTATCATCCAATTCAATACTTTTATTGTCACTGTACAAGTTACAGGTGCACCAAAATCAAACGATACTTAATCTGTCCAATGAGAATAAAGGTATTGAATCATTTTTGGGAAGCGCATGTTAGACCCTGTAGGCACTGTAAAGGGAGTTTCAAGGCATATGGTGTTGATACTTTGTGAATATATCTTTACATCAGGAAGGAGTGGGAGCATGTTTCTGTATTCGGACAATGGTGCAATAGCATAGACTGCAGCTAAGTGTAAAACCTAATTTCAGCAATAAATGCACCAATGAGGCATAATTTTGAATGAAGCATTCCTTCAGAGACCTTTCTATTTTTTTCCCTTGTCTGTCTGTACGACTGAATTTTTCTTAATGCCATAAAACACAGTAGCATTACAAGAGCATGGGCTTTTCTTTTCTTTTTTTAAAGCATATGTCGTTGATGGTGTAAAGTGTGGTCTCTTCACTTGACAAACAATTTCAGTGTGTAAGAGCAATTAATCTGTAGTCAGGGTTTGTTCTTTGGGGGAAAAATACACAACATGTAGAACGACAAGCATGCCTTTCCCCTCCCTTGGTAGCATCAGCAGCACTCAGGCCAGGCTAGGAGACATCGTTTTTTGGCTGTGCCTGCTTCTGGAAACCTTGAACTGGCTGAACAAAACCATCCCCTCCACCCTCTTTGACACTCCCTCCACTATGGCTCTCTGCTTCTCTTTCTCTCTTCCTTTCTGTCTGTCTGTCTGTTCTTCCTTTCTTTCTCATGCACTCTTCAAGAAGAAAATGACTAAACTGCCGCTTCAGCATGTCTCTCAACCCTTCTCTTCTCAAACCAAACAACAGCCTGTCTTTTATTGAAAACAGCCTGCTTAACCAGACTGACTGACTGTACTAGGAAACTAGACAGTATGTAGAGAATTGAACCTAAAACCACCGTAAGAGAAAAGCTATCCTGCTGCATCACTTAGCTTTGTCCTTCACTGATTTCACCAGTATTTTAGGCTGCAAACTGTCGGAGCTGAGGGTAATATCTGAAGCTTCTCGCTGGCTGCTTAATTCTCTCAATTGTTTGTAGCTTTGTCTTTCGTCCTTTCCCCCCATCACTATCTGCCTCTGAGCTGCTGAGCCTAAAGTTAAACATCTAAGAAAATACAGGACGTTTTAGCTAGTTAATTCTTCTGACTTCTGTTAATTGGTGCACTGAACATACTCCACAAAGTTTTGGTGTCAAATATTTAGTCCTACCTGCAAGTATTTTTGATAATTTTATATCCCAGTAAAAGACATTGCCACAAAGTAAGAACATAAGAGAAATGGCAAATCTTTAGATTTTAGACAATTGATTAGAAAGGGAACCTGTGACTGGCATTAATTTCTACAGATCTTATGAATGAATAAATCAAATTTATTTAGAGAGTAGCCCTATTTTCAACGTTAATGTGCACTTCCTTGTTTTTCAAATAAATGTACTAATTTCTTATTCCCTCTAAACACTCAATAGACAACAAAAAGCTTTAGATGATCTTTAGAATGAGCTTTTGTCAGTACACCACCTGACCCATGACGGCAGCATACACTCAGGCACATGAAGCATGTTTCAGTTTTACTTTGTATACTGTAACTCCCCCATGTTAAACACAACTACCACTACTTTTATGACATCACCCTTTCATAATCCAGTCCTCACCTCTGTTAGGTTCACAATATTAAAAATTGCTAGCAAAGCTGATGGTCTGCTTCTCCGTTCACCAACTTAAACAACAAGGAGCATTTTGAAACTGTGCAAAGAGATGGACGGACTAACGGGTTAACGCATAAATGTTGGGCTTGCTGAGTGTATTTTTTACTGGTGAGAGGTTGGTTCTCTACATACTACTTAGACATGTTTAGAGCAGATGATTTAGGTGGCTGGATGGTGGGACCATTGTTACCCAGTAGTTTGTTTGTTTCGTCTCCCCTCCTAATCCTTAATACTTCTACAAACAAGTGGATGTCTATCTAGGCTGCTGTAGCCAAGCTTGATTAGAGTAGCCAGTAGCTCTCTAGTTGTATGTACTCATTTAGCCAACACATTAGTAAGGTCTGCCTCCTGCGGCCTGATTCTTTTATTTAAATCTGGACTGTATTCGTCTTCGCCTGTCAGGAATGGTCCCATCCGTCAGCCAGTGAAATAACCGAGAGGTCAGTTTTTTTTTACAAACGCGGCGCCTCAGCCCTTGCTCTTCAAGAGCCCCATCGCCCGCTGCGTGACTGACGTCTGACGAAATCCCCGATGTTGTGTTTCCCACAGGTGGACAAACTCGAAGCCTCTGAGTCCCTGAGGAAACAGGAGGAGCAGGCCACAGAGTCCCAACCCATTGTTTACGGTAAAAACGTCAACACACATCATCATTGGTGTAATAATGAGATTTTTATTTTTATTTTAACAATGACCCCCCGGCCGTGCTCATTTTAAGTCGTTTTGATGTTTCTGTTAAAGGCACACCCCAGCTCATGCTCACAGCCGGGCCCAACGTGGCTGTGCCTCCCCAGCAGGCCTACGGCTACGGCTACACGGCAGCACCAGGCTACGCCCCGCCGCCACAGCCCAGCTTTGGTTACGGCATGTGAACACCCAACAGCCCCCACAACGACTCGACCTGACACCTTCCTTCTATCTGTCCTTCTCTCTTTGTGTTCCTCACCAGCTTCCCATGGTCTTCTACTCACAACAGGGGCCACAAGCAAGCAACAGCCCACTCTGGTTTCGAGTACTATTTTTTTATTATGTTGTCCTGTTACAAGAGAAAACATTTAACTGCATTGAAGGACTTTTATTTGTATTGTTTGAAAAGAAATTGGACCACATGTTTCTTTGTTTTTCACATTCCATATTTATGACTACTTATTTAGAATTTTTTGTGTTTATGTTATTGTCATGTTTCTTTTTTTATTATTGGTTTATGGTTTGTGCAGAAGTGGACTTGCTAAAGCTCAGCAATGAACCTTTGAAGTAGGTGGAGGAGCATTGGATTTTGCACTCGTGAAGAAATTAATGTAGAGAAGCTCTTACTTTTTGATGTACTGAACATGTGAACAGCTTACATTGTCTCGTTTGTCTGTATAATGCATTTCATCATTGTATATTGAGGAAAAAAAAGGTTACATATAATATTTGAACATATATTGCCATTTCAATGGCTATAGCTAGCAACACTAAGTAATGATAGTATATTCTGCACAGGCGTGTAGCTTTATGGAGTTTTAAATGCATACAGACGTATGTCACTGTGTGAATGAGGGTGTGAGTGTGTATGTGTGTGTGCGTGCGTGAGTGAGTGTGTGTGTGAGATAGAATGTGACCTGATGGTCTAAATAAGAATTTTAACCCCTTCTCCGCCTGTACTGGGCGATCCAATCCACCCTCTTAGATGTTAGCTCTCCTTCATTGGCTCCATGTATTTAGGTGACCTCTTGTGCCGTGTACAGTGCTTGTGTGAGACTGTATCTGTGTATGTGCAAGGACGGGACCACGGCAACCAAACCCCAGGGCCCTTAACCCCTCAACCGTACCGTGTGTGTGTGTGTGTATTTACTCTGAACCCTCCTTGTGCTGAGGTCCGTGTATGCCAGGTGTTGTGGTGTTTCCCTCGGTCACCATTACGTTTTTTTGGCGTGTACAGATGTGAACATGACGAATTGAAAACTTTTAGATGGAGACCCCACCCATCTGTCCTCCACTCACTCCCCCTGTCCTGTTTTCCTCCTGCGTTAATGCTTAGCAGCAAGAACAAACAAGGAGGCAGAAGAAGACAGGCTGGTGGAACCATTGGTGTCCTAATGACAGCTCAACTAGATCCATGAACACTCCTGTAGGTTGTGTGTTTAGATGGTTATGATGAAGAAATTAGATCTCAGTACATCCAGTTCTTTGTTAAGAATGGTCTGAAATAAGAGCCTGTATTTACCTTGATGTACTTAACTCCCTTACATGCTTTAAGCTGTGTGTGTAAAGTGTCATCTTAACCCTAACATAAGTTGAATTCCTTTCTGTTGTCATGCATATTAATAATAAAAGGGGATCTGTCATTGGTAAGTGGAAGAATATGACAAAACTGAAAGGGAAATACTAGCCTAAATAAAACCTAAAAATTGTACCCAGTCTCACGTGGAGTCAGTTTGTGAGAGGGAGTGAAATGTTTCAAAAGGTAAGGCTTTTATTTTGTGAGTTGTTTCCACACAAAGCGTAGACACAATGAGCCATGTTATTAGCTACTGAAATGTATACAGTCACAATCTAAGGAAATAACACGTCTACATTAGTACTTAAAATTGTGTGTAAAGCTGATGGAGATGAGGAGGTGAGGGCCTGGCACCCTTTAGCTCCAGCTGAGGACTCATGAAGAGCTGGCCCTGGCCTTCCTCTCCACTTGGCTGCAGTATTTTTCAGGTAGTCCTATGGCCCTGCACATTGACAAACACAACAGGGTTACACAGCTTGCTCACAATACAGAAATCTTCCATTTCCAAGCCCAAGAGAGGCCTGATAATCCGCTGCTGCTTACTTGAGCTCCTTCAGCTTCTTCTCTTTGATCTCATCGAGGCGCTGACGTCTCTGCCGAGCTTCGTCCATCAGCCTGTCGGCCTCCTTGAAGACCTCTTTGCGGCGGGCGGCGGCCAAGAGCTCGCGCTCCTTCACCTGGCGTCGGATGGCCTCGGAGTGACGTAGAGCCTTCTGACGCTGCTTCGTCTCTTCCTCCATCTGTTTGGTTATTGCTTCCTTTTGCACCCTGTGTGGAGACAGGTAGAGGTAGCGGGTAAAATGAATATTAATAACCTGCGATACCTGAATGTGAAATATAAAACAAATATTAGTGTGGGAATACTATTAGGAATTTGCAACACAAAAAATCTTACTTGAGCACCCTCTCAAACTCAGCTTTCTCTCGTCCTGCCTCGATTGACAGGAAGTGTTCTTTGCACTGAACCTGCTCCAGGCGAGCGGCCGTCAACATCGCCTCCTCTTGGGCTTTCTTTATAGCCAACTCTTTCTCTTTTCTCCTCCACTCTCTGTCCATGCTCTCCTGGTTCCTGCGAGCTCGGAGTTCATCCTTTAAAATGAAAAACCAGATGACAAGATGGAGGACAATCAAATACATAGGATCTGGTTTGGGGGACATGTACTTTTCAAATGAGAGTGTTTTTTATTTCTGACCTGCTCCGCCTTGTAATCTTTTGCTTTTTCCTGACGGGCCCTCAGCCTGGCGATCTCCAGCTCTTTGTCCTTTTTGATTCTCCTCTGCTCCGCTTCGTACTCTGCCTCACGTTCCTGCAGAAATGAAGGAATAAGAACCCTGAAAAAACAACTCACTTGCTGGGATAACTACTAGTGATGATATAAATCAAAAACGCAAAATGCATATGAAAACTGACATTTGCTGAACTGAATACTGAGATTACATGTTTGGCATCTAACCATTTTTTTCTTAACGTATTCCATGTTTCTCATGTCAGCCAGCTTCTCCTCCTCTTTCCTCTGCTCCTTGGCCCGCAGGATCTCGTTGTTGATCCGCATGACCTCCTCCAGCAGACGCTGCTGCTCCTCCCTCTTCTTCTCCAGGCTCTGGAGGAAGACAAACCCGTCAGAGAAGAAACAAGACTCCAGGCCAGAGCATCAAGTATGTGGTTGCATATCTCTGTTAAACCTTTGCCTCCGCACCTTGAGGTCTTCCATGTTCATTTTCTCCTGCTTTTCTCGTGTCTGCTGTTTCTCCAGCTCTTTCATCTCGTCCTCCAGTTGCTTTTCCTCCAGGCGTTGCTTGATTTGGCCACAAATTTGCTGCATGCCACTGGAATATAAAACAAGAGCACGTAACACACACACCCTCTTTGTTGGGGCCCAATTAAATTTTCTCTCCACATAGTCCAGAGTTCAGATTCCTTATTACCTGATCCTCTGCCTTTTCTGATGATCCTCAATCTGCTCCATCGTCTCCAAGGCCTTGCGACGATCCACCTCCATCATGGTGTCCAGACGCTTCTCCTCCTCCGTCAGCTCTGTCTGGATCTGCTTCCTCTCCTGGATCTGGGCGTCTCGAGTGGCTTGGCATTGAGCGCCCAGAATCAGCTGAGGGATCCCACCAACACACACATACAAAGCGTTGATATTCAGATACACTTTAATATTAAAACAGTTTTCCCACTGATTGACAGTTTCTGTGACCAGTCTACCTGGTTGAGCTTTTTGATCTCTTCCTCTTGCTCCAGCTTCATGGCGTTGGCCCGCTCCACCAGACGCTGTGTTCGCTCCTGGGCTTCTAGCTCCAGGTCAGTCAGTGCGAGGTTCCCTTCATGGGCCAGGTCCGCCTCGTAGATTTCACGCTTCTTTTCATCTGCAGCTTTCTGGATAAGGAGTGGGGAAAATAAGTATTTGATCCCCTGCTGATTTTTTGCCATTATTTCACTTCACAAATGTAAATTAATTTATAACCTTTATATGATGATACTATTTCTGGATTTTTTGTTGATGTTCTGTCTCTCTCTGTTAAAATAAGCTTACCATAAAAAACTATAGGCCGTCCATTTCTTTGTGGGGGAGCAAACTTACAAAATCAGCAGAGGATCAAATAATTATTTTCCCTACTGTATTTTTTGAAGTATGACAGTCTAATTGTCTTTGTTTAAGTTGTTTAAGTTAAGGACTATTGCACTGGAGTTTGGTGTTTCCTACCATTTCCTCATCTTTCTTCCTGTAATACGCCTCCTTCAAGGCAAACCTCTTCTCCCTGGTGAGGAAGTGGGTGGATGTCGAGGTGATCCGCTTAAGCTCAGCCGGTGAAAGAACGACGGCTTCTCCTGAAGGATCTTTCCAGGGGACCCTGACACAAAATAGGAGGTGGTGGGGATTGGTTGTTAAATGTTATTTTGGGGTCTCCACACACACACACACTGATGTGAGTGGTTGCCTACTTGAGATTGCGAATGAGGTCTTTTGTGATGATTTGAATGGTCTCTCCATCTTGGTCCTTCTGGAAGGTTAAGTGCAGATTTGCAGATAATTAGAAACATATCGTATAGAATGCATTTCAGCAAAGCAAAACTAGCAAAGGATTTTCCTGGCAGTAGTGAAGCTTGCAATAGATGTGCCTTTGTCCCAGCTGACTTAGCCAATACTTTCTGATCATGCTCGAAGCTAACATCTTCTGGAAGAGCTTTTTCAAGACCATGTCAGAGGTTCTAGGTGTAGCTATCACTCCCTGTCCGCTCATTGCTATTTTTGCAGTTATCAGAATTCAGTAAGCAGACATTAAATGTTTTAGCATTTACCTCTCTGATTGTCCGCAGGCGTATCCTTCTACACTGGAAGTTGCCTAAACCCCCAGCAGAACAATCTTGGCAGACTGACCTAATGTCATTTCTTAAATTAGAAAAAATAAAATTTTCACTCCGAGGGTCAACTGAGAAATTCTATACTACATGGCAGCCTCTTATCTCATATTTCGATAATGTAGCTACAACTCCTGCGGTGTGGGAGTGAACAACACATTCTGTTTTTCTGTCCAGATGTGCTCTTACATCAATATGAATGTACAAATGTAAGGTCGGTGGTTGATGAGATATTCTGTTTGAAAAGGGAAGACCAACTGGGGTGGGGGGTATAATGTTTTGTATGTTTTCTACTTGTTTGTTTGTTTGTATGTTTGTTTATTTGAAAATAATAATATAAACAGATTTATATATTTTTTTTTTTAAATTAGAAACACATCACAAACACACTTGGAGCTTACCTGCACCCACACCCTTGCACTTACACATTTACAAATCATTCTAAAGCTATAAGAAAGCACATCCACAATTGCTATTTCATCATGTAGGATAGGTCAGATGTCATATAAAACAGTAGGCCTATATTACAGTCACTCACCGGTTTTCGACTTCCAAACAGGGTCTCCTCCACCTCAGAGGTGGGGGCCCGGGTGACATACCTTTGGGCAGAGGGCCTGTCCCTCAAGGTGGCAGAGGAAGATGCCATTCTCTGTAGCGATAAAACAGTTATCAGCTACAGCAAAAACAATACTAAGCAGCTCTCTATACATGCAATGTGGCATTACATAGTATGACACTTTATGTTATAACCTGAAACTTACCATGGCCATCTCGGGTTACTGGAGTCAGTGGAGGTGAAGAGGTCAAACACAAGCTAAATCGGCTAAATGCTAACTTTACTTGTTTGGTGTCCTAATAACGTAATAGAGATGTTTTGTTATGAATGTATTTATCTACCGTTAACTGCTGCTCGTGAACGTAGCTCCAAGCTAGCGTTATATTTGTGTTTGAGGACTTGGGTATTGTTTGTTGTCTGTTGCCATGGGGACATATGTGAGGAGGAAGAGGAGGAGTTCCTGTCGTTGCTTTTTTTTTTTTTTTAAATATAATTTTAGAGAGTAGGCCTATCTTTGTTTTCGTGTGGAATTTCAAGAGAAGTACGTCAACAATAAAACTAAGAACAAAACAAAACAAAAAAGGTGAAAATCAGCAGGTTAAAACTGGAAGTCAACACTGTTTAACACCATCAGGGGTATTAGTTTACCCAAGTTGCAAAACGCTTGACAGAAAAAAATAAACAATAATTGAAACATTACTCCTAAATTAAATAAGATAAAACAAAACAAAATCAAATCAAATCAAATAAAAACGTGCTTGTTAGTGGGCGGGGCCGGTTAATCCACGTGATGCGGAAACTTCACATTGCTGCTCTTCTCTGCTCCATAGTGAAAACATGAGGCAAAGTTATTGTGCGAAAAAGTCCAACAACAGAGACCAGGAAGATGATCAACCCTCACTCACAGGGAGGACATGAGGTAGCTGCTTCTGTCACGCTAATGACCACTGTTTATGAGCAATACAACGATGCAGTCCACAGTTTATTCACTGAACTATCTATCTACTGTGAATCACAGTACTTAACTCGAACTTAACTTGAACTTTACTAAGATTAATGTTTTTTTTTTATTGTTTCCTTTGTTCATTCCACTTTCTGTTTGTCAGGTGTTGCTGAGGATCATCACAAAGTTTATACACCCCTCTCACTTGCAGAGGAGCCTCCCCCCTTGTCTGCACTGACTATTGGACTCCCTGGTGAATCATTAACCCCATTAGTCTGAACACTCCTTCAATCAGATCCTCACATGGACAAACAGCAGCACAGGAAAACAGCACCGGGGTCACTGATCAAGTAGAAGTAATGTAATCGGCGCCGAAAGGAAACAACAGATCCTGTACAGTGTTGATGTCACAAACTGATTGAAGTCCTCTCCCTGGGCCTTTGCTGGTCAGCCTGCAGCACTTTATCAGATTTCTGCAGCTTTGGGGCACAGAAGTTGACCATTAACCTTGCCCTGCTGATTGCAGACACCTCTCCACTTGGAGGCAGCTGCTTCTGCACAGTGGATCCTGAGGCAAAGTTCACTGTCACAAGCAGCAGGAATCTGTCAAACGGACCGACTTGTAATTTTTCTCAGTTTTTTCGTAGGACTATCCGCAACCTGCAATCATGGCTTCGGCGAATTACGGATACTACAGAGGAACTATATTTCTGGCCATGTTTGTAGGCTACACGCTGTACTACTTTAACAGAAAGACTTTCTCCTTTGTGATGCCTTCACTAATGCAAGAAATTGAGCTGGATAAGGATGACTTGGGTATGAGACACTTTGTTTTATGCTTAATTCTTGCTGTGCTGAAGTAGCATTTTTAATCAAACCCCTCTGAAAGTCATTTGAATTGCATTTTGTTTTTAATTTGACAATTTAAATCCAAATGATAGATGTTTTTTACCCCCATAACATCAATGTCATAAGCATGGCCACGGACAAACCTCTACACATGCTCGTATATATTCTACTTTCTCTATGTAGACTCTAGATGACTGGTATGAGCCTGTCGAGCATTTTGCATCTCCTCTGTTTCAGGAATGATCACCAGCAGTCAGTCTTTGGCCTACGCTATCAGTAAGTTCATCAGTGGCGTGCTTTCGGACCAGATCAGTGCCCGTTGGCTCTTCTCCATTGGCCTCTTCATGGTGGGAGGCATCAATGTGGTCTTCTCCTGGTCCTCCACTGTGGCTGTTTTCTCTGCCCTGTGGTTTCTCAACGGCCTGGGCCAGGGCCTCGGCTGGCCGCCCTGTGGCAGAGTGCTGCGCAAGGTACCCAACCACATGCCAGTGTATCACTCTGCAATGTACTGATATCTAACTTTGACCGCCACAAATAGAAACTAATCCTGTAGGAAGCACTGCATTTGGTTCAGTTATTTTCTCCCTCCTGTACACCAAAGGAGAAGTGAATGACCTGTCACTGCTCTAACTACATCATGTCATTATTTCCCCCTTGTCTGCTGTCAGTGGTTTGAGCCTTCTCAGTTCGGGACATGGTGGGCAATTCTCTCCTGCAGCATGAATCTGGCTGGCAGCTTGGGCCCAATTATTGCCACAGTGCTGTCTGAGACTTACAGCTGGAGGACGATACTGTCGGTGTCTGGATTGATTTGTGTGGCGCTCTCCTTTGTCTGTCTGCTGGTCATCAAGAATGAGCCAAAGGATGTGGGGCTGCCCAATATAGAGGCAGCAGCGGCCAAGAAGAGCAAAGGAGGTGAGACTGTGACTTTTACCAAGTGATTAATTATAATTCTTCAGGGACAGGAGTTTGCCACTACTCCTCATACAGTGACTGGGTGAATCAGGCACACTATGCTTGCTTTATAACACACAACTCTGCATTGTCCAGATGTGTGTGTGTGTGTGTGTGTGTGTGTGTGTGTGTGTGTGTGTGTGTGTGTGTGTGTGTGTGTGTGTGTGTGTGTGTGTGTGTGTGTGTGTGTGTGTGTGTGTGTGTGTGTGTGTGTGTGTGTGTGTGTTTGTACAGCATGTGCCTTTTGTGTTGTGACTAAAGGTCAGTGACTTGGTGGACTATGCACCCAGTGTGCCCCTCACATGCCACCTGTGTGAGCTGTGCACCAGCAAAGAGAGAGAGAATAGCAGCGAAGAGATGTTACATGTTGCTAAAATCTGATCCCTCCAACCTCTAACCTCAGCCACTGCAACATTATATCACACCCATAAAGTCATGTTGATGCTAATATTTGAAATACATACAGAAAAAGTGGCAGTGATAATAGCTGTTTTTTTTCCTGTTTCCTGTTCAGGAGCCTCCAGTAATGACAGCACTCTGTCTGAGTTCCTGCTGTCACCTTACCTGTGGGTGCTGTCTGTGTCCTACCTGGTGGTGTTTGGGGTGAAGACGGCCTGCACCGACTGGGGCCAGCTGTTTCTCATTCAGGACAAGGGCCAGTCTACACTCATGGGTATGAGAGAGGATAGAGCATACACTTCCCAATTCTAATGAGGAGTGGTTTGTTATTTCAGTCAACATGTTCTTCTTCACAGGTAGCTCATACATGAGTGCCCTGGAGGTTGGAGGCCTGTTGGGCAGCCTTGCAGCAGGTTACTTCTCCGACAAGGCCGTGGCCAGAGTGAGTTTGTACATAGTAAACATTCCTCCTCAGCTTTCATGTAGTTTTTTCATTTTATTTGAATATTCAATAGCTTTTGTCTTTTGCAACTTAAAGAAGAATTAGTAAGGTCTTCCAAGGAAGCCAGCATGAACAGAGCTACGTGACAAAAACACACATGTAGCACTGCTACTGCTACAGTGTTGTGTGGTAAGGCACTGGTGGATGTTGCAAAGCGTGTGAGGTGATATTTTGAGCATAATAGAGGCCAAAGTCACGGTTTTAAAGTTCTGCCCCCATTACTTTGCTGTTTAACTGCACTGTTGCGCAGCTAGCAGGAGGAGAGCTAGGTCCGGGCTGCACATATTTTTCTCTGGTCTTTTCCTATGGTAACACTCGGGGACTTACAGCTGTAGAGCGTTATTTATAAAATGACCAGAATTCTCCTTTAATGATTGGTGCTTTTAACCAGACAAGGTATAGAGGCCGATGCACACCTAAAAAGAATCTTAAAAAGACAGGTGCGTTGGAGCATGGGATTGGAGTCAACAAGGGAAAAAAGGGTCTCCCGCACACTGTCCAATCACTTGCAAAAAACTTCATTATAAAAGAAACAACGTTTTGGTCCTCAGGACCTTTTTCAAGCAGAGATTTTTTTCCTTGGTGCTTTTAACCACACATTTTCTTTATGCAAATTTGCTATAACTGCCTGTAGCATTCATGCACTACAGATTACAGCACACTTTGTAAGGCTTTTACTAATTACTCCATCTCTCCCAGAAGGAAGTACAATTAACACACTCATTAGTCCTGGGTGGCCTTGGTTCCCCTTTTTATATGAACTTCTTTGAAGATACAAGTCAAGCAACAGTTTTTCTTATATTTGTTTATGATTAGCACAGAGGGAAAAGGATGACATGTTCAGGTCACCCAGTCACAAAGGGTAAAAATGGTTTAGCCTCACTAATATTGAACTGCATATTCCAGGTCTCATGAGTTTCAACAGCCTAACAAAATACTCTCTAACCTGTCTACACCTTTTCACCTCCATTTCATGACTGAAAGGAATTTTGCAACAATAAAAGAAGTGTAGAAAAACATTCACAGACATGTTAAAACACATTTAACTGTAGATTTTTCAGGGTGCCAGCAAAAACAATATATTTATATATTTCTTTCTTTTGTACAGCAAGGCATGGGAATTTATGGAAATCCCCGCCACTTCGTCCTGATCTGCATGATGGCAGGAATGTTTGTGTCCATGTTACTGTTCAGAGTCACAGTCACTCCTGACAGCTCAAAGGTATCGAACTCTGAACCCTGAACAAAACTGAATTACAGAGACATGATTTGATGCAGCACACTGCACATCAGACTGTTTCATCTTCAGTTTTTTTTTTTTTTAATCTCATCCATTCATTCAGGTGTGGATACTCAGCTTGGGTGCTGTCTTTGGTTTCTCCTCTTATGGACCAATAGCGTTGTTTGGAGTTATAGCCAATGAGAGTGCCCCATCCAACTACTGTGGGACATCACATGCCATTGTTGCCCTGATGGCAAACAGTAAGTAGATTGGTTTTAAAGGCAGTTACGTACATGGAATATGCAAATGTCTTTACATTTATTACAAGTTAATAGCTTCCTGCTGATATTTTCACTCCAGTTTAGTTTATACCAAAGATACTCACCTCGAATGCGCTCCTTCACAGGACACAGGTTCATCCTTAACTCAGAAAGTGATTTGTATGCATTACACTTTTTCTTTCATCTTGGAGTGAACATATCCATTTGTGTTCTCCTCAGTTGGTGGTTTCCTGTCTGGACTTCCATTCAGCACAATCGCCAAGCACCACGGCTGGGCCACCGCCTTCTGGGTAGCAGAGGTCGTCTGTGGCATCACCGCAGTTGGATTCTTCCTGCTGCGTAACATCCGAACCAAGATGGGTCACGTGTCCAAGAAGGCAGATTAAAAACATTATGACACTTCTGCATCCAGAGCACAACTGAATATATTCTGCCATTGCTGTATTGTCATATTTTTCATACTAGTTTTTATATATATATATATATCCATACCACAGTATTTTTGCAGTCAATTATACAGCACAGGTGTAAACCAAGCTCATGGTATCTGAGCATCTTTTGCTTCAAACACCTGGTTGGTAAGGTGCTAATCAATGTGTGGCTTCTAAAAACTGCATGAATAACTCAACAAGGGAATATAAATGACCAAACATTATGTCTGTCATACAGTGTAATGTGAGAAAAACAAATCTTGAAAGTTTTTTTTTCCTCATGTGACCACCGAAACATTACAGAGACAAAAGGACAAATTTGGAATCTGGTTTGAAGACTGGTATATTATGCTATATTTGTGTATTTAATAATGTATTATTGAATAATAGATTGAAATACAATGATGATCCATTCTAAGGAAAGGACAATGTGTGGTCTTCTTTATGAGAACAGTCAAAGGCTTGAATGAAATCATGGGTTAAGTTTTTTATAATCATTTTCTTAGTCAATGATTAGCAGATTACAGTTTGATCACAGAATAATCAAATTTACATGCAACCAAAAACAACAAAATATGAAATAGTAACACACATGAGTTTAATCTCTAAGTATTTACAGAGCATTATGTATTTACACTGTGTCAAATCCCGGTCCAAAGAAGCAAAGAAAATCCATTGTATTTTCCCTCATCAACGTCCTTAGTCGTTTAAGTTCCGTAAATCCACAGTGATCAGTAAAAGACCGTTCAAGGCAGGTTCACGTTGTCTCTTCAGTTCACGCTGGTTCAAGATCCAGCTCCAAAGTTTCCAGCTTTCTCTGCGACCTCCAGCGCACTCTTCAGATTCTGATCGAAGAGTTCACACCTGAAAATCACACACAGTGACATCAGAAGACACAAGCAACTGGATACTTGATTAAGTGAACTGAAATGTAACGTGCTTGCTACCTGATTGGCATTTCCAGAGAATAGAACGGGTTCTTTAGGGCAAAATCTGAATAGATTTCATAAATCTTCCTCAACAGCGCGTCGATGCCTGACTGTCGAGGGTCGGCCAGCACGATGAACTTTATCCCTGACAGAACAAACAGTGAAAAAAAAATGTGTCAGTTAAAAACATCAGTGATACACACTGTCAAACCTTTCAGTTTCTGTTTTACCCCTACTCACCTGTGAGAGTCTGGAAGCAGTGGAGTTTGAAGACATCTGTTTCTAGCATCTCAATCCCTGAACTGCCAACTTCAGGAGACAGCTGTGAACCTATAGCAAACAACCTAGGAAAAAAACAGAGAGAACAAGGAAGTCAAACTCATTATTAGACCTTCAATTCTTGTTCACTTTTTTTTTAACAAAAGAAGTTCCCATGAGATCATCAGTGCTGTATTTAGTGTCAGAGAACAGTGGGACTTGAATCTGGCCCCACCACACCACCCTACAGCTCTAGTGTGTATGAAATATAAAACACTTTAGATATCATAACTTACGAGTGGAACATGGACGCCAGCATCAGTTTTTCATTGGAGCTCAGTCTTGCTCGTCCAAATCGAATAGACACCGGATAGTTTGCAGGATCTTTCAGATATTCAAGTATGTCTTTCCCGTCTCCTGTGCTTTTCCCCATTACATCAACTCCATTGATTGACAGCACTGCATGGCCCACTGCAGAACGACAACATGACTTATTATATCAGACACAGCACATCAAGACAAATATACCATACATACTTAAACACAGAAAACAGGTCTATTGCTGCTTTTAATTTTAAACCAAATGTGCTGCGTGTATAATAGTCTTTTGCACACAGTAGCTAGCAGGTTGAAGTAGCAGGGTCTGTTTGAGGCGTTACCTTTGATTCCGTCTCGTTGTCCGAACGACACGATGACTTTTTCATCGTGATGTTTGAGCACCAGGTCTAAAGGATAGCTAAATGTTTTCTCGGCCTCCGCTCTCGGGACGTAGTTGTCATATTGGTAAATTAAACCCCCAGCCTTGTTCACCACATACACACTGAAGATCACCATCTTGGCAACGTCGTCTGTCTCACTCGACCAGCTGACAACAACGGTGTCATGTGACCTCAGCAGCTTCTAAAGAATGAAGAAACTTTTTTATGAAAATGCCTGAGTTTGACTTTTTAGTTGTTTATGTGCAAGTACAGCTTTTGTCTGGTGGTCTGGTGAGAAGACTCAACATTTATAGTCAAATTAAAGAAAAAGAGCGAGAAAACACGAGAGAACTCAATTTCCCATAATTCCTCTTTCCATTTCCGCATATACGGGTTGTCTAAGGGGCTCTTGCACGGGTGAACTTCCTTTCGCTCCGACATCTTGACGAGGAAACATGGTGAGGACAGTTATTAGACGTTTTGTTGAAATAAAATAGACATTTCTTGTGTTTCTGAAACTCGCTTCGAGTTCCAGGTCTTCGAGACAAAGCACGAAAGCACCATGTTTCTCTACGCTGTGTTAAATGAGTGCGAATATCGTAGATAACAGCAAGATTTTACTCATTTAGCGGCTGGCTAGTTAGTTAGCTAGCTAGCGTGCTAATTCCACCATGCTTTCATGCTGCGGTGAACTGAAACGGGGCCGAGTCAAGTTGCCCATAAATCTGTATAAACGCTATGTATATAGTTGCACATCCTACGCCACCACTGTAGAACAATAGGCATATCCCGACCGTATTATTCAGCAAAGCTAATGGCGAGGAAAGGGACGCACCACGGAGACACAGACCAGGCCATCATCTGCCGGCCAGCCGAGCTAACACCAGGCGGCTGGTTGTGTCCGCTAGCGGGGCACATTTTGACATCATTGCCCTAGAAGCGCCGCAGTACATCACATCGATGCTCATACTAAGACTAAAACGTGTTGTCAGGGCCCACGTGTAGCTCCAGAGGCGAAGAGTTATAACGTGTTGTCTTTTGATTTCAGCCTCCCAAGCAAGACAAGAAGAAGGACACTGGAAAGTCCAAAAAGGACAAGGACCCAGTCAACAAGTCTGGAGGCAAAGCCAAGAAGAAGGTATGCAGTTGTTAAATTAGACAAGGTTGAGTTTATATTGGATGTGGATCCTGAATAATTGTCTTAACCCCCACACTCTTGTGTATATAAAAAACGTGACCATTATTATTTTTGCTCTGAGCAGAAGTGGTCCAAGGGAAAGGTGAGGGACAAGCTCAACAACCTGGTCCTCTTCGATAAGGCTACCTACGACAAGCTGTACAAAGAAGTTCCCAACTACAAACTCATCACCCCTGCTGTCGTCTCTGAGAGGCTGAAGATCCGTGGCTCTCTGGCCAGGAACGCCCTCCAGGAACTGCTTGCCAAAGGTGAACCTCACCTGTTCACATCACAAATCAAACTCTGCATGTAGGATTGAACAAAGAAGGGCGGCCTGCATCCATACCTCAGATGTGTGAGGTTTAGTAGTAGCAAAAAGTCTTACAATGGTGATGTCTGAGAGGTCAAACTTATATACTCTTGTTTTGTAGGAAAAACTTTGATAATTTATTGTCACATCTTAAAAAATAGTGCATATTGTGTAGATAAGTTTGTAAATACAAATAACTTACAGGTGATAAGTAACTTCACTGCAGAGTAGGTTAGTCCCTGATAACAAATTTTCAGGATGATTTGTCTCCAAGGAGTTCCAACAGACTGGTTATCTGTTTTGACAATTATGTCCTGGAAATGTATGTTGGTGTATAGAGGGAATTCAGTCAAAGGAGCAGAAAATAAGATGTTTGCATGTTTATAATGTATGATTTATAGCCCCAAGTAAGTGGCCTTGTGGGAATGTCAATTGGACTTTTTAAATGAGACCTGGGCTGAATGTTTTCTTCGACCTTCGAATAATTCTCATTCACTAGAATAGACGTCCTTAGCATTTGGGGTGGAGATGGTTCTTAACGCAACTTGTCAAAACGCCCAATAACACGTTGTGCCATCTGTCGTATCACTCCCTTCACTATGCCCATACATTCAAATGCTTACACATTACATATCTTTTGTTTTTCTCGGTAGCAGTTTTATCTGTTGTTGTAAAATGACAGAGTGCAGTGAGACAACTGTTAACATCACAAGTAATAGCTGCCACATTGTTGTTTCTTTTCATATCATTTAAATTCTTCATTTTGAAATATTCAAAGAAAACAAGGAGGCAACAGTGACATTAAACCAACTTAATGATGCACTTTAAAGTGTCTCACCAGATGTCAGCAGTTAAAATATACTTGTAACTTGAAACAAAAGAACAGTTGCTGTGTTAGATTTTCTTTTTTGAGAAATGAGCTCGGTGACAACAGTCTCATTGCACACTACACACCTCCGTAGCTTGTTTTGTTAATGCGCTGCACATGCTTAACTGCATTAATCTGTGTCTAGCGTAAAATAGGTTTCTACAGACAGTGGTTCTGATAAATGAGCCAGTGATTTATCTCTGGTGTGAGGTAGCGTCGTTTGTAGATGGTTAACTGTAATGACATGGAACGTTCTCCGTAAAACAACTGATGCCTAAATTAATTTTGCTGTCAGCGTTGTTCATAGAGATTAAAATGTAATGCCTACTCTTTACTGCACAGCCAAAACAACTATTGCCTCTTGTTTTGTACTTGTACTTTAGCCTATTGCAGTAACATAGAGAATTTGCATTTAACTAACAATGTTTCTGTCGTAGTGCAGGCTGACTAAAATAAGTGATGACGTGACAGGATTAATGTGACAGTGGCTGAGAATATGCTGACGGGGGACATGGTGCTGTTTTGTCTTCCAGGCATGATCAAACTGGTGTCCAAACACAGAGCACAGCTGATTTACACACGTAACACCAAGGGTGGAGATGAGGAGGCAGCAGCGGAGAAAGCATAATCAGGTAAAACAGCAGAAACTGAATGTATACATGTGTTTTGTTGTCTTTTTTTAGATGGATTCACTAACCTTTCTTTTCTCTTTTCTTACAGGTTCTCCTGTATGTTTCCTGTTTGTAATGAAAGGTGAATAAAAAAAACGTAAAGACAAAATCTCAGCTGTGTAATTGTTTTTTCACTGTTCATGTGCCTTTTACATTGTTTGGTAATTACTGTAAATATATATAATAGGATTCATAGGCAATTATACTATTTATTGAGGTTTCATTCAGTAAAATGGCACAATACTTATGGGCCTATATTGCAAAGTATAAAGATCAGAGTCAAGAAATGGTGGAGTGTAAAATTAAAATGTCAAATGCTTTACTAGGCAGATGAGCATGATAAAGCATGAGCTAACCAGACTGCAGAGTTATTAAGCAGCTCCTACTGTCTTATTCATAACAGCTGATCTGTGTAAAGAGATGCATGTTTTCTCCATATTTACCATTCATATTCCTGTTTCCTCGCACCTGAAAAGCTGTGAATGGAAAAAGATGTTCATTTTTGCTTTAGACCAAGTGACCTCACTGTAGCCTGGAATCTGATAATGAGTTAACTAATAAGAAAACGTATTGGGTGAAAAATATTATTTATACAAAAATATTTTGAAGAACTATGATACTGAAAAGAGTTGCAAAACAGGCAGGAGGCTACATTAATAACAAAGCAGCTTCTGTCCTAATATGACCTCCTACTTAAATAATGTTACATTATTTTATAAAAGCCACAAGGCAGTTGTTTGTTTTATATTGTACCTTTTAAGAAAACAGTGGCTCGTGTTTTTGTTGGTATCTATGGGACTTATTTCCTTTATTGTAGGCACAAAATAAAGTTTTAAGCCTGATTGCTCTCGGTACTTTGAAAATGCACTCTCTTTGACATTATGGGGGTTCAAGAAGACAATCTTACTCATGCAGCAAACAGACTCTCAAAGCTGTTTAGACATTATCCTGTTCAAAATAGGACAACTGGAATGAGTGTTGTTCTGACTCAGGAGCCTCTGCTGCTGGATGCATTCACACCTCATTAGTGTTTTTGCATTGAATTACTATCAACGTCTTTTGGTAACAGAAGTGCTCAGCTCTTCACCTACAGTGTGTGCCTAGTGTTGTCAACCAATAAATCCAAAGAGACGTCCTGACTCAACTGATCTTGTTCTCAGGCTGAGATGGACCATTTCTAACTCGGTGCCAGAGATGCATCATTTATACTATCACTATCCATTTGTCTGTGAGAAGCCACAGGCATTGAAAGGTTATGAGATATTGATAAGAAATAGTATGACACAAAGAAGCTATCTCCACTGTCAGATGTTTGCTCAGGGCATAAAAGACACAGCAGCTTTGTGATGGATGCTGTTAGACGTCCCTTTGTCACTGCATGGCGATACCTCAAGCAGAAAGTGGAAAACAAACTGCAGGACGCTCCTCCCTGACAGATGCGCCACCCATCATCAGCCCCTCCACCGTCAGCCTGTGAGTAGACAAAGACATTTACTGCCTGTGTCTTTCAAATGGAGGTGACCTGCCGCACCGGTGCCTCTATAACAGACCAACTGTCGCACACTGAAATATTTGTTGCAGTTTTCATAATATCTGTCACTTAACTCAATTGTTTATACATCTGCCCATTTTCTGATGTTTTCCTCTCATGCATGCAGCTATCTATGGCATATGAAGCAAGGACTTAACCTGTCAGTGGTCTTAGCTTCATCTGTCTCGCATCTTAATGTCAAACCCAATTAATTTTTGTACGGTAATCATGTTTGACTTTTTTCAAATATAACAGTGTAAGTTTAGTGCTTTTTTAAGGTACTGTGAACTCATTATGGTAGTAATTGCAGCCAATCAGCCATCTGCACACGGTGAAGGTGGGTGGAGCTATGCAGGTTTTTTTTGTGAGGTCACCAGGCTCTATGTAAAGAATTGGTAGCAGCCAAGTTAACCACATGGATACCATGGATATGGACCTTTAAAAAGACAGCTGCTTAGCTACAGTTGCTGCGCTACAGTTGCTGCTCTGTTGCCTGTTTTTTCCAGTGAGTAACTTGTAAATGTCAATCTATAGACTAAGTACTGTCTTAAAAATCACAGTGGAAAGCTTGATGATCCTTTATTTATAGATGGTAAACACAAATCTAATTGATGAGGAGGAAGTTATGAGTGGATCTGTATGATACACATTTCATTAAAAGCATTGTAATCAGTGCTTTCTGTAAGATCAGGGGAAGTTGTCTTTTTTATAAAAACGTTTCATTTTTCAGTGCTTGAAACTGTCCAAGAATTTTCTCTTAAAATAAATGTATTTATGTCTAATGGTGCATCCATCTTAAATATGTCCTGCATTAAACTTGTAATGGAAAATTTAAATGATTGAAGAAGCTTTTTCTGTAGCATTGAAGAATAAAGGTTTCTGTAAGTAAGTATATATCGATTTTCCTCTGAAAATATATCATCCCTCTGACTTTTCTTTAGAAGAGGACCTCTGTGCTTGTGCCACCACAATTTCACTAACCGTTTCTGTGGTTTTTGTAAGCCCCTTTAATTAATTATTCATAAATCAAATTGGGTTTACAACTAATTACCTCACTGAATTAAACATTTGCCACATACTAATATGAATATGAGACGCTCATTAATTAAAAGTGCATACAAACAAGGCACAGCCTAAAATGTGATTCTAAAATGACAGTGTCAGGAGAGTTTATATTTTAAAGATATTGCATAAGCATATTCATATTTGTTGAAATGCACATAAATGTTAGTATAAAGTTCTGATAATTCATACATTTTCCACATGACGCTGACCCGCCCCCTGCCTGTAACTGTTAATGTGCTGTGTTTGCTGCTGCTCTGACTTACTAAGTGCCTCCTACAAGTTCCGCCCTTCTTGCCGCCTGTCACCCGGCGCAGCAGCTATCTGAGAGAGCAGCTTAACTTCATGTTGAGAACCATGACTGAAGTCTCAAATTAGACCGGACTGCACCGAGCCCTGGGCTGGGCAGTGAAAGTGACTCACTGGTATGTATGAAAAACAACTGCCTCTGTTCATTATGGACGGTTTATGGATCTGTGTGTGAGTGGAAAATAGACACTGAGCCTCTCCACTGATGGTTAATTCTCCTCCTCCTCCTCCTCCTCCTCCCTTCTCCCTCTCTCTCTCTCTCTCTCTCTCTCTCTCACACACACACACACACACACACACACACACACTGGTGATATTCAAATGTCTGCAGGAAGGCTAAAAAGGCAGAGGGAGTGGGCATGCAGGAGGAGTGGGAGCGCCGTCTCGTGGTGATTTCACCAGGAGCCACTTCCAGGGCTGAATTTATGGCACACAGCTGTTGAGTGGCTGACAGACGTGTGAGGAGCTCAAGCGCTGCTGCTGCTTCTCAAGCGTCTCACACCAGCTCGAGCTCTGCTCACCGTAGCGTAGGAAAGAGGACTGCTCTGCCACAACACACAACAGTGAGTACTCTGCCTTTTCCAACACAACTAATCCGTGTGTCAGCTCTGTTTCTTTTCCTCGCCTCCTCTTTAGATAAAGTTGGAGTGTTTTTTATATTGACAACCTTTGACCTACTGTCCATTCTTTATCCAGTTTTTTTTCCTTCTTTGGGACTCATGTGTTTCACGTTGTGCTCTTAACACTTTGTCGTCCGCTCAGAGGTAGTTTGGGGATTTGGAAACAAATGTTTGGTTGCCAGCTGTCTGCAGTTTTACCATACATGGCCAGTGATATTGAAATACAAAAATAACTTAGCAAAAGAGCAACTTCCTAATGTTTTATGTGTGTAATGGGCAATACCTCAGTGTGTGTCCATTAGTTCTACCTATGTAGTATGTGTCTCTTGTCTCTGTGTGTGTTCTATGGAGCTTTTTTAAATTTAGGCCTAGTTCACAATGCTGTGTCCTATTTTTAGAAGTTAAGGCATCACAGCAGAGTGGAGACATGTTGTCGGCCACTTACTGGACAGACAGACAGACAGAAACTCCAGAAGCCCCGTGCTCAGCTTTCAATTGCTCTTCACTCCACTCACACACAGCTTCTCTGCAAACCACCGGCCAAATGATTTGAGCTTTTCTAACTCGCTAAAAAACTTTCTTGCGCTGCGTTCGCTGCAGTTCGGTCAGGTCAAGAGCTCGGCTCAGAGGGAAGCCTGGATTCTCAATCACAGCCAGACCCTGTGGACTTCTGGGCCAGCGGTTCGCCTTGTCTGGCCGGGCCCTCGCTCTCCTCCGGAGGTCAGAGACAGAGCCTGGCAGGGAGCATCACTTGTTTAAGGTTAATTGAGAGGATGCCCTCAGATGAATAGCCCCGCTAACAGCACTGAACCAAGTATACTCTTCATCCTGGAGAGCAGAGGACTGTGAGAGGTCTACAGTGCCTTTGAAACTTGCATTTAGTTGTGGGATAGTAATAGTATCCATATTTGTAAAGTTTTAGCATCAAAAATCTAATTTAAAAGAATAAGTTTCTACTGCCAAGAATTTAAATAACTACTTTCTCTTAAAGCTCTATGGTCAGACTGAATTTCCGATCATAATGTTTCATAAATTGAGCATTCCTGGCACTTGAGCACAGAGGCTGTTCGTGGAGTGTTTATTTGGGTTGCTATGGAAGGATCAGTCTGCGGCTGAAGGGCTGGTGGTAACAAACTGAAACTGGATCTGGAAGACGCCTTTAAAGATCCAGCCTCAAAAGCTGCTGTTGCTGCTGCTGCTTCCTCCAGCTGCTGCTAAAGTGAGGAGGCCTCCTAATGCTTTCATTTTGAAGTAATTAGCCTGGGTTAGATCAAATCCATTAACATCATAATGAACAAACCCAGAGCTCTTTCATCCTCACCACTCATTTACCCAAAGTGAACAGTTAGGCTGATCAACATGTTAACACGCAAATGATCTGTGGCTGGTAATAGGTGCTGAGTGAAGACGCAGGAGTGTCAATTCAACAGACCGTCACTATGGAAAAACCCAAACTGAATTTATGTTGATATGACATGCTGAAGTATAAAAATATATATCTTCACTAAAAGTTGCTGCTGCAGTGCTGCGATTCAATTCACCATCATGACTCATTGTCACAAGTCCGATTAATAAATATAAATGAGGTGAGATATGAAAAAAAAAAACATTCCACATAACTTACTCCTTATCAACTTTCCACTCCCCTGTGGCACACAACATTTTTTCATTCCTTTTTTTCAAGCAACTTTCATTGGTTTGGTTTTTGAAACAAGGGCTATTCATCACAGCTGGGCTCGTGGACCATGTGACAGGTCCTGTGGAGAGGCGCATTCGGTCATAGAAATACTCTCAGCTTTTTTATGCCCACACACACCTCCTCCCTGTGTTTACTGCAAAACAGCAAGAAACGAGCCATGGAGACTATAGGCCTTTATCATCGTCTCTGTGAAACATCTTCTCCCAGGACCTCAGAGACCCGAGCAGCGAGCGCTTCTGCTTTTATCCATCATCCCATGCTTAGAGGGTGGAACATTGTTTACCTTCATTATTCATACAAACACAATTTTCGTCCATGCAGTTTTGTCACTTTGTCGTCTGTCAGCCCTCTTTCTTCTGCTCGTATCATCATCGCCACGAGACTCACAGTGGGATGATGTGCCCGGCTTAACATCTGTTAGTGTCAAGGAAGAACTTTTTTTGGTATGAGAAGCGGCTCCGTTAACATGATGGAAAACGCCTTTAGTGTGGTAGAAAGATGCAACACCTGTCCTGCATGTAAATCAGCCTGGTGACTGGAGGCGGGGTCCCACCGAGTTCACTGAACGCCACAGAGACAACCTTAGATACATGTTTGTTCTGATAACTCCTATACAGTTTGAGGTGCAGTTGTGGAGCAGTTTGTTGTGAATACAAAAGCAACAATCTTTGTTGTATTGATTCAAAATTATCTACAACCAACAGCATTTTCCTCAGGCCTTGTTCTCGGTGAGCGCAGCTTTTCTCTGCAGCCTGCATCTGGTTATTAATGCAGATTAATCAATAGGAAGTGACACTGGCCCTTCTCTCTGCAGCTCTGTGAGGCGGTGTGATCCTTTGGCGGCAATGTGCGAGAACACACACTTATTGTGCGGTTGTGAAATCTGTCCCTGAGGTTCCCTGTTGTCACGGTGTCAGATGGCCCAAATGTGCTGACTGGGCCGCACATCTGAACCTGCGAGTGAGCTCGGTATGTGCTCACGTGAACTGCATACACAAAACTATTATTGTGCCATAACTTAACAGACACTGGCTGCAGTTTGAAATATGCTGACATTCACCTCGGTGGTTTTTGTCATTGATAGGCTGCTGCTGTGTGGCCAGAAAGCACAACCCTGCTCTGTAATAAGTGGCATTTTCCTTTGCTTTTGCCTTTTGCCTTTTTTTCCTTTTTATTTTGTGAAGCGTTGCTGGAAATTCAAGTCAAGTTTTCCACTGGTGCAGTGAGCCAGATATCCACTGGGTCCGTGCACCAGATCTGGGCTCATGAATAACACACTGTACGTACTCTGTGTGAACGAGGGGTTGCATAGAAGTTGTAATCAAGCTATTTGTGTGTATTACATTACGCTGAAAGGCTGGTAAAATGGAACAATGTGAAGTTGGAAGTGTGAAAGAAAAACCCTCCCAATGACTCACTCCAAAGAGTAGAGACACCTCAGACCAAACCCAAAGGATGTTTCTTTCTATTTTATACATTGTGGAATTGTATTAGATTAAAATATTGATATATCTCACTTATGCCTGAGTTCTTCCTCTAAAACATTCAGCAATAATGTAAAAGGCTCCAAATTTTATGAAATGGTTCAGCTATAAGGACCCAGAAAGGAAAAATTTAAGCAAAGAATCACAGTGACTCAGGTGCACAGGAAAATTTAAAGCTGTTATAATATAAAAAAAATTCATATCTTTCAGTTTTCCTCTAACATTTTCATTTTTTAACTTTACTTTAAACTTTACATCGCCCTACCTGCCTAGCACTAAACACCTGAAGGACAAAGTTAGCAGGTAGCTGGTGAATATAATGGAGCATTAAGGAGGTGAAGAGACACAGATGTCCCTGAGGAGGTGGTGGAGATCAAAACAGAGCTAAAAAGGAGGATTAATATTGGACACCAGAAACCTGACTCCCAATGCTCTGTTGGTTTTGTCAAAAAGAATCCTCTCTGTGTAGGCAGCTGACCTATATTACACATAAATAATGATACTTTCCATGGCCTGTTTTCTCTGATTCCTTACAAACTCCCACTGACACTGTGTGCCACATGCCATATCCAGTCTCACCGAGCAGCACGGAAGAGTAAAGTCTGTATGTTTTCTTTTTCTCTCTGTCTCTCTCTGTCTCTCTCTCCTTTTCAACATCTGTTAATATTGCCCGGCGCACCTGGCTCTGCGTTGCGCCCAGCCAGCAGATGGTGCGTGAGCAGTATGTCACCACCACCCAGGGCAGCAGCTCGCCCAGGCCGGTGCCCGACCACGTCTACAAGATCGGCATCTATGGCTGGAGGAAGCGATGCCTCTACCTGTTTGTCCTGCTGCTCATCGTCATCTTGGTGGTCAACTTCGCTCTCACCATCTGGATCCTCAGGGTGATGTGGTTCAACACGGTACGCATGCATGACTCACCTATAGGCAGTTTGTGTTTTCAGCTGGGAGGATTTTCCACTTGCTTTGTTTCTCACCCCTCTTCCTTTGTATTTTGATGTTTTGATAGTGGATCACAGTGTCACCTGCCTATTATGCAACAGTATCATCCACTATTAACTGATAGTTGTTTGCTTATATAGGATGGCTGATGTGTTTGTTATTTCATGGGGTCTTGTCAGCTTTCTGACTCCAGTCCAGATGGCAACCGTGGATTTATGCAGAAACAGAACAAGAGCTGCAACACACACACACACACACATACACACACACTGTCGTGAAGTGCCTGCACAGCTAAAGCAACTGGATGCTTTGTTCTGAGATGGCCTCTACGTGCCACAGGGAACATTGCGACATGTGTTTCACACTTGGAGGTCTATGAAGTGACTGAATGATGAAATCCAAATGCCTCAGCTTCTATACTTCTAAAAATGTGCGTGTGAACTCATCACTTTGTGTCTCGCAGGAGGGGATGGGACACTTACAAGTACACTCAGATGGGGTCAAGCTGGAGGATGGCGAGTCGGAGTTTCTGCTTCCCGTATACGCTGAGGAGATCCACTCCAGAGAAGTACGATAATCAGGAACACACACTTCTCTTGCTCCTCTTGCCACATTCTTCTCCACTCTGCTTTCTCTCTTTTTCTCTCCCCTCTACCTCCTGCCTTCTTCTCTCTTCTGTCTTCTTCTAAGTTCACTGTCAGGCAGCAGTTTAAGTAGCCCATTATTTCATCTCATTGTTTACCAAATTTAAATCAAGGTTTCAAGTTGGATCTGTCCAAACTACATGTCCTGTAACCACCTCAATCTAATTCCTTGTAGACACTCGAGCAGTTTTTATTCAGTTATATTCCTGACTGTACTCTTTTTTCGGGGGGAAATGTGTTAGAGCAAACTGGATTTGGCAGTCCCACACAGTGCACGTGGTGGTGCAGAGAGCTCCCCATTAACCTCCGGGATATTTGTGGTGGAAAGTAGTTTATGGCCTGCCTGCTAGCAGCAGATGGGAACACTTTGCTGCAGTTGTTTACATGTTATGGCTTTTCTTGCTCATAGCAGCATTTTTTTTAGCATTCTTTCTTACTTTATGGGCCTCATTAACTAACCAGTGTATCCCTCATTATGGACGGACAATTTCTCCAATCTAGTGTAGTGGATTTCTAATGAGATTTAGGAGTTTGTGAGCTACTGCTTTGCCTTTGAGATGAAAAGTTAAGTTACAACATTTATATAAACAGGATTTCTAACAGCTAACAGTTGTTCCAAGGCTACCTCCTTTACACGTTTTACAAAAGCTCCTATTTCTGGTGGTTTCTGACAATACTTTCTCCTAACCTCCTTCTAACATCATCCCCTAGTGTTGTTATAAATATAAATAAGTGATTAATTACGACTCCATACACTTCTGAATGTTAATATTTAGGTCCATAAAAATTGGTCCATTAGAGCAAATGTCTCTGGAAATGAGGGACAAAGCCACTGTCACAAGTCATTTTTCTTTCATTTAGCTAACTATATTTATCCATTTACTTACTTTAATTTAGATTTAAAAGCATTTTACTTCTCGGGAAGGGGTACAAACTATAAATAGAGCAATGCCACAGTTACACTAATGTCTGATTTCATGCTGGACATTCATTCCATAATTGTCAAGATAACTCACTCAATACTACAAATGTGAAGCTGTGGGTGTTAGATGACAAATTAGAGATCACAAAGTGATTAGAATTCATCATCTGGGATCCATGCAACACAGTCAATACTTATTGAGATATTTCTGTCTGGATCAAAGGAGCAAATCAGTAGTTCAACTAACTGGCACTGTGCTTTCACATGGATTGGAGACATACAGTGTATCATGTGATATCAGTACACAGCATGGTAACATGACAATATTGCTTTATTTCTTTCTTTCTTTTTTGTTGTTGCAGGATTCTTCCCTTCTTGTTCACTCATTGGAAAATGTTTCCCTTAATGCCCGCAATGAAAACGGTGATGTCACGGGGAGGATATCAGTGGGTGAGAGGCTGAAAGAGCACACACAGACTCACACATACAGACACATACAGACCCACAGACACACATAGACACATACAGCACTCATGCATAACAAAGTATCCCTCTGATGTATGAGGGCAATAGTAAAGTCATTCATGCACTTGTCCTGCAGCAATTCCTCATCCAACATTAACAGTGACAAGAGGCCATCTTTCCATTTACAGTCTCCTCCATTTCCATTTAAAATCCATTAAATGCAACATTCCTCTCTCTACCACTGCTTCTGGATGGTTCTGTATTACACAGAGGGCCCAAGGCCTGTGGAGGATCATATTTGTACGTCTTTTACAGCTCACCGACGGCTGCGTTGGGGTATTTTGTCATAATTAAAAGGCCAACAAATGACCCAACTAATTGCTGTGTTCCACAGTCCCGTTATGTGTCCTTGATCATTAAGCCATAAAAAACACAGCCTGCATCCCCTCGGCCCTGTGTGAATGAATCTGAAACGCTTGTTAGGGGAGATTGCACGCCGGCTCACAGTTGTAGGTGCTGAAGTGGTTGAAATCTCCCACCGACAGATCTACCTGCTTTAAATGTGCCTCTCGCAGGGCTGTGAACATTGCTGTAGTGGAGGATGAAGTGAGATAACCTCAGATGCTGCTGCTTTTCTATCTTTTATCCGTTCATTTCTTTTCAGCGGGTTGTTTACTCACCTTTGTTGCCACTGTACTGCTGTTAGTGGTGAGAGGAAAGCATGAGTGCGTCTCATTATATTCTCCAAACACCGCAGCTTTGACACATAGTATAACAGGGACAGAAAGTACACATTTTGATGATTGATTTTTTTCATTCACTTCTGCCAAACCCCTTCAGGTATTGTTGTTGTTGTTGTTGCAGGTCCAAAAGAGGCTCAGGGACACGCTCGAAATCTGCTCATTAACTCCCAAAATGACAACATGCTGTTCACTGCAGATGGCGACCAGACTGTGATTGGACCGGACAAACTACGAGTCACAGGTATAAAAACGGCTTCCACCTGCTGTTTTCTTGGAAATGTCACACACCTCTTGGCGAAAAAATACTTTTTTTTTTCTTTTTTGGGGGATTTGGAAAAACATAATATTGACAACAGATGTGAACTCAACAGGAGCTATTTGGTTTGATGGCAGATATGTGTGCAGCAATCCAGCAACCAAGGACAAAGACGCACACTGTCAATTTTACAATCATTCATCAGTCACGTACAGCGGAGTGGATATCTGTAGTGTGCACCTATGAGATGGATGAAATGTCACGGAGCACAGTTATCTTAACCTGAGCATGCGTTAATGCCATGTAGGAGAGATCAATCACATTAATGGAAGATTCTAATCAGGTATTTCCTGAGCCAACAAAAGCAACAGCACAATATGTCATATGAAAGGGCAAAGTATTAAAATATCAGGCTGATCTGTCCCCCATCATCTTCCTTGTCCTGTATTCCCAGTGTCTTCAGTGTCCATTGTGTGTGTCGATGGTGCTGCGGGTCACTGACTACACACTGTGATGGCTGATTAATGTTGAAGGGAGTGTCAGCTGATAGCTTCATTACGCCCGGGGTCATTTTGATCCGCAGAGAGCAGCGTGCAGCAGCAGAGGAGGAGATGTTTTCTGAAATCCTTGAAACAGAGCCTCTGTGCCCGCTGTGGGGGGAGTGGTTTCAACCACTGCAGTTGGACCCACATTCTGTACAGTGGGCTGGGAGGTTTTGGATCTAATGTTCTCACTCATCTCCCTTTTTTCCTCCAATACTATTTCAAATTTGCGGCACCCGGTTATCAGAGGCTTGTTTAAAAAAGTTGAACATAATTTAACCTTCATATATACAGGAAATATGTTTGAAATCACAGAATCACTGTACCACAAGCACGTGGTAACAAGGTCAAAAATGTGTGGGTCGCTGCAGCAGGATTGATGTAAATGTATGCCTCGGTTTCTGCGTCAGGTCCTGAGGGAGCTCTGTTCCAGCATTCAGTGGGGGTGCCCCAGCTGAGGTCTGAACCTTTGAAAGACCTGAGGTGAGTATGCCAGCAAACTTGCATGGGTCAGGTCACTTGGTAAGACTAAAGCAAACACTAAATGTGTATGAAATCCACAGAAGACGTACAAATCATTATTTTATGTCGAATATAAGCCTCTAATTTCACCAACGTTACCCTGACATTACTGTGATGCAATGAAATAAACATGAAACTTTGGAGTTAAGAAAAAGTAGCATTTAATAAAAACAAAGGAAGTTGATGTGAATGAGAGCTGTTTCTATGAAGCTGTGCTGTTTTTTCTTCAGGCTGGAGTCTCCTACTCGCTCTCTCAGTATGGACGCACCAAAAGGAGTTCATATCAAAGCTGTATCTGGCAACATTGAAGTTGCATCCAACATGGATGTTATTCTGCAGTCTAGTGATGGACTGGTAAGAAAAACACTGTCTACTTCCATAACTCTGCTGCACATCGTCTCCAAACCAGTTTTTATTTTATTTTGATTGACAACAGAATACACAGTAAGCTTTTCAGCAACTCACTGCTTCAGACTTTTTTTTTTTTTTTTAGCTCTGCCTTTACATTTTGTACTTTTAAAACATTTTGTAGGGTTTTGCTGTGATGAAGTGGTGTATGTTACTGTTAACAATGAGTTTTGGTGGTTGATTTAGAGCTGGTTATTTTTATTATGATGCAACAAGCAGGCTGAACTCCAGTCTTCACTGTCACACGCACTTGTTTGACCTTTTTCTGATGTAGTTGCAGGGTGTACCACACCCTCATCTCTCTTTTCATGCTTAAGGGAAGAAAACTGTATGCTTATCTGCACTGAACATGTCCTGGATAATAATAGAAGCAGTCCTCAGTGGTTTTTCTGCCACAGAAACGTGAACTCTGTATCACATTCTATTTATTATATCTTCGTCATGGACCAGTGCACTTGTTAGGCACTCACTGGACGTCCCCATGTAGCTCCCTCTGTGCATGCACTCGACTGAAGTGAAGACAATAAAGCAGAGTGACATTTCCTTGTTGATTTAATGCAACTGTGTTGTTCTCCTTTAATCATACCTGCTCTCCCTGCTGTCTGCTGTGCAGCTGGTGCTGGATGCAGAGACGGTGCGCATGCCGAGCCTGCCCCTGAGCAGAGGAGGGGTTTCTGGAAATGCTCAGAATCTCTATGAGGTCTGTGTCTGTCCCAGTGGCAAGCTTTTCCTGTCCAAGGCTGAGGTCACCTCTACTTGCAGTGAGAATCAAGAATGCTAGATAAGACTCCTATAAGATTACTGATTTTCTATCTCTTGGTAGATGCTTCTTCTGGGAGGCAACAAGCACAACTGTTAATATCCGGCCTGTGTTTTAAATTTTTTTTTTTTTTTAAGATTATACCACAGTGGATATTCCCACTGGCACATTGAGGCCTGTAAAAATACAAATACCTGCTGGTGTACATGTAGGAGGTGATGGGAAGTACATCCTTTTAGTTGCATTTATGACCTTCTTCTCACTATTCAGCTGAAACAAATTGTCACCTGGTATATATCAGAGCTTTGCGGAGAACTTTTTACACACACAGTATCATGGCTGGGCAATGAGGAGCTGGTAACAGCTTACATCCTATGCAATATTATCTTGTGGTGCAATAAATGAAACTGACACATATCAAGGGCTTGGAATAATAAAACAAATAAATGTCTCAAATGGCAAAAGAATGTTATTGAAAATAATTTTGTTTTACATTTCCCCTTCTGGCTCCAAGCCCTTGGTATGTTGTATTTTTGTTTTGGTGTTTAGCATGTTTTTTTTCTTTAATTAGTATTATTTTATTTGATTGGATAAAAATGAAAGAAATGCTGGTATATATTTGTCAATGTCACTCCTTTTCCTTTCCTTTTTTTCTAATTGTAATTCAGATCCAGATACAAGTCAGGGCAATAGACTTGTTTCTTATTTTGTTTGAATTGCTTCAATAGCTTCAGATTTAAATGCCAAACCCTTATACTACCATAGAGTGTTATGAGTGTGAGTCACACATTTAATTATTTGTTTGTTTTTTATGTATGTTTGGCCTGATTTATTTCTAAGCCCTTTATAAGCATGTAATTATGCATTAGTGACAAGACAGACAGCTTTTCTCTTTGCAAGGAAGCTGGTCTGTGTTTGTTCAATAACCTCATGTATTGCCAGGGTCTACACAGTATGACTCATTAACCAACAAGCAAAAACACAAAAGGTCTAATAAAGACACTGTAGTTATGGGTAGTTTGTGATTTTGTGTGAAAAAGTAATTCAGTTTTGGTTTTGCATTTTGTGTCGAATACATATTTCATTTGCTTTTTAAAACAATAGGACAGGCCTCTGAACTGAGATTCACTTTATCAAAAAGGCAATATTTTGTAAAGATTGTTTCATCTAGTTAAGCATCAAGACTGTTTTTTTAAGCAATATTGACGTCTCATGGCATTGTGTTGATAAGTAGTTGATGTGCAAACATATTTTGATAAAGTGTGTCATGTGTATTTATTAATTTTGTATGTTGAATAAACTTTGTGCTATTCTTCTATGATATGTCTGGCAGAGCTATTTATTCTCATACATTTGTTATTCTACTGTCATGTTTTCTAAGCACATCTTAGAGACAAAAATACACCAGAGGACCCGCAGTCTTTATTCTTCTGTGTCTCGTTTTCTGCTGTTAACAAAGCTAGACCATGAATGGATAGTGTCTTGGGCATAATTATAGCTCTGTGGTGCACTCTAGTGGATTAGCTTTGCTTTGCCACCAGGACCCACACAACAGAGGTTTACCTCTGCCACCCACAAGCCAAGATAACAAATGTTCTAATCTTATTCAGAAGATGTGACTTTGGACAAATTTGACACAATTTATTTAAGTGGAATTTATTAGGCCTTCCTATGGCACAGTGCACATCAATATGTATACATGTACATAATACATGATACACAAGTACTCCAAGGTGGTTTATCCAAGGAGACACCTTCAGATGAGTCACCTCAAGCTTGAGGTGCAATAAGACAACAGATACCAAGAAGCACATTTGAAATTATGTTTCAAAATGACATAATATGTGGTCAGTATGTTTTTTCAAATAAAAGGGAAAACAAAGCTGTAAAAACACACAAGCACCACAGTCTGATGTTGTTCTATGTTCCTTAAACCAGAAAAGTTCAAATTACTAAAAATGTATGAACATGGTTTCATGCTGACAAAAGTTAACATGTTAAGGGTTGTGCCCAGATTATAGCATACAGTATATATGGCTCTTTATTCTATCACACCGTCTTACTGAAGATTGCCAAACAGGCCATCACTGTAAAGAAACAATATTTGAATGACTTTTTTAAGCATAAGCTTGGCTGCAGCTGTCATTGCCTCATCCAAAACCTCTGTAGTTATCAAAGCAGACTTGCTATTTTTAGGGTACACAAATGGTTCATAGGAACAGATATTAATGCAAAAGAGTCAACTAATGTTACTGTATTGCGCACAACAAACATTTAACATAGTCAAAACAAAACATCCCCAATGAAAAAAACACAATTATTTTTAAAGTAACATAAAGTTTCCCATTCACAGCTAGATTCTCCGGAGTTGCTAGTGTGACACAAGCGCTATACAAGTGCAAGTGTGAATACATGAGGAGTTTCAAAAAAGTGCTTTGTCCATAAACAAGTGACTGGCTATGTTACAGAAAATTTACAAATTTACAGAAATGATATGAAATCAACCATTTAAAAAAAGTAAATTTACAGACATGATTGTATTTCCTTGCCTTGTTGAGATCTTGCAAATAGGACATGTTGCATGAAAGTAACTGCTGTAGTTTGAGTTTATTTTTTCATTACAGGTGCAACCTCTATGTAGACTCAACTGGTTTTCTGTTGCAAGAAAATATATATATATTTCTTTTTTTAGTTATAAAAGATAAAGTAAAAAAGCAGCATTTTTTTTTAACTCAAAGCAAACAGGTTCAGTATGGGGACTTTGGTAAACAAAAAGTATTGCTGAGGCATTTGTTTATACAGCATATGCAATTTTTTTTCACATATTACAGCAAATGTATATTTAGACAGCAGTTATGGGAGCCATTCATTTATTTACTGTGCATGGGCCACAGCACCACCATCACAGGTAGAAACTGCATACCATAAGCTGCCAGCTGGACAGTTCTACTTTATTCAAAGTGATATACATGATCTCTATTGCACGCAGCCACGGATATCCTCTATTCCACTGAGGATCTATGCATATTGTAGTTTCATTGTCATCTTTTGACAACAGTATTATATTTTTTGCTGCACAAAGCTTTCAAGCTTAATGATAATCCGTGCAGTACATTCCATCACTCTCATTGCTACCTCTGACGTATATCTGTCATTGGGAATTTGTGGAAATGGCAATAGATCAGGGTACCGAGTTCTCAGGCTGTCCACGCCATATCCTTCCAGGATCTGGACATCATTGGCAAGACCTGTTAACTGTGTGCTGTACTCCTCCACTTTTTGAGCCAAAGCAGTTGGTTTTACATCTTTGTCTGACTTTCCTCTGACTGCATAGTCTGCAGCTATCAATGCAAGCTTTGTGGCTAGGTAGCATTTGAAACAAACCCACTCATTGGCATTTTTATGAAGATCATTGCGAGCAGCAGAGTAGTTTGCTCTGGCTTGCCTCAGCCACCTGCGGGCCTCCACAGGGTTTCCAACTGTCTTGAAAGTTGGGGGCACAAAGAAACGATGAGAATGTGATGATGAACCTGCATAGCTTGTATTATGTTCCCTGAACTGCTGCTTCTCTGACTTGTGACTTGTTGCTTCTTGATTCCACGATGAATAAAACCTTTGAAATGAGAACTTCTCTGATTGGAACCGCGATGATGATGTGGAGAAGGATCTCCTAGAAGCTCGGTCTGTATTTTGCTGATCAGCCAACGACTGTTTCTCCATCCTATTGATCTCATTCTGCAAGTGCTTGAAGACTTCTGTTGCAATGTCCAAATTCTCAGCATTTTTGTCTGGATGCCACTTCAGATACAATCTGCGAATGATCTTCTTCCTTTCTGTTTCAGGAAGCTTCCAAGCTTGTTCAACAACTAAGGTCACTTCTTTCAGGATCTCAGGCAATGCATGAAGTTTTAATTTTTTTGGCGATTGCTTTTGAGGAGGGGGTCTGAGGTTTTCTTTACCAGCAAAAAGGGGATGGACCATTCGTAGACCAGAGGAGCGACAGTCTGGGCTGGTAGGAGTTGATGGGGCACTTGTGTCTCGAACATGGGTGTTTTCATCTTGTCTTGAGAATTTGTATAAGTCGAGGGAACTAACTATTTTGTACTCACTATATCCAATGTCAATCTGAAAGCATTTTCCAAGAAAGCTTGTGTTGTCCTCTTCTTCTCTTTCTACCTCTTGAACAATGATTGCGTATGTATAGGTAGGCTGGTAGGACCCATATATGTCTCCTCCCTCAGAGTCTACAAGATAACCCACATATTCACCTGGATAGAATACATTCATTGGATCCATAAGGAGTGTGTGATGTATCTCAGCTGGTATGGGGGTCCCAGGGAGGGGCAGCTCAAGCTTTGAAGGCTCTGTTGAGTCGTATTTAACACCAAGACTGTCCAGCTTCTCTGTGATTCTGTAAATGTCATTGCAGCCCAACATGGCAATAAGATAGGATGTGTCAGAAATCAAATTGTCTGTAGCAGACTTTAATGTCATCGCCAGTGCCAATAGGAAATTAATGTCTTTACTGTCTGAATGCTGAATGTAGAGATGTATCACTGCTGTCCCATACCTCTTGAGGAAGGCAAGTGTTTCACTACGGCTGTGAGGAATGGGACTACATCCTTTCACTCTTAATGTTGTCTGGAGTTTCTCAAAACAAGATACTTTGAGTCCTTCACAAAGTGCTTTGCAGAGACGTATGGCTTTTTCCTCATTCACAAGGTATGCATTGTCATTCTCATGTTTCATTATTCTGATCAGTCCTGTGATGAACTGCTCGGATGACAGCAACAGCTGAAGGCGGCCTTGAAGTGAGCAAAGAGCTCCGAACTGGCACATTCTTGGAGAATCCTCATCAAGTTGCTCTTCAAGAATGCTACTCAACAGTCTGGGTCTTAGTTTCTGTGGAAGTAGCATGATCAGCTTTGTGTGAAAAGAATGATCTTTTCCTAGATAGCACTGACTCATGTCCACGAGCATCTGAACTCCAACGTTACCCTGAATTCTGCTCTTGTAGTGCGGGGCATCATCAAACACTAAACTATTGGATTTTGCCAATCTACCATCATGACTTGGCAGATAAAACAGCAAGTCTCTGAGACTCTCCAGGTCTTTGCGAATTTCCACTGGATCATTATGTAGAGACTTGAACAATCCTGAAACAACCCTTTTCACAGTTCTCATTTCATTTGGGTCAAGCTGCTTGCCCTCTGAACTTCTGTAAATTCTCCACAGCACTTCAACATACTGTTTGGTAGAGACAACATCTTCTGTACCAAGGAGTTTGAAGAGCTGATGAAAGGTACCAAGTTCTAGAGGCAATTTGTACAAGTAGGGTTTGAAGTCAGATTCATTGTCCAGATTAATGACAACTTCTTCAGGTTTCAGCAATTTCCAACCATCTTCAACCATGACAAAGGCCACCCCACGTAGCTGGTAACGGAAATCTCTTTTATCTGCATTGAGGAACTCGTAGGTGGACCTTAAAACTTTGTTCCTGGTTTTCACCATTTCATCATCTGGACTAGATAAGTTGCAGATGTTCTTGCAGTTGCTTATGACTTTCTCCAAAGGTGGGTCCAAGCTGACACCTAACATGTTGAGCACTTGGTCAAGTTGTTCCTGTCCAGTGAGAGTGCTCCCTTCCTGGTCCTTTATACTTGATGGAGTACCTTTCTCTGGAAGAATTGGGCAGGATGTCCAAAGCAAGTGAATAACATCTGTTTGCTTGAATTTTGGATTTACCTGGGACCCACTGAAACGAATCAGAGGAAGTGTGCCACTCATCTCTTGGTACTGTGAATGAAGCCTGATGAGTTCTTTTGGTGCTCTCTCAGGACAGAGGAATGGTATCATTGAGAGCTCTTTCAGAAAAGTACCGTGGAACAGGTCTGTCCTCTCTTTGAAAATATGGTTCAAGAGAACATCAACTATGATTTGCACTTTTTCTTTGGTCCAGCTCTCTGTCTGGGCTTTGATGCTGACTTCTTTTGCAAACTGAAGAACTTGCTGCTGGGAAATTTCGTGCTTGAGACCAATATTTCTCAGAAAGGTTATCCATGAGGTGAGCAGCAATGTCCCATTCTTTGGTTTTGACACTTGCTCAACTTTCTTGAAAAAGTCACTGGGTATGAATGATTTAGCAGGTAGCATAACTTCGAACACTTTAATTGTCTCATCATAGAAGAACTTGGTTGGCCTGAGTCTGTTTGTGAAGTCATAGATGAATGACAGTCCCTCCAGTTTCTCATAGAGCTGATCTTTTATCTCACATGATTCTTCCATCGACAAAAGTCTCTCTTTCAAGTAGACAATGTGTTCAACTTTGGCATCATAGGACAGATTCTCAAACCTTGGCAGGAGATGTTGAAGGTAGACTTCTAAGTCATCAATTGGCATACAGCCAAGAAAGGTATATAGGTCTTTCAACTGCGGACAGTCAGCGAGAAAGGCAAAGGAGGCTGTGTGAGTCCATTTGTCTATGTCTGCCGTAGGAATGCTTTTTGCAAGGACATAGTTTGCCCCATAGTTTGCAATGCTGATGTACCTCCCACTAACTGACTTAAAGCATGGGATGAGTTTCAGGCTCTGTACATCCTGTTGTGTGAGATTAGCCAAGTTGCAGTTGAAATACAACAGAAGAGCCTCAAAGTCCTTGTCAGTTAGGTTCGCTTCTTTGAATGCAGATGTCTGAATCATGTACTCCACAGCTTTCAGAACACTTGATGGATTTTCAATGTTTGCTGTGTACTGTGCCAAAAAAGGCACAACTGGACTCTCTTTGACACACATTTTGCTCACTGCAAGCTGAATGCACCCTGCTTTCATTAGGGTGTGGAAAACTTTGTCATTTTGGCCATGTGGAAATATGGCTATGTTCATCAAACTCAGAGGCAGAAGCACATCATGCTCAGGCACAACTATCTTTTCTCTTGCCATGAATTTGATTCCAGGTAGCAAAGCCCAGTCTTTCAGAATGTCAAGCACTGTGTCAAAACTGGGTTTGACATCCATCTGATCCTCCTTAACAGCAATATTTTCACTGATGAAATTCCACACATTCTTAAGCCAAGATTCACTTGCAAAGGTATCTCTCCATTTCACAGGGATCCTTGTTCGATACTCTCTTGGAAGAACAGACCCCAGTAGGTCACCAAAGCTGCTGATGTCAAAAACCTTTGCAGCTCCTGAGCTCAACAGGATGTCACTGTACTTGATGTACAATGTATTCATGAACATTTCTTTCCTCGATGAGATTAGCTCGTGATGTGTTGTCAGGAACTTTGGTCTCTTGGTATCAAATACCTGAAGCATGTTGTCCATTGTTAACAACAGAGGCAAACTGTCCATTTTGATTTCATCCACTTCTATGTCTTTGAAACAGTAGTCGAAGAGAATCTTTAGGTTATGAACTAGCTTGTAGGTGGACTGTTGGAGACGGCATGGAAGTTTTCCAACATGACAAGATGTGTCTGGTGATGAGAAAGTGTGAAGAAAGTTGCGGACATCCTCTGGTGTTACATAATTGACTGGTATCCCTGCATCCTGCAAGCAAAAGTAGAGATTTGCAGTCTCATCGCAACTGTGAACCAGGTTGAAACCAATATCCAGAAGCAGGGTTTTTAGCCTGTAGATGTTTTCAGCCACAGATTTCCTTGAGGTGATGTTGTACTCATTGTTTTTCAAGTGCTGAAGCTCATCTTGTAACAGATTATCAAAGAAGGCTCTGCCTTTGTTTGCTGTGGATGTATTCACCCAGGAAACATAAACAACAGAGTGCATGTCAGAGTTGTCAATTTGTGCTGCTCTGACTACTGGAAGCAGACGCTTCAGCTCAGCATGGATACTGTTGTACACTGCTTTAACTAGGCAGTACCAGTCTGGTTGTATATCAAGTCTGTTGACTGGGAAGAAGAAAATATATTTCCTCAATGTGTCTTTAACAACATGAAGTGGTGTTCCTTGTAGTACAGTCATTGTGGGATCTGGCCCTGGGAAGTATCGGCGCTTTAACTGAATCAGCAGTTCCACGCAGGCAGGAGCTATGAGGGATGTCATCAAATTGTTATTCCAGTCACTCCTTACACCTACTCCATTGTCATCTCTCCACAAGTTTCTTCTAGCTGAGTCTAGAGCAAAATGTCCATTGACATGAAAAGGTAAGCCAGTCTCCAGTGACAGTGGCAGAAAGCAGAAGGCTCTGTGGGGTTTTTTGTAGTTGTGACTTACACATGCAGCTACCCCTCCACGTGGGAATAGAGTTATGTCTTCATTTTTGTGTGCTGAGATCACACTTTTTGAGACATTTTCAATGTTAGGGAAACCAGATCTGTTGCAGATCACCCATGTAGTCAAAGTTCCATCAGTGTCTTCTATGTCCATTGTGTAGGTTATCTGCTGGACAGGGATAGCAGTGAGCGGCTTCTTTTTGGTCACACTATCAATGACTGAGGCATGAAACTGTTTGCGTTTCAGCCTATCACCATCTGTTATTTTGGCAGTTACAGAATAGAGTACTTTTAGTTTTCCAGAAGCATTATCAATTTCACAGATTGATATTTTTTCCATGTGGTTGAGAAACATCAGAAGCTCTGCGCCGTCAGTTTTTAGCTTATCCAGAAGGTTTTGCACCATTCTGTCAGATGCAGGGACTGAACTAATCTCTGAGATCTTTGCCATATCTGTAGAGCGAATAGGGAATCTGAACATTGTGCTGCGTTCTAACTTAAAATGAGCACCGAGGTAAAGGTTTAAAACATCTGAAAACTGAGATCTGAAGTCAGAGTCCAAGTCTCTAAACATTCTTCCAGGACTCACAGATGTAGCCCCTGGTGCATACTGTGCATGAGGATCAAAAATGCACAGAATGTCATTGTTTGAGATGAAGGATGGGCAGTCAGTGATGTGATAGACAGAGTTGAATCCTATACCATACTGACCAGTTTTGCCTGGATTTGCCTCTTTTGTTCCTCTTCCAAGATTCTGTATGCCTCTGATATCATCCTCTGTGAAAGGCTGGTTGTTATACACACACAGTGCAGGCCCTTGCATTGGAACCCATTTATCGTCAAATATCCTGTCTGTAGGGTGTGTCCTTGGATCAAAAACAAAGTAAATTTCAGTTGCTTTGGCATCATCTGCATTTTGAAGCAGCTCTTTTAGCATTTCTTTTTCTGATGGGTAAGCATTGAGAATACTCTTAATTCTGCTTGTGAGTTTTTCTTTCTGTCCAAACTCACTTCCAAGCCGAGTGAAGCAGACATTTGAGGCATACCTCTCCAAGGCTTTGTGACGTTTTGGGATTGCTCCTAATTTCACAGCAACCTCTCTTGGAATATCCCCGTGACAGTATTTCACAGAAGAGTCTCTGACCTTGATCCAAGGGCAATCGTTGTAGCATAGCGATTTTGATGGCTGCAGTGTCAGATGGGAGTCAGGTAACAGAATCCCACCATAATTTGCCTGGCAGTATTCTTGGTTCTTGTCCCGTATCCAGCTCCATATTCCTTCACTAATAATTCTGCGACACAACTGGAAATTATCCTCAGTGAGTGCCCGTCTCCCACATTCCTGCTTCACAGTTTCAAGGACTGCTGAGAAATCTTCAACTGTAAAGCTAGGCTGTACCCCAACATTTTCAAAGAGCTCGCGACAACTGTTTCTGTATTTGTTAGGGAGCTGATAAAGATGAGGAGCTGCATCAAAATTCAGGTGGAATGCAACTTTGGAGGGATTGACATATGTGTTCTCCACTAGGATGGAGTTGAATGCTTTCAGTTCCTCCTTTATTTCTTCTTTTGCATTTTCAGCCTGTAGCATTTCTTCATGTATATACTTGTAACAGGCATTTGTTATGTTTTCCTGATACAGTGTGACACCATCAAATGATTGAGAGAGTTTTTTGAGCTGACTGATGACCAGTCCAACTGAGGGCTTCCTTATCAGACCAAGGCAGTCTTTTACAGCCAATGACATTGCACCACAACCTTTGAAAGATGGTGAATTTTCATTCAGGATTGGCTTCATCAGACAGACTGTGTCCTGATGTTCAGTTGTGAAGAGTTCTCTAGCAGAGAACATTGTTGATGGGGAAAAGTTGTTCCCATGCCATGGTAGTGAGAAACCTGCAGGTCTTGTCAGGAATGGAAGAAACTTGATGTCCTGTAGCTTCTCTAGGAGCTCAGTTGCTGCAGTGTCTCTCATCTTCAGTTTCTCATCAATGAGACTGAGTAGGATACTGCTGCGAAAGCATGCAGCTGCGTGATCACTTTCATTAAGATCAACAACAGACTGAGCACGTTCAATTAGGTCTTCCCATGACAGGTCATCTTTCACCATGCCTAACTGCACCAGTTTCACTAAACACACAGGGTTTAGGTAGTCCTTAGAAGTCCCTTCAGGAAATCTTCCATCATCAGTGCTGTAGAGTTTGGCAACTCGTCCCTCTGGGTGAATAAGTCTAGAAGGCAAAACAAGTTCCTTGTTTGGGCCAGAGCATGGGATACAAGGAGTAACCCTGAGGATTGATGCAAAATCTTCCAGTTTCTCGTTCAAAACATAATGCATCAGGGGGTCTCGAAGCTCTCTGTCAATTTCCTGGATGTGAGGAAAAAATACATCTGAAAAGAACTCCTTCTCAGTCAGAGTATTTTCCATTAACTTTCCTTTACATCCAGCATCATCAAATCCTTCCTTCACCCAGTCAGGCAGCTCAACAGCACAGAGGTTTTGTGAGCCACTCTTCTTGAGGTATTTCAAGAATATCTTGAAAGCAGCAGGACCAATGTCTGGCCTACAGAGTAAGGCATCATCAAGGAATCTGACATACTTGATTGACACCCAGGTTTTGCCATCTGAGAAAACATTTGCATGCTCACTGTCACCCCCCTTGGCTATTTCTTGGTATACACCCTGGCTAATCAGTGTGAAGTCATCATGCACCTGACTTGGATCTGGCCATGCTGCATAATAGTTGTAGTCAAGCAGTTCTCCACTTTCAGCCATTGAACGTAGCATTGTGAGTGCTGCCAAATATGCCTGGACAATGACATGTCTCATGAACACAGAATTCCACTGTCCTTTGGTGTCAGTCTTCCAGATTTCTTTGCGGTTGGAAGTCACTGCAAAGCAGCCATTAATATGCACTGGCAAGCCTGTTTTAATCCTGAGAGGTAAGTAACAAAAGACCTCTCCAACTGGCGTGGTGTTTGTCTTTACTATCCATTTGCGATTTTCTTCCTCTGAGAGCAGAACAGCAACTCCTCCGCAAGGCACTAATCCAAGTCTTTTTCCACTATCACTGAGGGAAAACTTGAGTGCTTCAGTTACATCCATGCATGAGCAAATGAGCCAGTTGGTGACCTCAACTGCCTTTGGGGGCATTTCATCTGTGAGCCTTCTTGTCTGAATCCCTTTAGCAGCCATCTCAAAGTACTGGTTGGGATCTTCCTCTGAACCTCTGAATAATGGGGAGTGGAGATCAACAATGCGTTTGAACACATTATGAAACTCTTCAACAACAACACGTATGATGCAGCCAGACTTGGGAACATCAGCTGGTACCTTGTTGGTGCTTGCAACTTTCTTCATAACTCTTGCTGCAGATTTCAGGATACTCAGAGGTCCGTATGAGGCTTTGGAAGACCACACACTTTTGTTGATGGCAACAACATCTTGTGCTCCTGCTGGATTTGGTTCCTCATATTTCAAGTATTTTAAGACCATGCTTCCAACATGCTGTGTGAACAGAATGAACCGATGGCCACATATGCTGAACTCGTCGACCAGGGAATAGATGTCTGTCGTGTTGTAGTACAAACTACTGATTTCACTGACTGAGGCCTCCTGCTCTGTTCTGAATGGTAGTCTAAACAGTGTACCACTGAATTTGTATGGGGAGTCCTGAGCAAGAGGAAGCTGGCAGTTGAAGACATTAATGAAAGGTTTAAATTGGTTGGGGAATTTTCTCAGCCTCTTCTGTTGTTTGCTCCAGTTGATTTTGATCCCTGGGTTAGACCTGTCTCTGATGTGCTTGCTGATGTGATTGATGTTTGGGTCAAACATGATCATGAACTCTCTGCTCATTATGATGGGGATGTCAGTAATGTGATAAACTGAGTTGAATCCCAAGCCAAACTTGCCAACTTTGTCTGCTTCACATCTCTTCACTGATCCACCTAACCTTGTGATGTTCAGAAAGTCTGTATCTGAAAAAACAGAGTTGTTAAAAGACCATAGGGAGGGCCCGTGGCAAACAATCATACCAGGGTCAAGGAGATTCTCTCGAATGTCAGGGTTTTTTCTCATGTCAATGAGGAAACTGCACTCTGTTGCACTAGCATCATCTGCATTCTGAAGGAGCTCTTTAAAAATGTCTGCTACAGATGGATATTCCTCCAAGATGTTCTTTATTCTGACTGTTAGAGGTTCTCGTTGGCCTGATTGTTCAAAGCCAAGGTTCTCTGGGTTTATCAATCTTGTGCTCAAACATGGCACCTTCAGCCACTCAGCAGTTTTCATGGGGATGTCATCATGGACTAATATTATCGGCTCTGAGGCATCTTCGAGTAAATCATTCAAATCGTCAACCTTGATGTCACAGTAGGTGCATTCATGAATGGGCTTCATGGCTAATTTGTTTGGGTCCTTGTAACAAAGAATGGGCACATGCATGTTAGTATCCACAGTTATCTGGTTGTTGTACAACCATCTCAGGATATTGATCAAAAGCAGAATATCATGTTTGCTTTCCTCCTTGGTAATCTCTCCTTCACATCTTTGTCGGATGGTGCTGATAACTTCAAACACATGGCTTGGGACAACCTCTTCAACTGAACCACAAAACTTGAAAAGCTTGTGAAACTTTCTAATTGTCTTTGGCAGCGAGTACAGGTAAGGCTGCAAGTCTAGATCGGGGAGGGGTTTTAGGACTGTGTGGCCAGGTGATGAAAATGTCTTCCCTGTCCACACCCAGTCAAAAGGCAGTGATTTCATTGCTTCTCTTGCATCCTCAAGGTGAGCTTGCATGAAGGCATAAATCTCAAACAAGATCTGCTGGAACTGATACCAATCCTCTGTGGTGAATGCTTGGGATTTGTGCCAGTCATTCACTGCTTTCAAATGTTGCAACACTTGATCCACCTGTGGCTCTACAGTTAGTTTCAGTGCTTTCTTCATACCTGCAGATGTGTGTTCAACAAGCGCTACTGAAGATCCCACAAGCACTGCATGGGATATATCACACATCTCAGACAATGAGCAGATGTTGAGAGTATCTCCAACCCAGGCAAGGGATTTGGGGTAAGTTGGCGGTCTTTCTTTGCAGACAGGTACCCATTTCAGTTTTAGCAATGATGTCTGAGCATCAGCTGATTTTACCAGCTTGGTTTGTCTGTTAAGTATCTGCAGGAGAGTTTTAGCCTTTTTGATTATCAAGTCCCACTCAGGCTCATTGCTGCTTTGTAACTCTTCTATCTTCTTTGCCACATGAAGTACATCCTTTTCACTGAGCTGTACTTCATTCCTCAGTCCAAGTTGTCGAACTGAATGAAGAATATCAGGGGAGGATGTGAAAGTACTTGGGGGGAACCTGGTTTTCTCTTCCTTGTAGAACAGATTCTGTAAAATCTCCAGCCCAGGATCAAAGAGATCAGAAGCTTTAACTGACTTTCCACTGGGCAACTGAATAAATTTCAGAGCAGAAAGCCATCCAATCACAGATGCATTTTCATTCTTCAGAAACGCCAGATGTTTTAGGGCCCAAAGCATGATTAGGGATATCTCATCTGTTGCGTAGAAACCCCTCTCAATATCCTGAATAATAATCTTCAAACATTCTGTTGTTTTCACCTGTTCTCCGTTCAGCATCTTGATGAGGCGGATTGATTCCTCGTCAGAGCAACCCACAAGATTTACAGATAATTTCACATTTGGTGGATACTTGGCTCTATGATGTAACGCTCTAGCTCCTCTCAGTGATGTGAATGCTGTGGTGCCTTCAGGGCAGTTCCCCACTTTCTCAAAGATTGAAAGCTCAAGCAGGGTATGCTTTTCCTTCTCTGTAATGTCAGACAGCCCTGCAAGAAAGTGTCTGAGAGCAATCTTCTCTTTAACTGAGAAAGAAGAAACTTGGCTGGATAAACGTTGTGTTGCCATTCTATCCATAATTTGCAGGAGCAAACCGGGAGAGGAAGGATGGATGTAATTCTTTAGCAAAGGGTGCTGCAAACAGGAATCCATCTTCTTTATCACTACTCCTCCAAGCTTCTCCATGATGTCAATAAGGTTTTCAGAAAGCGGTGCCTCTTCCTCATCTGCAAGAATTATAGGGGATGGTGTTTTGAGACGTAGAAGCTTAACTAGGTCCATACTTTCCTCAAGTGGCACAAGTGGGATCAAAGGCATGTCTTCGAAACTACTTAGGTCTTCAGCAAAATTTATATAGAGATGCTTCCAAATCATTTTCAGCCATGAGACTGTAGGATGTTTCAACTCTCTGTTTCCAGGTTCCCACTGTACAATGAAGTCTCTAGTTGGCCAGGCTGTTGATAGGATCTCTTTGATGAGTCGAGCTGATCGTTCAGGGTTCAGCACTTGTAGTTGAGTGCAGGGTCTTCCTGTTTAAAAAACAAGGAATTATTAGTTGTTGTTGTTTTGTTTTTTTACAGTGATTACTGAATGCTATTTTAAAGCTGACACAGTTACTTTTGCATGATGCAGGCAGCAATTACAAATGTTAATTTCGTAACAGGAAAAATGCAAGCCTTTTCACAATTATTGTTGGGACTTACAATGGACCCATTTTTGTTTCACTTGAGGCAAGACAAGGCACAACAGGCTGTTTCTCAGGGCAGATGTCAAATCAAGCAAATTACAACAGCTAATTGACAGTTTTCTTTTCCAAAAATGAACATAAAATCAACCAAGTCTAGCAAGTGTTTTGGCACTAATAGTTTTAAAAAAACAAAACAGTTATTCATGAAAATTAGTATATTCATATGCAACATTTAAGACTATGTAATATTGCAGCACATATTGTTTAAGTAAACCATGCAAACACACTTGCATAAACCATGTTCTGTTCACACACGTCACATACACACACAAACACAAACACACAATTTGTTAAATTTATACAAATATCCTGTAAATCTTGGGCCAATTCTTAGCATTTAAGTGCAGGGAAAAGCATCTGAACAAGAAAGCCAGTGGTAAAAAAAAAAGTGCACCACTTAATCTGCATAAAATACATCAGAGTGATTATGACTGAATGTGTTTTACCTACAGGGCTGAATTTTCCGGGTGCTCTCTCACAGCCATGCATTAGTTTAGGTCAATAGTAAAAAGGTTGAGTATTTGACACACTTTGAAATACCTACCTGAGCACCCCCAAAGATATTGTTGCACTGTAATTCAAGTGACAGATTTTAGAGATTTAAGAGAAAAAAGGCCTGGGTCTGGCAATAGTAAATGATCTGAAAAGTGGTAGTCTAATATTATCATCAGAGGTAGGTCCAGAGTGGGCAGCAGGATAAAGATATCTAATAGATGCAAAATGCTAATGAACATTGAGCTACTGTAGACACATTGGAAGGCTATACAAAAATGAAACTCTTAAAAAAAATCCATCCACATCTAGATAAGAATGAATCGGAAATGGATGGCTTCACAGAAAACTGGGAAATATTACATTATGTTAATTCTTAATTTTAAGGTCAGAGGACAAATCTGCTACTTAATATATCTCCTCTGCCTGGCTGATAGCCCTCTTGTCAAAATCATGGCTGAGTATGCAGTGAGGGCAGTCAGGATCGAGTGGAATGTGTGGCACAAAAACAACTCTTCCATGAAACAGCATGCTCACTGTCTCTTTCTCTTTCTGTCTCTCACTCCTAAATTATCTATCTGCAGTGTACCACATTTAATGCCCTGCTGGCACTGCAGGAGTAAGGTGACAACAATACAACTAAACCCACATAATCCATCGTCATTACAGGGACCATGGGGATTTTTCCGTTTCAGTATGAGATACAGTTCTGCACACATGACGTTTAAAATCTGTGGTTGTATTCAGAGACTTATTATAAGAGCCTATACAAATTATAAATATTAAACTGATACTTTTGAATACAAGTCTTCTGGTCACTGTTTAGTTTATTTGCACACTGTATACATAAAACAATGAGAAGAGTAATTGTTTGGGAGTAAAGATATTTCAAAATACACGAATATATGTTGAAATGTGTTAGATTACCTCTGGATTTGGCTGCTTTCTTCAAACTGTCCATTACCAAAGGTTTAATGTTCTCCAGTATAAAGCGACCCTCAAGTCCTGGATACAGAGATCTTAGGGAAAAGCAACAGACAGAAAAGACAAACTTATAAATTCAGAATCAGAATCACATTTATTGCCATGTATTTATACAACTTAGTTATTCTATTATAAGTTAAATTCTATTGTACTGTTTGTGTGTAATGTTTCACTGATTTGACTTGACGCCAAAATAAAAATTATATAAGAGTGCCATATAGCTAGGCTAAATTGGTATATCTGAATATCTTCCAAAGACAAACAAATTTCTGTACTGAAAAATACTAAAAAGAACAGTGAAAAGAAGATACACTGAGAGCTAAATTTATGTGAATAAGCAAAGGGAAAAATGTACACACTTCTTGTCAATCCAGTCTTTCCATTTGCACATAATTGTTGTCTGATTTTCACGAGCCAATCACACAATCAGGCACCAACCTTCCTTTAATATTTCTAAGCATATTGTGATTTTCGGATTTGAATTATTGTTTTTACCTTACAATTGGTCTTTGCAGGGCACAATTACATTAAAGTGTACTTGCAACTGTATTGTTTGTGCTTAATAATTTCATATAATTTTCCCATGTTTCATTCACTTTCAGAGTAAAAAAATTTGGTTACACTTTACTTGAAGGTATCGTCATAAGAGTGACATGACACTGTCATAAGAGTGACATGACACAGTTATGAACGTGTCATAAACATTATGTCAATGTCATAACGTTGTCATTAAGTGTCATTAGGTTTTTGTAGGGTTAGGGTTAACCGAATGACACTTAATGACAACGTTATGACATTGACATAATGTTTATGACACATTCATGACTGTGTCATGTCACTCTTATGACGATACCGTCAAGTAAAGTGTTACCAAAAATTCACTTTATCTCTACCTGGGGCATTCTTCAGATGCAATGTATATGGCATCTTTGTCACTGACTGAAGATGAAAATGTTGTAAATGTGTCATCTTGCAATGGCAGGAGCTCCAGTCCTATTAGGTCGCTGTAATTGGCATCACCAAGCGCAAACTCCAGCAGTACCAGCTTCTCCTGTGAGGGACCATTGTGTTTGTACTTCCTGATCACCTGCCGCAACAAAGATGGAGTCACCTTCCTCACTTCAGTGGAATCAGCTCTGTAGGCAGCCAGGACAGAGTCCACGGCAACAGGTACTTTTGCCACCTGCATTCCTGAGGTTTGGAGGTAGTTGATTACAGATGCTGAAATGTCCTCCTCTTCGTCCAGTTCTGAGAACACAGCCTGGTCCACCCGGATCCAGTTCTCACTGAGGGAATAGATTACTTCCTGCTGCAGCAAGTCATGAAACAGCGGCTGGAGAATAGGTTTCCAGCGGGACTTGATCTGCTTAGGGTTTGGCCAGGCCTCATAAATCCCTGGAGGGGACAATGGAAAGTCTTGGTCCTTTTTTGTCTGTACCCTTTTGATAGTCTCAGTGATGAGTGTGAAGTAAGCCCTGGGGATAACAGTGATTACAAGCAGCTCATTCCACAGAGCAGCTGGATCCCTCCACTGGTCCACCTCCCGCCACTTGATACTCCTACGGTTGTCTGTGAGACCAAAGAAGCCACTGACATGAACTGGAAGCCCCGTCTCACTCTCCTCCCCTGGGGGAAGAGGTAGGAAGCAAAAAGCCCGTCCTGAGAAACCAGATGTGGCACCTGTATCTTCTCTGTTTATCAAAGTAAGAGGCAGGGCAATGCCAATAGTGGGCATGAACTTTAAGTCATCTGCCAGGGAGTCCAACTCAGGACACATTCCTCTCCCCCCAACTCCATTACAAACCATCCAAGTTGTTCTCTGAGTCTCTTTAGCCTTTTCATCCTGAGTCTCTATGTTAACCTGGTAAGTGACACATGTGATGGTAGAACTGGGAACACCGTTGCTGTAGCTGTCTATTGCCTGACCCAGAGTCTTAAGTGCATTTGGTCTTTCTAACTTATCATCAGTATTCTCAGTTGCCGTAACCTGAAACAACATGCGCTCTGTACCATCCGATTCTCGCACATGCAAGGAGATCTTCTGAACACTCTTGAGGAAAAGCAGCACTGTGTCTGCATCTGCTTTGAAAGACTCAAAGAGCTCCAAAACCTTTTCTTTGTTGTAAATGTTGCCACTGAGCTGGGAGGGTTTCATGCGGAGCGGGAAGCGGAACAGAGTTCCAGGAAAGCTGCCGTCCTTAATGGTTTTCTCAGAGCTCCCAAATATCCCAGTGTAGGGAGCAAACTGGTCAGCCAGCTCTGTGATCTCCTTAACGTCTGTCTTCAAGTTCCAACACTGTCCAGATTCATTCACTCCAAACAGCGTCTGGTGAGGATCCAGCATAGCAATCTGGTCTCCACTGAATATACTGGGGACATCTAAAACATTGAGAAGGAAAACATGTAAATGTAAAAACGTTTATCACTTCATGAGGTAATAAATATACACATACAGTTACACACACCTACACACATTAAAAACAATAATAGCTAACCTTTAACCCATTATTTTCTTTTAAAGAGATAGTTCAACATTTTGGCAGATTGGCCCATTGCCATAATCCCTACAATTTTAGGAGAAGGTTCGTTACCTTTAATTTTCGGTGCAAGCTATTTTTAGAACGGCAGAGCAGAGCCGTAAGCTGCTCAAAACTACGCTACAGAGGCTATGGGATTTCTTGGTTTCCCTCATCAAACTCATCAAATACACAATCCAACAACTCCTTTTTGTATTTTATTTCAAGCATTGTCTTTGATTTGATTCTGATATACAGTAAAAAAAAACAACCATTTTGCTAAGAAAATTGTTTGCACAAATTATTCAGTTTTTGAAGATCAATTCCACATGAGAAAATAGGTTGTGCTGTATGAAAGCATTTCATTAAAAAAATGATAATTAGCATTTCAACATGATCCTCACCTGTAATATGATACACAGAGTTAAAGCCAATCCCAAATCGTCCAACTTTCAAAGGATCTTCTCTCTTCCTGCTTCTTGCAATCTCCTGAATCCCATTCCAATCTTCCACGGTGAACACAGCATCATTATACACGTACAAGGCTGTTGCTGCAATACAGGTCAAGTTAGAGCATCAGATTAGTGTAAATATTTGACCATAGTACAGGTACATTTACAATTAGTAAATGTAATAATGCATTATTTCAATAATCTCTGCAACAGAACTAGTTTGTCTCTTTTCCAGGTTTACAGGGAGACAGATACCTGCCAACATTAAAAGCTTGAGTGTTTGATTTCCAATGAAAGAACAGTGTCACTTATCACTGGGCTATCATATATAATATAATATATAATATAGTTATTTACTACTAACCTTGATGCTGAGCCATGTCAGGTGACCACAGTGACTCCACTCCATACTCTGTCTCATCATACATGAACTTGACTTCAGTGGCTCCAGCATCCTCTGCATTTTGAATCAACTCCTTCAAAAAAAAACACAGAAAAAACATGCATTTGTGAAGGTAGGGCCTTTACAGTGAAAGTTCACAATGACATCAGTTTTTTGGCCGATGTTTCTTTTTTTTCATATGGCATTACGGTGAAATGAGAGCATAATTAGAGTGGATTGTTTAAGTGGGACCTCAACTCTTTACCTTTGCAATGTTGCTGCCTTGTGTGGTATTACAGCCTATCTCAGCAAGTCAATTCAAAATAAAACTATGTCCTTTGTTTTTGTGCACGTTGGACATATTTTCTCATTACAAATCCCATGATGCTGTATCTTTCATTATGCACTGGAGAAAGGTTTCCATTACAGCCAGTTAACAGGGTTCTCGTGAGTGAGCTCTTATAAAACAACAAAGGACAAATGCAATTATGGATGAAAAACATATCACATTTTCCTCTTTGTGCTGATAAGCACAAACAGGGCAGGGGAGATAAAGAATAGAGTCTACTTCTTTGTAAAGCCACAGTTAGCTTAAATATAATCAAACGTCATGTATAGTGAACATTTTTTTTTAAAAGGGGCAAACTAATATCTTTATTAGCCTACAGACTTAAATTATATCTTAAAAACATTCATTTTTAACTCTGCATAATTTTGGTGGATGCTAAATGTTCAACAAGGGCGTTGAAAAGTGGTGGGGACAATGACCATATGCACCCCCCCCCCCCCAGACTCTGGTCTCCTAGTGGACCGGGCGGGTCTGGCTCCAAGTTTGAGTAAATAAATGAGCAAAGACGTGACAGGTGTGGCACGACAAGCTGGGGATCAGCTGTAGTCATTGAATTGTTAGACTACACTACAGTAGGTCATTTCAATTTGCGCATCTGTGTTTTTTCCTTTTTATTTTTTTAATAACATTTATATGCGGATCGAGAGTGAGTGAGTGAGCAAGCACGAGAGAAGCAGCGGGTGCACCAGATGATTGTTTTTTCGTCATTCTTCATTAGGATAATGTTAAGTTAACTTGGTGGTGGGGACAAAATTGTTCTTGACAAAAAGTGGTGGGGACATGTCCCCAGCGTCCCCAACGTAAATGACGCCTATGATGTTCAATAAAAAAACACTGAAAACAATAAAGCCTGACATTTACCTTCAGAATCTGTCCACCTTCAGGATACCTCCTCAGAATATCCTTCAAAAACTCAACTAGTGGTGGCGTCGTCTGTCCAAACCTCCCTGTAAAAGCCAAGACAGGTAAGCCTCCTTGTTGTAAGAACTGGTTCATTGCAGAGACACTGTGATTTTGGTCCTACCTCCGCCTTTCAGGCCTCTTCCCTCCAATGCCATAGATACCTCCGGGCTTCCCGTGGCCACCAAGGTCCCGATCTGCATGCTGTCATCCAGCTATAGAGGTTTTATATGGAGATAACATATGTATGTTTAATGTATACAAGCATTAGAAAGGGATCATAACTTGTTGTACATGGGAGGAATATATAATGTAGAAATGTAGAGATATATCCTCAAATAAAGAAATGAACTTGCTTTAGGAGAGAATGGCTAATTTCTCTCAACTATATCTGTCATAAAACACTTTGAAACCTCACTGGGATTGAATGTCACTTTTAAAAGAACTCATAACAGACTTCAAGTTGTCCCCCCCATCAGAATTTATCAGGTGTGTATGTTGTGTCTCTTACACAACCTACACACAACTCTTTTGAGCAGTGTTACTGCAAACATTACTGTGATCTACAGTCTTTCCTAGTGTCTCTGTCAGAATCGATGCAGCAGGGAGTCGTCACCAGGCCTGATACTGCTGCCACTCCTACTGTTTGAGGCTTTTCAAGGTGACACTGTGACCCCCTGCACTCAGCAGTCTTTGCACATCAACATGCCATCTGGCAAAGTGGACTCTGCACAAGCAAAACCCTCAGTCATCACTCTCATCATGGTCACTGCACTATGCAATAATCATTTATACAGTTCAGGTTGAGGGACTTAAAGTCTTAACTGTCTTATTGGTGGTATTGTTGTAAAAAGCAATGTTTTCATAGGGATGCCAGAATTCCTCTCAGGCCAGTACCACACCTTATTGTCTCCAACAACCTCAATAAATTTTAAGACTACATCCCATAATGGCATGGGCTCAAATTAGAATAGCAAATTTTAACTTGGAAGTGATTGTTGTAAATTAACCTTTAAACCTGTGAAATATATCTACATGAGACGTTTGTACAGGTGAAAACATTGCTTACAAGCTAGCTTAGATGTTGTAATAAGTAGAAACAGTATATCTTGTTCCTAATGCATTTAGCTTTCATCTCAAGAATAGAGTGCTTTAGCTGGACGTTTTCCTGTCATAACTAAAATATCTATGTGTAGTCATAGAAAAGTTTAAAGTGGTTTTCTTCATTTGGCCTCTGGATGCCCATGAAACTCGCAGAGAACAAGCTAAACTTTACTTTAAATTTCTTCTAAAAAGCATACCACTCCTCTGCTAAGTACAGCGTCTGGCATAATGCCTCATCTGTCAGGCTGCTGCTCTTTATTAATTGCATCAGGCAGAACAAGAATGTAATGTGAAACCTAGACTTACTTAGGGGGAACAATGTAAAATCTATTTTTTTTCTACTGGAAACCATTTCATTTTACAATATTTACAGAACAGAATTGAAACATTCATTCAATGTGACACTCTGAACTACAGAACTTGACCTTGCAGTACATGTGGCATTCATTTGTGTGTGTGGCTCAGTCACAGCTAATTTCTGCATATGAGATCAGGGAGGACTTCCGAGCACTGACCACCACCTGGTGCTTTCCATCTGCCAGGCCCCCCAGACATGGGGTCAACTCCAGAAATATTAGCCCATACACTGACAAACAAAAAAATACCAAACAAATATCACACAGCACATTTAACTACCACAACAGTAGCTAATTTATCAAATGGGCATGACTCACATTTCTGTTTGTTTAGCATAATTACATACCTCAATTAATAAAATTGGGTAACTGTAAAAACTGTAAAAGGTAGTAAATTACAATCAACAAAACTGCAGCATTAATGGTAGAAGATGTAGTATGTCTAAAGATGTTTTTATGTGGCATTGGTATGACTTATTTGGTTTAATGTGCTAAAAATGCAGGAACTGAACTATTGTATTGTTCAGTCCAGCGATGATGAGGTGCCTAGTCATGTTGCCCACAGTGTGAGTCAGAATATCAAACTGCAGTCATCCAAACTGATATTAAATTACACTGCATTACTACTCCATCAGAGTGGTATGACAGACAAAGACAGAGAAACGAAAAAATAGATATGCAGCTATGTCATAAGATCAAAAACAGACTCAATTAATTCCTCACAGAAAGAACAGCATAAACCTGTGAGGGACACGCACAGCATTTCTAATAATGAAGGCACTGTTATCAGTTTATAGATGTCACTTAACTTGCCCCGCAGTTATGGCACGAGGTCATGAAAACAGGCCTTTTGCTGCTGGTAATTATCCACTCCTAGAAAAAGAAACCTCAGGTTGCCCTGTGGCAAAGCCAACACACAGAGTAGGCAGCAGGCAAACAAACTAAATTACCCTAATCAGTCTTCCAGCATTGACAAACCAAAGAAGAATATGTTGAATTCTAGATAGACAAAGACAACACTGTAAAAAAAATGCACATATCCAGTGCAACAAAGAAATAAAGAATAAGAATAGTGCACAAAATCTACCCAGACCTGGCTTTTATGGGATGCCTGCAGTAATCAACACAGTATCTCACTTTTCAAACCTAGATTTTTGAGTTTTGTCTTTGGTTTGAACATACAGGGTCCTCTGTTAAAATATAACACTACTTTCTATGTTCTGCCCCAATGCTTTCCTTGAAGTTAAAGTTGGAAATCAGCAAAGTCCATCCAGTACATGAGAAACCAAGAATCAACAAACCAGAAAACCGAGAACTGAAAACTTAAAGCTATAAACAACAGTGGTCACAATGATCACAATGATTTGGCTGTTGCATCGCTAATGCAATATAAAGGCTATGTCCTTCTTCCTGAGAAAATGTTCAAACTGCACATTTTTGTATATGTTGGTGCTATGTTTACAGCTGCCGCAAACAAACAAAGACTTACCACTCTGCCATTGTGAGTCAGTCGTTGCTCCTCAACTGGGAGATCTGTCTCCTCATAGAGCAACTGTTTAACATCTTGAACAGATGTGGAGGGAGAGACCTGGTATGACCTTAGGCCAATGTACTCATGACGGACTGTCACCCATGGCAACCTAAAAAGTAAAGTCAAAAGCAGAAATTTGCTCAATACTTGTCAACAGCAACAAAAAAATCACAATGGGAAACATTTCATTGTGAGCTGTTTTTATTGTTAAGCTTCTGTTAATGTCATCTGTGCGTATGACTTCTTCCAAAAGATATGGATCTGTGACTTGTCGTTCATATGGAGTACTCTCCAAAGAGTGCACTGATAAGGCTGAATCACTGTAGTGTATCAGCAGAGAAAAGGAGCCCTCAAATTTGATCAGTGCTCTAGAGGACACAGGAGCCTTGCTTGCAGCCATTATTGATCAAGGTTTAGGTTTTGAAGAAACATGAGAATGGAATGTGTAAATGTCCATCTGGTAATGGTCCATTAGTAGCAGTTAGACATGTGTGTTAAACTCTAGATGTTGATTTTTTGTCCCCCATATCTTCTGACACAGCCTGCAGTTTTGCTGCACTGAGGGCTGCAGGGTGAGAGGTTATGAAAAAGCAAAACCTTTAAAAATGTTGTAAGGGACAAGAATATTGATCTCTTTCTCAAGAGAGAGGTGATATTTCCCATCAGCAGGGTAATTATCTCTGTCATTTTGTTGCTGGTTAACTGCCTCTATGATTACAGTACCACCACACTCTGGAAATGGACTGCACTGCTATTTGTGGGTGTTTTAGTTATGTAAGGAAAACCTATAGGTTAGCTCCTGTCAACACCTTAACAGCAATAAAGCAAAAATATTTCAGCTTATTCAGCATCGGAGCACTTGTAGCCCATGCAGCTGAGTCCAAAGTGGTAGTCACTAAAGCTGGGGTGGGTGTGGCAGCCAGTGCAGGATGGTGGGAAAATCTCTATAGACGCCACTATTCAACTATCTGACAGTACACAGTTATAATGGTGAATAATGGAAATAATGTGATTTTTTTATATATATATATTTGTAGGTTGCACTGCAGTGGAAATGTAGTAAATTAAGACAGACAGTGGGGTGCTGCAGGGGGGCTATCATTCCCTACCATTCAATCTGCTGTAATGCATACGAGAATATTTTAAAGCACACATTAAACTTACCACGGGTTTGGACAGGTGGCCATCTCGTTGCTGTTATGTGTCCCTGCACAGGCGAGTTCATCGGACTATCTCTGGCACTGGGCGCAGGGATACTCCACCCGGAACACAGCTAGGTGGCAAAACAAGAAAACCGTTACTTTGCCTGTTAAAACACCTGTCCGCGCGCTACAACTATGTGGTAAACACATACCTAACCTCGTTTGGCGTTGTATAAGACGCAGTAAGACCCATGAAATAAATAGTTGTTACTGAAGCCAACAGGCTTTGTTTTTCCCGTGTATCGCCGGTGCCGGGTGTTTAGCCTCTTTAGGAGCGTTATCCTGCTGCTATCCCAACTAACCCCACTCACTTGTATCGGTCCAGCGCGCGCCGTTAACGGTCCCCTCACAATGACGACACATCTCACGGCAGGTTATTGTTCTTCCCGGAAACAATAACAACAACAACAATGGCAAGTGACATGACCCTTTTCCTCCAACAACATACTGACTCCTTCAAAGGCGATGTTCTAATAATAATGAATTACACTGCGGGAAGAGAGAAGCGGCCGCGGACTCGGAGCGAGAGGGTTCACTCCCGCTTTACTTCCGCGTCGTCTTCAACTCGGTCAGGCCCAGTCTACAGCCAGAGGAGCCCTGCATTTTCTCTCGTGGCCTGGAAATCCTGGAGAGTGCACAATATGTCCGTAGAGTGGCCAATTTTAGATTTTATAACTCTATGTAACCGATAGACTATCAATGCAGACTGTGAGAATAGTTGATTATGCGCATGCGCAACGATGCCAATTTGTATTGCTCATCCTTGTTAGGTTTTAGTTTAAAACTTTATTGCTTGCTTACCTACTGCCTATATCCTGATGATTATGTATTAAAATTCACGCACTAGTGTAGCTATACTTTGAGTTAGGCTAATATTTATTTACATAATTGTCACACTCTTCTACAGTGAAGAATCTGGATCCCTCACTGTGTCCTCTTCTACTGGCTCAGTGTTCCGGAAGTAAAACTATTGATATTTTTTTGCATTGACAATGATAAGTGAGTGACTATCAGCTGGAGCTCTTCCAATCTTTGGATCAGCATCTGTGCTGTAAAGGTCAGCTTGATTGATGGAACTTGCATTAAATGATTTTGATGGCTATTTGAACTTCAACATGAAGAATACTAGGCTACTGTAGTAGGACAGATAGTAGGCTAGGACTAGCCTAAATAAGGCTGCATTCAGCAAGGAGTATCTGTTAGTATTTTAATTCTGCACCAACTCCTGGTAAAAATATATTGCACTTTGAAAACATTATCCTAATAAATGTAGCCTGTAAACTGTTCTGATTGGCTCAAGTTTCCACCCCATTATTTAATAGGTTAAAGTTAAAGTCACTAGGCCTACAAATACACTGCAAGTCTAAGAAGGATTTAAAAAATAAACAATACAATGGTCAGACATGGCAAAAAGGTTTACAATCATAAAATTTAAATATACCCCTTTAAAAGTTAATTGTGCATTTAATTCCTTTTAAGTGTGATGGTCGTGACATTTAGTGTTTCAATCACATTAGTGATCTCTTGCAGCATAGCCTGAGTGAATTAGACCCTGCTGAATTCTGGGAGTCGTAGTCAAGAGGCCACAGGGATCCGACGCCAGCACACTGCAGTCAGGGATACGCACATCAACTTTGTAGACAAGAGCCAGGGGCTGATATAAAGGCCTGTCCAGCTGACCAATCACATTGTTAAGACCCAGGTCAACATCAGATTGAAACCTTTTATTTTCAGTTAGGATACAGCCTCCATATTTAGAAACCCCAGAATCTGATAGGCTGGTGCCTAATCTTATAGAAGCTGCTCTGATTTTAGCCCGGACCCTATAGCTTATCTTATTACACCTTTAGCACAGATAACAGGTAGGCTATACCCCCTGTAATTCCCTGTAGCCTAATGTTTTAACAACATATCGCAGTATGGTGCAATGGTTTGATGACACCAAAGGGATTACCTAAAAAATGTGACATCACCACCTCAAAGTCAAGGACTCCCTGCATCTGCAAAATAAAAACTCCTCCTTGGTGGCCTCGTGTTGGCTTCCCCGAGGTGCATACCAATCTACCATGCACCATCCGTTGCACACAAAAAAAACCCCCTTAAGAAACAGTCCCGGTATAATCATCACATCACTGTAGCCAATGCAAAAAAAAACTTACCAGAGTAGGACGATTTCAGCCGCCGATGGCTACATAAGAGGTGTCCTCCCAGACTCATCTCTATTCAGTGAAGGCTAAACAGCATTATTTTTGTAATCATAAACTACTGTTGCTACTGTTGGAGCTAAAATATATTTCTAGGTGGCTTGTCGCCCCATATCTTAATGCCGCATTGAAGAGAGGGAGAGGGAGAGAGAGAGGGAGGGAGGGATACTCACATCAGGAAGCCAGCAAACTGGCAGCAGCAGCATCGGTGCAGCATCCCTGTCCTGTCCTCTGAAACCTATCATGGGAGGGCAAACATTCCTTTAAATGACCACAAGAATACCATGACCCCGAGTGAAACACTTCCTAGTCGGTGTAATTCAGAAGAAATCACTCGTAAGATGTGATGTTTGACTATCGCGAACACCTCCGGGCAGTTTACTGCAGGTTTTAACGCACAGGTTTCTTAAAGCGACAGATGCTGAAAAAGATCCGATGGGACACACCACACCAGCAAATGTGGGCCGAACAGTAGAATAGAATAGAATAGAATAGACACCGTCCCAGACCCAAGGCCAGATATGGAGTTTGCAAACGGAGATGTAAAGTTCAAGCGACTAGAATAAAACAATAGAGCGGAATAAAATAGATTGCGTCCTTCACATGAATTGTTATAGAAATGGTTGCATTAGAAAATATGTTATGATACTCTCCTGTGAAATTAAACAGAAAGTTTGTCCACTTAAATGGGTCATTATAAATATTTAAAATGAATGTGGTAGTCTTTTTTTTTTACTGTGAAATATAGATGTAATATTAGGCTATGTAATTATGTGCAGATATTATGTAATTTCCCTCCTATAGGGATTTAATAAAGTATTTTATATTCTATTCTATTCTATATATTCTATTCTAATAGCCTGCTTGGACCTATGCAGATGTAATATTAGGCTATGTAATTATGTGCAGATATTATGTTTTTATTAAGATATTATTATTTCCCTCCTAGGGATTCAATAAAGTATTTTCTATTCTATTCCATTCTTAAGCAGGCTAGAATAGAATAGAATAGAATAGAATAGAATAGAATAGAGGTCCCCTGCATGGGCCAGTATGGAAGTATTCAGATCGAGCACTTGGTGTTAGCAAACTGAGATGCAAAATTTAAGACACTAGAATAGAATAGAATAGCTACATCTTACATGAGCTGTTATATGTGGAATGTTATACTGCTGCTGGGGTTTGCAAAGATATAATAGCCTGATGTGAAATAAATATTGAACATGAATAGGCCTACTTATCTATTCCACACTAGTTATATATGATATAACTAGTGTGGAATAGATAAGTACCACGGGAGTCAACCTAAACTGATGGTATACGACTCCTTAATTTTCCACATGGGACATGATATGGAGTCTAAAGGACTGTGAGGATGTAATACTGTAGAAGAGAATAGAAGAGCATAGATGGCACAGGCACAGAAAACATGCATGCACCAAAAGTTCAGCAAAAATGAGAAGACGAACTGATAATAATCCATAGCACCAACAGCCCAGTAGATGGAGACAGCTGCAAAGGTTGAGTCTTGCTGTATGATAAAGAAGCTTTGACTGTAGCATCATACTCTCACAGCTAGATGGCTCATATCACTGTAACCTGCAGGTCTCCAGTATACAGATGTATAGGCTACATCAGAACATATAACATAATCAGAAGAAATCTTAATATTTTGTCATGATTCACGCTTGAAACCAGCAGATTTCATAAAAAAGAGGAAAACATAAATTATAACAAAGATAGGCTAAAGGGGCTAATGAATGAATAAATTACAACAAATATCTGTTGAATGCTGCATTAAAAGCATGGAGTTTTAGAAACATTACTATTCTACAGCAGGTTCTGTAAGGACTAATTACATTTGCAAAGTAGAAGCTGATTTCCTGGAATTGATATACAACATGTCCAGACTTGTACAGTAATTGGCCACTTCTGCTGCAGTGCTGAACTTTTGTCCTCTGTGTCTTTGCCTCAGACACACACCAGCTTGCACACAGTGCACTTTTTTTCTTTCTTTTTTTTTGCCAGAGGTGAATTTAATCATGTAGCTTACTTTTTTAGTTTTGTGGCCTCAAACCAGTTGAAGCTGTGCTGTATTTGTTGCCATTAATTAATTAATTAAGCTTTCAAGGCAAACTGCGGATTGATCATGAAATTCATAATTAGGTCAAATCCACTCTTTAATAAGAATACAACTATTAGTGTAAGACAGTTGTATACGAAATCATTTTTGCAAAAGGTTAATCTGGATTCTGCTAAAAATTGGCTGTTTAGAGGGTTTCAATTTGACCCCAGAGTTGTGTTTTGCTATAAAATCTACTTCACATGCAACTTGTAATAAAGGCATATCAGAGTTGGCTACAAACGCTGAATCATGTGAGCATGAATGAAGTAGCCTATCCATTCTCCAGCGTGCTGCAGCTCCCATTCACACAAAAATCACAGAGTTGACATTGAACCCTGCTCTTCCCGGCAGATGGGTTAAGTCAAATGAAGCTCAGCCAATCCTAGAGCAGCTCACTGACGTCATGTTATCTGCAGCTCATAGGGATGGAAGTAAAATGTCAACAACCCCCAAATAGACAACTCATGGACTATAAATTCACATGTTATAAGGAGTCACGTTTGACAAAGAAAAAAAAACACTTTGAAGGCTCCACAACTTTCTCTCTATTGGGTAAATCTATAATATATTAAGCTTTAAAATCGGGACCACAGGGACCATGTCACTGAGCATGAGGTCCCACTTCTATAGGAGCTTGCTTGGCTGGAGTTCAAAATTCAGAGCACTGCCATGTACTTACAAGCAGCAAATTTGAGGCAGAGAGAGAGAGAGTATAGTCTAACTTTTAAACGACATTTAAAAAATCGTTCCCACATCGTCTCTCATAATAAACCAGCTGAGAGGAAATACTGTTATCGGTCACACTGTGGACACTTCAATGGCCCGAGCTCACTGAGCGGTGTGCGTGCGTGTGCGTGTGTGTGTGTTCAGCCTGGTCTCTGATGTAGGCAGGCTGATCACAGATCAGATACATGCGCTTCAGATCCATAAACCACCCTCCCCTCTCTCTCTCTCTCTCTCTCTCTCTCTCTCTCTCTCTCTCTCTCTCTCTGTACCGCCTTTGATCTCGCAGGGTTTGTCCTCGCTCTGCTGCTGCTGCTGCGGCGGCTCTGTGTTGTGTTGGACGGGGCTGGGGCAGCAGCGCTGACATGGTGAGCAGACCGGTGCGGGAAACACACCACCACACCTCTCGCCGGTCTGCTTTTCGAACTTAGAAGAACAGGCTCCTATTTTGTTAGCAGGTAAGCCGAGTTTTTCCATTAGTTTTTGGACAGTTGAAGCGTTTAGCGACAGACGATATACGGCGCAAACTTTTGGTTCATTTGGGAATTCACTAAGACATAAGAACAACAAACCTCCAGTCCTGAAATGAATAGTTAAAGTAGCCTATTATACATAGGCTACTAGTATTAAAGCAACACATAAAATAAGTGTCGCTTTGAAGTCAAGAGTTACAGCTACAGTGTCGTGCAGTCGTCTAACACCTATTGTTATGGATAATTTTGTGGCTTTAAGTTGGAGATGTCGCTGACATGGGGACAATATGATGGACCTCTGATACATTTTAATGTTATGGTCCCGAGTGAACACTGAAGTCTTCCCCATGTAAAGCTGTGGAAACTCTGAACTTGAACCCAAGCGCTGGAGTCTACAGTCGCAGCTGCTGACTGACTTTAATCAAAAACATCAATTAACTCTGCTACAGTTTGGACGTGCGTGCGGTTATTGTTTAATCAGTGCTTCATAGCCCACACCTGTTCTATAAAGAAAGGGCTGTTTGAAATGTGTGTAAGACCAGAAAGCAATGCTATAGTTTACACGCTGGGAATATCATCACATTGACACTTACATGTAGGAGTTGCCTGTATAGGTGTTAAGCATAATAAATAATAAATAGACACAACCAACTGTAATCTCAGTATATTGTTGTTATTCTTTTCAGCTAAAAGCAGCAAGTTGCCCATCAAAATGGTCTGGGTGCTTCAACACACCTTCTCACTTGTACTAACTGTGCATGTCATATATTCAACTCTGGTAAGTGTTTTATTATTTTATGCACTTTTTGTGGTTTTGTTTTTCCCCCCAAAAACCTTTTGTTTGTATTCTTTCTGTATTGTTCAAGGAAGCACGTAGTAGGCTACATTTTGTCCAGATTTAGATTTAGATCACAAATTCCCCAGTCCCACTGAGCAAATCCCATGTGCTGGGCTGAGATGTGATGGAGATCTTGAAAAAACAAAAACAAAAACAAACAAAAGCTAGGAAGTAGACACTGTGTTCAGATTTTATAAATATCAAATTATCCTCGTTTAATCTGATCAGAAATATTGCCTTTTATGTGGACACATTGTCTTACTTACCTATTGTATTAAGTTGTTGAGTTGACTGCCACGACTACAAGTTTTTCGTTTTTGCAGAAATTACACAAACTGCCCTTATGCCTATGCGCTATGCGATTTGTAACGCCCTGACAATGCTGTGGATCATTTTACATTTATCCACTGACTGCACAGTCGTGATTGATTGTGTCTGCTATCGAGACTCTCATGTCTGATTTTAATGACATTGTTCCTTTTCACTTCGGTTCTGTTCCTGTGGCTGCACTGTTTTCCCACAGGGCTCATTACAGCCTCATCTTATCTGATCCCCCACAAACTATTATAAGAGAGGTTACTGTTTGATGCGTAGATATGGATTGACTCTGCTTTATCTGTTATGGATAGAGGTGGTGATGAAATGCAGGAATCTCATACTTTCACCAAATGACTGTCCCCCTTAGATTCCCGTGAGGGCTGAGGAGGAGACCAGAGAATGCAGAGAGCAGGAATACAAGGACCGGTTTGGAAACTGTAAACCCTGCAAGCAGTGTGATGCAGGACAGGAGCTTTCAAAGGTTGGAACAAAAAATATTTTGAATTTACTGCCTTTTTTCTCCTCACCTGTGTGAAATGAATCCTTTGTTTTAAGCAGAGCACTGTCTTCTCTCAGGAGCATTTTCCACAGGGCCACTAAAAGGAAAAAGTATTGTCACTCGTTTATTTAGGAAAAGGAATGTGTAGTAACACAGGGGATCTATAACAGGTCAGTTGAATCAACTTCCTCAAGTTGTAAAAAAGTTGGATGGATTATTCCTGTGGTGAAAGAAAAATCCCCACACACACAAAAAAGGAAAACTGTTGAGTTCATGAAAAGAATGGACATCACTGTTTAGAAAAGTGTATCTTATCCAGGGAACCAACATTATTTATCACTTCCTCTCTTTCATGTAGAGAACAGCCAAGCCGTTATTAGCTTTTGTAGAACACCGACCCTTCTTTAATCAGTCACACCCATACTTTTGACCTTCTGCAGCTGAATGGCTTCCATTGTTTTTCTCTATTGCACCCTGTCCAACTTATTGTCTTCACTGTTTGAAACTAGCCATGCCTATGCTTGCTGCTCTCTCAGCTGGGAATACAGTTTTTTCCAACACCTTAGCCACAGGTTTTTGTGTGCTTTATACAAACAGACCTCTATAGTGTCAGTTAAGGTTGGTAAGCAAAGGCTTTCCTCTATGGCAGCGACTAAGTTCCTACTTTTGCAAGTGTAGGCATTGATGTAAAGGTGAGTAAACTATAATCACCTGTTATTTTGTGGCACCAACACCAACATTAAGAGACTCTTACCTTTTTTGGTTTAGCAAATATCTGTTGATACACTGCAGAAACCTTCTATCCAAACTAGTCATTTTCTGCCACACACACCTTTGCAGACTGTTATTACAGTAAGAAAAATACTGAGACAATGCTATTTGATCTAAGTGGTTTTAATATTTCAATAAGGTTAGTACAGTAAGAGATTTCTTTACTTGTTTAACAAACACGATAACACACTATTATTTAAACAGTACTTTTAAACAGTAGGATTTACTGCAGGACTGACACTAGATTAGTTAGGAGTGCCTAAGAAACCTGCTGTGTATGAAAGTATACCTGTTAAATTTTGTTATCATATATACTGATTAGGTATATGAATACATAGTCCCAGCTGTATGCAAAATGTTAACAGAAACAGGTATTTTTCTCCCTAATAACTTTCAGTTGAATTTATTTTACTGTTAAGTATGTTTTTATATCATAAAAAGTAATTAGAACCATAAATAAACAACATTCAGCACATAAACTGGCCGGTGTATTGACTTTAGGTGGGTTTACACTCCACTACATCTTTGAGTACTGATGAGAAAACTCTGTGTCACCCTTGACATCTGTTGCACACATGCATTTAAGCCCAGTTGCCTTTAATCTCAGTGCACACAGACATGCACTCTGTGGTTGGTAGTACGCTTCAGTAGTCCTCATGTTCCTCTGCCAGCTCAACAGGCATGAATGCCGCTAGCCACCCTGGGGTCCTGGTTAATAATTGGCTGCCTCATTCTTTCTCTGAAGGTAGCGGGATGCCGGCTCACATTGGAGACCTATGCCTGCACTCAGAGAAAGTTTCCCAGAGAAACAACTTCTGATCTGAGCTCTGCATAACCAAGACAGTCTGTCTATATTCTGAAAGGCACGACTGAGTGTTGGGAGGGAGGCAGACTTTTGGAGTCCCTCTGTGCAGCTGCCATAGAGATCCCAGAGGAATGTGGCCCAGTTTGCCTCTGGAAGCCGCTCTGAGGCCGGCTGACAAACATCAATTAGCCCCTCCACACTAACTGTAGCTAAAAGAACCACCCACTCAGAGGGAACGTCCATTAAAACCAGTTATTCTTTTCATCTCAAATATATTTCATTCAAGGTTCAGTCATTGTAAGATGCTTAGTCTCTTATGTCGCAAGAAGGTGAAGGGGGGATAACTTACCAGTGCATGCTGGAAAACTGCCAGTGGCCAAAAAGGCAGGAACACAGCTTTGATGTGTCAACATCTTGTAGTATGTAGCAAGAGTGTAACATTTCCTTCAGCCACACTCCCAGGGCAAAGGACTTCTGAATGGCACTGGCTAAAGAGAGAGACACAGTTAAAACAGTGCATTGGCAGCAGAGGGGTCAAAATCATAGTGGTCAGACATCAGCTTTGTTATTCTTGCCAGAAACAAAAGTTTCAAGAAGTGTAATATAGTGAGGGAAACAAAGGGAGTAAGACTGTGTTTTGTTTCACACAGAACTCTGCTTCAACTAACTTGCATTGTATTTTGCATTGTTTCATTACCAGATCAGATGACTGACTGCCCCTCCTCTTGTGATTCCCTCCTAATCTCAGAAATATCTCTGCGTCTGAACATGCTTCAGGTCCCAGCCAGCTCGCCCCCTCTCTCCACTCCACTCGGCTGTTATGTTTGGCAGTCTCACCCAAACTAGATGAGGAGATAGGATAGAGAAAAGGGTTTTTAAGCATCTCCTTTTTTTGAATGGCTCTGAGGTGAAACCTTCTCAAAGCTCGATATAAAATCTGAGGGACTGCTCTTAGTTTCTTATTTGTTTTTCTTGGCTACAAACTTAGGAAAAGTCTTCTCAAAGACTTTGTTTTATCTTAAACACTTGAGTAGTTGACACAAAAGCCCATAAATCGTACCTGAAAAGAAACATAAAAATATTTTCTCTCAGTTTGCAGCAGATACATAATAGAGAATGAACTTTGGATGTGTGTTGTGCCATCATTGTACCATGTACACACCCTGAATACATGGTCTTTTCAGGGAGATTTAACAAATTGAATACAGATTCTTTTGTTGATACTGGTTGCCTTTTTTTGGTAATTTATTTTTGGAAAAGGCTTATACATTGTGTACTCTTCTATTCATATATAGCATCACAGATTACCACAGAGAACAGTCTTTCTTTTAGCTGCTAAACAAGTCTAAGGCAGTGCAGGGTGTCCGCTCTGTGGAGCTTTGTTAGGGGAGATAAAAGAAGAAAGAGATCACTCCTTGATGTTCTGTATGGCCTGGATCAGAGGGGCAGAAGTTGGCTCCATTTTCCTTTTGTTTCAGCTCTCTGATCTGCTCATGTGTACGTGGCATCAGCCCCCCATCCTGCCATGTGGTGCCCCATGGACAGAGCTTGTGCCAGTCCTGGGCTTAGTGGAGATGAATCGTCCCTGGGCCTCTTCCTTCATGTGGAAGTGGGTCACAGAATCAATGTGAGGTACCTTGTGCTGGCTGCGGCTGCTACACTTTCTTAAGGATCAGTTCAGTTTCAGGGATCTGTGCTGTGACGGTTTATCTGCCCCCCACAAAACACCACACCAAACCCAAACCCAAACCACCCCCGCTTTAATCGTAGCTGCTTTTTCTTGAGAAAGATCACGGCTTGGATCTGTGAGAAACCGAGTCTTCTTTATTCTGACTTTCCCCTCTTTTATCACTCATCACTCCCCACCCCTCTCTCTCTCTCTCTCTCTCTCTCTCTCTCTCTGTCTCCGTCTTTCTCTCTGTTTCTCTGCCCCCCCACCACCTCCACTGTTCACCCTGCCCCGCTGAAGAGCAAGGCCTTATATGGAGAGTTCATAACAACAGCTGCAAAAGTCCAGCCCTAGACGGTCCACTTTGGGCCTGGCCCGGCCCAAGGGTTCAGTGTCAGGCTCACATGTGTTTGGCTGGAAGGACTGAATTCCTCATCTTCTAGCCCGACTGTGCGGTGCCATCACACGATCACATCTTTGCCTCTAACCTCCCTTTTAATTCCTTGCCAGCCCAGCCTGCTTCCCCAAACCCAACCCCCATATCAGACTCTTGTGCCCACATTCCAGCAAGACTGCATGCCCAGGCAGTGAAACGGGACACGGGCGAAGAGAGAAGAGAAGAGAGAAGCCCTGTTTGAAGCTGACCTTCACGTTAATGATATATGAGCAACCCCACCCCTTCCCCTTTCTATCCTCCTGGCTTTGGATTGCGGTGTGGCAACACTGGACAACAGGAGGGCAGCTGCTGTGGAGCTGATAATGAATGATCAATGCATGATGTCATCCCTGCAGGGTCTTTTCACTCACTGCGGTGTACAGTAATATCAGCTGTCATGTAAATGTCAGTCTGTCATTGAGGTCACCAGCCTTACGATATAATTTCAGGGGATGTGACAGGGATGTGAGATCCAGTTAGGAAAGAGACGTAACAAGACAAACATTGGCAGATTAAGTTGAGCAGCTGGAGTAATATTTAGGATTAAATAGATGATTTGTGGCTAATTTAGAGCTGGGATTTTGTTCCAGTCACCAAAAAAGAAAGAAAGAAAAGAAATCACCCTTAAACTTAAAAGACTGAATTCAACTGAGATATGCAAAACTCATACAAGCATCCAAGACACCCACTTCTTATATTTCATGGTCTTAAAAATATCTGTCAATTTAGATTTTGATTGGTTTCAGGTGAACAAACTCTCAAAAGGTGGTTTAGAATTAGATCACTCACACGGTAGTCTGAAGCTGTGCTTTTTAAGTGCACTTTCAATTGTTGAACACAAAAGAGTATTCATCTTATTTTCTCCATATACCTCTCCATAATCCTTGCCCCTTTCCTCAAGCGTTTCCTTTGCTTGCTGGCCTCTCAATCAACGGGACACTCACCAAGTCTGCTTAGAGAGGGAGTCACACAAAAACACAGCAATAAACTTGCAATAATACAACAGTGGGTGTCCTCCAGTGCCTTTATTATTCAAATGCCTGGCCTTTCTGGGTCTTGCAGCGGAAGGCTGTTCATTCATACAGGGAGAGTCAGGGAGATTATTGCCAGTGTAAAATGGACTCTCAAAAGAGGCAGGCCATTGTTCCCTTCTGATCCTGTGAGCCAATATCATTCTTTAATTCCAGACCCCCGGTAGTCCACATTCAAGCCCTCTTTTCACCAGCTGCACATCACCCCAAACCACCGACCCCACCTCTTACCCGGTGTATTTCTCCCGTTAATCCCCCCAGGAATGTGGCTTTGGTTATGGAGAGGATGCCCGGTGCGTGCCCTGCCGGAGCAGTCGCTTCAAAGAGGACCGGAGCCTGCAGAAGTGCAAGCCCTGCCTGGACTGTGGACTCATCAACCGCTTCCAGAAGGGCAACTGCTCCACCACCAGCAACGCCGTGTGTGGTGACTGTCTGCCGGGGTGAGAGGAGCGACACAAATGCACCACACACTTGTATTATTTATGAAAATTATTATTTACCAGAATACTTTGATGTAGAAGAGAAACATGTTACAACAAGCCATTGTCAGAGTTTGTGCATGTTTTCTGCTCATGACAGCTTTGAAGGTTAAAACATGTCATTTTATGTCTTCAACAGATATTACAGGAAAACAAAATTAAGTGGTTTCCAAGACATGGAGTGTATACCCTGTGGGGACCCTCCACCTCCTTATGAGCCTCACTGTAAGCACTATTCCTTTCTTTTACCTCTTCTAAAAGTTGGCCAGACATCACTGGCATATTTCTTTAAATGTTCTCATGAAAATAGGCTATTAATCGCAGCCCACAATAGGTGATGTTTTAAGATGAAACTGTTGTGTCTAAAAGCAAACATCACCACACGATTGAACTCCCAGCCAAATGCTACTAGAACCAAAACTCAAGCAGCAGTGGCACAACCAAGTCTGTACACCCACAACATGCCGGCACAAGGTCCTCGGAGTAACCAGAACCTCAGCCCTTCTAAGGGTGGAGCAAGCCATAGTTCATTCACTAATTCTCACTGAGCCAAGCAGCTATGCTATATGTGCAAATAAACGCTTGGATTTATAAGCTGAGCAGTTGAAAAGCTGAAATGGATACCACTAACATAATAATGGATTTGCCAACACTGGATTATATTAGCTCAGAACATGTCACTCGTTTTCAGCACTCAATTTGGATTAAATGAGCAAACTTCCTAGGACAAACCCTCCATTGATATTTCCAGACAAAATCTCAATAGCATGTCACAAACTGCTGCTCTGTTCTACAGTACATGTTTGTGATTCAGCACCAAGGTAAACACATAAAGGAGTGGGCGGGTCCTTGCAGCGTAATTTATTACCTTTTGTACAAGTCTGTTATGCTAAAAGGAGGCACGAGGTGTGTTACAGTACATTCACAAAGCAGCGCTCACATTCCACTAGGCTACATAATATCCAATTAACATCTTTCTTCCGGCCATTATAAGTAGTTAAGTAGAACCTTATGATTTCAGGTTTCCACATAAAACCAAAAGGCGACTGAACTTATACCTTTGGTAATTGAGTGTGACTTCCTGATGGCAGAGGAGGCTGCAGCTGTTTCTGAGGAGGCTTTTGGCAGCACGAGCATCAGAGTAGACAGAACCAGGGTTAGCACCCCTGTGCTAAATAAATGGAGGCAGCTTTCGGCTATTGGACAACCAAAAAAGAAAAAAAACCATTTCCTTCTTGTTTACAAACCCTAAATTTAAAATTTAAAGACTTAAAGATGATTTTACTAAACCGTCTATTGTTTGTTTTTAACATTGTGTCTTTCTCAACCTTGATTTCTTTTCATACGTATATTGTTGCAAGCGGCATCACTGTTTTTGTAATGAACACCAGCCTTGGGACAATTGGCCTCCCTCTGCTCATTTTTCCATCTGTGCAGCTTCCCGTTTTGATACTAGAGGAGGCCTGTGAAACAAAATGGCCATTGTGTCTGAGAACATAGCTGGTAGTTAGCTCCTACAGGGACTCTCAGCGGAGCATTTCCAAATGTTTGAAAGTCTTGCTCCCTCCCTCCAGTGTTATCTTGAGGCGGGTGGTGAAAACTTAAAGGGCAGATCATTCTAATAGGCCACACTGGCCTGGGGCAATGGTGCAGCTGTGCAGGGGAGGCAGTCACCGTCTGGGGTGGACTGTAAATCTTAAACCACCCCTCCTCTCTTCTCCTCCCTTTCCCCTAGTGGCTTTTTGGAGTGGAGTAAAAACGAGATTGTGTTTTATGGATTCCTTTAGCCTCTTTAATGTGTTTCATCTGCTTGAGTTTTTCACTGTCACGGTAGATCACGGAGAGCTGACGAGGCCATTCTAACACATACAGGCATGCAGACAGATATATGCATACACACACAGCAGCACTCACACAAGTAGAAACAATACTATCTGCTCTTTGTAGCTTATCCCACTATTGCCATTATGACTCTTTTCAACCACAGTGACACAGAATTAGAGTCTGGGTTGGTGTAAAGTGTGTAACTTTGAAATGCAGCCATGATAACTTTGATATTTTAGGCTATTGCAGCTGGAGAGCACTTTCACATGCTACTGTAAGGTTTTTGCATACAACAGAGCTCCTGATGAGGGCTAGCCAAAGGAAACATGATCCAACAAACCTCTGTCCCTCCTGATAACCTCACTGCTCCATCTTGTAACGTATTCGCTCCTGCGGCATCCTCACTGACTTCAAAGCTGTGTGCAATCAGCTCTCACCACAAATGGCACAAAACACACCAGGCTGGCAAGGAACAGGAAACATTCCTAACTACTATTGCCTGCCAGCAGTTCAAACCAAATCCTCTCAATATTCAAAAGCACGTTAACCAGAGTCACTTAAAGGTCAACAGCTCAAATGATGACGGTTTATTCTCACTGCCAGTCCAATAAAGTTATCATGCACTTGTCAAAACACAGCCTCACAACAGTTATGAAATATAGTGTTGCCACACTGTGATAAACATAAATCATTTTACCACAGTCACAACACCTTGGGTGTTTCACTTTTGTAGACACATCCAATTCTCACTTAGAGTAATGCAAATTGGTGATTTAATGAGTTGCCAGTCGTACTTGCTTCAGTTGCACCTGAAGCACAACAAGTCCTAGAGACTAAAAGTTCAAATGTGGCTTCAGAGCATGTGCTTTTATGTACAATACAATGTTTGGAGAAGCTATTCAAGACCAGACTTCCATGTGAATGTCAGAAGTTTTAAGGCAACAAGAGAGGATAAGATGAACATCGCCTTCAAAACTCATAAACTTAATATCTGTCAATGAGGCATTAACGCTGTAACATTCCCATATCTTTGAAAGTGAGCAAAAGTTCATTTTCTGGTTTATGGATTCATTCAGTTTACATGTTCAAGTTCATAATGTTAGCCAAGCCAACAAGTCACTGTAAGACACCAAACCCAAGGAGCTTCACCAGGACTGTGGTCTGAAATAACACAACTAAACAACAAAAAACAACAATTTCTATTGTGTCATTAAGAAGCAACACATTGAAACACATTTAATTATTCCACTTTCAAACAGGAATGCTAAGTTATTCTAATTTTGTAGCAAATGATAAATCTCTAGGCAGTAACTTTATTCGTAGAATGGAAAGTTCTCACTTCCAGTCTTTTAATGTCTCACAGTTAATTATAATGTGCAGCCATAAGAGACACTAGTGTTGACTGGTAAAATTCTCCTTATGCTTATTGTTCTCGTTGGGAAATAGCAGGATTCAGTGTTTTTTTTGCTAAGGTCTTCACCACATGTAACAACTTAGTAAAAAGCTTAATCCAAGGTTTTTGGTATAGTGCTCTACATTCAGGATATAACCATGATAAATGTCTTTGCATGACACAGAAGACACTCTTTTCATTCCTCTTAGCTGCACACAGCATAGAAGACTACATTCTTCTCTGTCCTGGATAAGACGGTGCTCAGTTCTGCTAAAGAAGCTCTTGAAAGGGTTTTTTACAGACCACAGTCAAAGATCCTTTAGAGGCGTAAAGAAGTGCTTCTTTTATTGGGAGTATGTGGCGTTCCATAAAGTCAACAGGCAGGGAGTCTGTGAAAGGCTGTGGTTTATTGGTCTGGTTTGTGTGAAGATAATATCAGCAGGTGAGCTCTCTTCAATGGACCAGTGTTTATCTGTGTTTGCTGCAGCTGCTGGGCCTCTGATAACAGGCCGCCTTTGTGTTGTAGGGCAGATGATGCTCACCTCGGATGAATTCAATTTGACCCTGACAATGAAAACCAAATGTAAACACGATGTTTAAGATGTTACAGGTATGTGTTAACAATACAGGAAAGTTTGTGCACAGGTCTGCGCATACTTAAAAATGACATACCGCTTTAACAGACTTCAATTATAATTATTGAGTTATTATTATGTTAAAAGAATACTACTTAATGGGATTTAGTGTTCATATATGACTTTACAGGTGTATTGTTTAGTGTGACCATTGGAGTTACATGTTGATTAAAATATGTCAGGTTCATTGAACACTAGGGAATTTTAATACAAATATACATAAACTTCCAAATAATTTTAAAGCTTTTTTTTAATATATATTCTTTTCTGGATACAGTACAACAGAGACAACAACAACAAAAAATAACACAGTAACACATGGGTAGACGTTCCATGAACACATTAATACCACACCACACACACACACATACACAATGTGGTCCCGTACTGAGATGGGCAGGACTCTGGGCCCTAACCCACCAGGACCAGGCTCCACACAGAGAGCGCTGGGAAGGATAGATTGAGGCTAACACGCTGCCTGCTCACGATTAGAAATATGCATGCACAAACATGTAACCGTTTTTAAGATCTGGCACTGGAGTGGCAATGGTTTTTCATGTTATTGACAGTATTTAGTATTTACAGAGTGTTCACTACAATGTTCCCTTACACTGCCCTCTGGGTCAAACCAAGTTTTGCAGAGCCGCTTTGAGTTTTTCTCTGCTGTTTTTCTTCTCAGAAGGAATGTTAAAATACCCTTATCCCCTATCATGGGTGGATAAAAAATGTTTACATTGCATAACAAAGAGCTCCTGGAAGTGAAAAAGTTGAAACCAGTTCCCATGATTAATATACTGAAAAGCAAACAGCAGGGCTCACTGGAAAAGGCCATTCATTATATTTGTCATAATCATAAAACATTCTCTTAAAGTTAGTTTTTTTCCCTGCATTTTGTTAAGTGGTCACTGTTTTGCCGCCTCAGTCTTTCATACTTTCACTGTTTGCTCTGTATTAACCTGCTCAGTCTGTATCCCACATTAATGATTGAGGAAAATTATGTTTGATTGCTGATAATGATCAGAGAGAATTACATGTACATGGCCTCAGAGAGAAATGTCACTCAGTTTGAGGTTTCAGGCACAATGCTATTTTTTTTTTGTTCACCAACTCCCTCTTAAAGCTACGAACCAAAGATTGATCGCACACGATGTCTGAACAGTCACACACTACTACAACTGCTGCTCTTACTGCTGCTGTTCAGTCTCAACTTGCAGTCAGAAAAAAAACGTTGCTAATCCATATCATCCTGCCATGTTTCTAAGAAACTATAGTACCACTGTTTTATAGGATATGTCTTCATCTGGAATATAAGGGATCATTTTAAGTGATCCCCTCTCTCCTCAGTGTATGTTTTTAATCCCTAATGTGATTTTATTTCTTTACTGGCATGTTATGCAGCTCTTAGTTTACATTTGGATCACAGATTGTCTCCTCATGTCTCTGATGAGTGTTTGAAAGGATAATTACACGTAACAGAAGCCAACATTTTCAAACAGCAGTGCCAGTTCATCTGTCTTGGATTGAGATATTGAACGCTAAGCTGCATTAAACCCTGATGTTCAGTATTTGTGGGAACTTGTATAATGAGCACCATTCTTGGGGCCAACATGAGAGAGTGTGTGTGACAGGTCCTGTGGGCGGGGCAAACAGTGACATCACATTTCCCTTCAGGCAGGACGAGAACCGTACCAGTAGCTTAATCATGAAATCAGTGCATGTGCATACAACTCACTGCCAGACACAATAACACACAGAAGCATAAATACATTCCTGAGTGTCGTTCAACGTCACATATACACTTGTATCTGGCCCGCACTTCACCACAGAGTAGTTGTTGTGTCTAAAACCACCAAACAAGTTTACTCACCATATTGCTATAAGCTGCAAACATCTACTGTTATATTATATGGACGCAAGTGAGATGCATTTTAAAAAAGGTTGGAGAGATATAATCTATTCTAGAGAATGAATGATGGCGAGATGAGTAAAAGGTGTAACCCTTAATAGTTGGATTTTGGATACGCCAGACATCAACAATGACGATATAAAGTAAGAAGAATATGTATTTGTGCGGAGGAGTCAGGATTAGGAGTCAATAGAGGGGTCTGCAAATAGATTAAAGTCTCGCCCTAAAATGTGTACTGCGTCAGCAAAATCCAACAATTTCAGCTTCACACCATCAAGGAATGTGGGATTAAACACATTAGGTGCATAAACTGAGGACACACAGGTCTTTGTTCCATTGAGGATTGAGGTTGCATGGCAAAACCTTCCCTCTACATCTCCACCTGAGATACCCATTTTTATATTAAGTTTCCTTTTTACAACAATTAACACACCTATTGATTTATTAGGGGCACACAATATGATTAAATCTAAATTTCATACCTTCATGTTTATCTTTACTTCACAGTTGCATTCCTCTCTGTCCACAGGCAGCGGGCGAGTGAACCTGGTGCCGCTGCCCTCGGTGGTGACCAGCCCGCGGGACATGGCCCTGGCCGCGGTCATCTGCAGCGCTCTGGCCACCGTGCTGCTGGCCCTGCTGGTCCTCTGTGTCATCTACTGCAAGAGACAGCTGCTGGAGAAGAAGCCCAGTGGTGAGTCACAACACCTGGGCCACAGTCTCCCAACAAAACATTTCAATCTGAAAAAGATTTTGAAGAATTAAGACTGACTCCTCTGATTATATGAATCAGAGGAGGGTATTTTTAAACCAATGCACCTAAGGATAGATTCACATTTTAGAGCCAAAGAGACTTTTCATGCTCCACTGTGACTGCTTTCTATAGAGACAGTTTTTTTTTTCATAAGCTAGTTTTGCATGTGGTTCTATAGAGCGAGCAGTGAACTTTGATCACCCCTCTACAGGTGCCAACGAATTCCCAGTACAATTTGTACTCTAGACAAGACTTTTACAATAAAGGAAAAGCTTGTTACTACATACTGTACTTCAAAACTCCCCCTATATATATCATTAGAAATACCAAACAGTGAAGATAAGGTGGAGATAAGTTATTTCAATTGTACCACTTGTGTGTGTTATTCACTTGTGTGTTGAGCCGGCAGCTGCATGTAAGCTGACGTTTGAAGCACATTTTCTTCTGCAGAGGCTTCAGTGCCTTTAACTGTGAATTTAAAGCAGGGAGTAAAGTGCTAGAGTTTAACATATGAAGCAATTAAAATAGAATTTATAAAGAAGAGTATCTAGAGCTGAGTATGGTTTCAGTGTTGTTTTGTTAACTACACAGACAAAGTGCCAGTTCATCTGTCAGGTCCTGGGTTAAGCCTTATTAAACCCTGATGTTGCATATTTGTGGGAACTTGTAAAATGAGCAGCATTCTTCAGGCCAAAAATGTTTTGAGTGTGTGAAACATCCTGCGGCAAAGAATTAATGACATCATGTTTCCCTGGTAAACTCACCTAAAACAAAAAGCATGGTACATAACAAGGCGTTTACCAGTTGTTTTTCTTTCCTTTTTTTTTCTTTTTTAAGTGTGTGTAAAGTAAATGCATGAGTTAAATATTTTGTCAGTCATTCCGCTTAGTCCAAACACGCACCCCACCCTTCACCCAATCCGCTACAAAATGCTAACACAGTTGTTTTTTAAATTATACAAAGGAATTTTAATCAGCCTCATGGACCCGAGGGTTGTGAGGCATTGCCCAACTCATACAAGAGCGTCAGGGAGGCAGATAGTCCACAGCACTGAGGCTTTAACCTGTCAGCAGCAATTACACTGCAAGAAAAAATCATTTCAGACTAGTTTCAGTGTGATAGTGTAGCAGAAGCAGCAGCATACCACCTCCCAAAAGGACATATCATTTATAAAGGCTTTACAAGCATGCAAGCATTTACAATATCTAAACTCAGCTAAAACCATTACTAAAGATACAGGTTGGTCTGTTTATCCCTTTTGTTCAGTACTAAAGCAGTTATTCCAAATGCCTCAAATATTGTTGATGGGTTTGTGCAATCAAAAAGTTGCTTAAATGGCCTAATGCTCTTAATATCATTAATTTATAAAGCTGCTATGATTAAAGCGGCACCAATAAGAGCTCTATGCTGTACTGGGCCAGCAGTTGTTGAGTGTCTGTGGCTGACTGTCCTCCAACGTGCTTCCTCAGCAGCGTCTCTGAGGTCCCAGGACTGTCCGTACAGCGGGGCGGAGCTGTCCTGCCTGGACCCCCGCTGGCTGCATGACTTTCCCCAGAGACCCTGCTGCCAGTGTCACCTGGGTCCTGGACACACCTGTGGTAGGTTCAGGCTGTCAAGGTTTTATGCTGCTTCTGTTTTCACTGCAACAACAATCACTTTTTTACAAGAACGATAAGCATGTTATAAAATGTGTTTTGTCAGAATCTCATGGTATGTGTGATGTTCCAGGTCCAGTCCACCTGATCCCGTCTCTGTGCTGCGATGAGAGCTGCAGTCTGGGCCGCAGCCAGGACAACAGCCCCTTCCAGTCCCAGATGAGCCTCAGTGACGGGTAAGAACAAACTGCAGCAGATTTATGCCCATGAGGAACAAAACAAGATTGATATCGTCATTTTTTTCAACTTATGTCAGATGGCAAAATAGGAAGGAGCACGCTGGGATGAACAGCTGCTCATAAACTCAATATTGCATGTAGTACATCACTTCTGCTGTGTTGAGTGAACACCTCTGTTTGAACTACCACACAACCATGACTGCAAACATTTTTTAGCCCAGAGGGAAACTGGAAACTGGATCAGGCTCTGCTCAAACATTAACCTTCCATCTAACACTATAAATATACAATCTCAGCAATGTAGCTGTTAAAATGTACTTACAGTGGCTAATCACTGGTGATTACACTCTACACAATAAATCATGTAGTAATGTAGATACAGTGTTGAGAAAATTTTACTTGACACATTGTCATTCGCCATCAGCTGGTGTTCAGTGCATCTATAGTGAACCTGGGAACAATAGGCAGGAAAACACTTAAAAGCTGTTCTTCTGCCTCGGGGGGCCGTGTTCCCATTTTTGTTACTGTTCAAGGTGCTGCAGACATAACTCAAAGTGGTTAATGACTTTGAAGTCTTTGAAGTGCTGAGAGCAACCAGAGATATCTTGCATAAATGAAACACCGCAGGGTGTGGCTGTGAACAGAGATGCAACGTGATAATAACCACACCTATATAATGTTGCCTCAGAAATACACACCTGGATGAGGAGGGTGCTTCGGGAGGACATCCAGAGTCCACTTCCGTCAAGGCTGGTGGGATTATGGGGAATTCAGAGCCTGCAGAACGACTGGGAAAGGAAGAGGAAGAGGATTGCGAGGGTGATGAGGAAGAAGAAAAGAGCAGATCAAGGGAAGATTCACCGGAGAAAACCAGACAGAGCTTCAGTGAAGCTGCGACAGATGCACTTCTTCCCAAACAGCAACCATCGTCTCAGGAAGGTGAGTCCTCACAGCTCTTTGATCCAAGTCTGCGTTTCACTTGGTGCATTGAGACACTCCTTTGACATTTAATAGTAGCTGCCTCAGAGGAAAATGACAAATCACATGTCCACACCTACATAGATAGAAAACAGATGCGTTTAGATTCATTACATACACTCGTGTAACTTCAGAGTTCAATTAAGGGACTTATTACTGTATCTAACTGAAGATTCAGGCTCTCAGAATCTCAGATGTCGTTTGTAAGGACCGGGACATTTTTCTGCGTGTGCGTCCATGAAGAATATCTGGTAAAAGACAGAGATAGCATGGTTCTTTGATGTAGACAAGACTATCCTGTTTTAAGTCGGCCTCTGGTAGATACGTTACTAATCACTGCGTGTCTGTGTTCCTCTTCCTGCTCTCTTTCCAGGATGACATGGACTTCTTTGGCTCATGTTCCACCCTTGAACCACCCTGGACTCAACAACAGCCGCGGCCAGATCCCGTTTCAGATTACTCACCAGCTCTTTACCGCCCACACACACACACACACACACACACACACACACACACACACTTTGAAATGCCTGCCGCTGACCTCAGAGTCCCTCGTCAAAGCATCCAAATGGAATATGTACATACGAGCAAACAAAAGCACTGCTGAGGAAACGCAAAGCACAAGGTCAAAGGCATACACACACACACAAACACACGGAAACACACACACAGAATGTGAACTCACTGGCCAGAAGGTGAAATTGAATGAAGTTCGAACGTGGAGGAGCATTGACTTGTTATCACGGAGCAAAGTGAATCAAATTGAGCCTCTGCTCTGCCTTGAGAATGTCTCACATCTTCACATGTAGGAGGACGATCTAGCAGCTGGTGTTATGAAGCTTTTGTGTGTAAAGGTAACAGTTGTCAAATTTGAGGCGTGAATAAAAGTGTCAAGAGTGATTATGTTGCACATTGAAGACAATCTTAATAACACGGAACAAGTTAAGACGAGGAATGTTAAAGTGATAAATATGTTGTAGATACTGTAAAATAGTAAATAGGTCAATATTTTTGTAACATAGACATGACTGACAATATGTTTGCTTTTCCTCCTCCAGTTATAGTGTTGATGGATGTGAACGGTCACTTTCACATATCGTTTTTGTAAATAAACCACGTGAACAAGTTTACATGCTGACGAATCATATGCTCTCAACTCTTTATTCAACTCATGTACGAAAATGTTTGACAAGTGAAGCTTCAGTGGCTAATGTATCCTCAGTGTTTGCTGCTACCTAAAAAAAACAAGAAAAGAATCCCACATGAAATGACTGGCAAACGAAATTTAAGTGCCAACTACTGTGTGAAGTCGAGGCCAAACAAAACAAACATTTTGTGGATGTCAAACTGAGATAGGAAATCTTAAGAAAAATAATAAAATAATTGAAGAAATTAATAAAAAACAAGTTTGTCAGGCAGATTTTCCGTTAAAAATTTGGCATCTCAGCCCAAAAAGATACAAACTTGACAACAAGTCTTCTCCAGAGCCAAAGAAGATAGAAATTAAAAACAGTTTTTACAGCCTCATGACAAGTTAATTGATTTTGATATGTCATGTTACTGAAGTGCCTCTTCAAGTATAACGAGTCTCTTTACTAACATTTGGACCGTGTCTAAGTTCAAGTAAAGTGCAGCCACAAATCCAAACAAACTGCAATGTTAAAGCCACCCAGCTCGTTCAGTGTTGGCGTGTTCACACCTTCAAGAACCATGTGAAAGTGCTCCGAGCCGCCTGCCTTGGGTCGCAGATCTGAGCTAGGGCAAGCAAGGACACCGTTGCAGGGAGCAGCTGCAGTCCCGGCTCAGCTGATAATTACCGTCTGAAACAGATGCAAACAGTCGCTGAAAAAAAGCATCTGCAGGAATAAGAGAAACTGAAGAAATCCGAGTTACAAGTGACTCCACTTTAAAGTTATTTTTGAGCAGCTGAAAAAGTATAAAAAATGAAGTTTCCAGCTCAGCTTTGAATAAGAAAGTTCAGATCAGAGCTGACCACAACTTTCCTATTTACAACTGAACATTCATTACACAAAATGCTGGACTCCTCCTCCAACACCCCCCTCCATTCCCCTCTGTCAGAAACTCCTGACAGACAAAACAGATGGAGCGGTATTAATTTAAAGTCTAAACAATGACCACATGACAGGAAGAGCAGATTAGGAATTCTTCCTCACGCTGATTTGATCAGGAAAAAACAATGTTCTGCCAGTGTGTGCGCTGAAAAAGGGATATTTCATCAAAGGATATTAGCAGTGGAATTAATAGGTTAATGGAAATAAAGGCAAATGAAAACATTTAAACTCTGAGGCATTTATAAGGATATATTACATTAGAGTACATTTTCTGTTCATTTTGACATTGTTCAGTGCTGAGAAAATGTCACAAAAAGGTATGTACAATCTCAAAATTGTGTAATCGTGTGACAAGCGACTGTAACATGTTGAAATCACATTATTGTTGACAGAAGGGAGTCTACGGTGATGGGAAAGTGTGGGTGAATGGGACAGAACTGACCACGATTAGCAACCATCAATATTTAGATATAATCAAAAGTTTTCAGATGTTGGCATCAAGTTTTTAAGTTTTATCATTTTACCTTTTCCTGTCATAAACAGAGTCTGATAATTCAATGAGACTTTAAAAGAAACCAACGACATATAAATTGCAAACAATTCATGAACTAAAAATGCTGAGGAAGAATGAGTGTGCACTTTGCTGCCACGGCCTTCACCTCATGGCTCAGCAGCAAAAGATTCAAGTCAGTGTCCGCTCCACCTGAGACGTCTCTCAGCTTTCAGAGTCCATGATGAAGACCTCAAAGTTTGGGTTGAGCTCCGACACCAACGCGTCCACGAAGTCCTCGGTGGTGGGCCGTCTCTGTAGCATCCCTGTCACACAGGAACACAGGTTTAAGAGTGTGTGTGTGTGTGTGTGTGTGTGTGTGTGTGTGTGTGTGTGTGTGTGTGAGTGAGAGAGGAAAGAAAAAGCTCTGGCGAGGCACTGGGATGAACTGGTTTTCTATTTACTGTCACTCCATCTCACCTCATTCTAATAGGAAAATTACAGATTTTCTGATCCTTTACATATTTCTGCCTTGAAGTCACTGCAGTGGTTTTGCAGACCAGCGCTACTCTAATAGGGACTTTTTTTTTCTTTTTTTTTAAGAAATCCTTTGAAGCAAGTGCTATTTTTATCCCAAATTAAGTTAAAATCCAATTAAGTTCCTGGATCCAGGCTGCTGCCCCTGAGGCTTTTGACTCCAGCTCTCCTGCAATGTCCTCCACTGCGGATGGTTTTATTTAGACTCAGGGCAACGTTGGATTTCAATTATTTGATATGAAACGATGAGAAAATTCCCACATTTTGGACGACACAACTTCTTTATTATATGCAATTATTAAAGATGGTGAGCAGCACTTTTTGTTTCACTGGGCCTCCCATACTCTCCTTAAACTGATTAGAAATGAGAAGAGCAGACTGACTGTAGTTAAGCAATTCTATGAAATTCTCAACATCTTCCCTTTCACAACTTAACGGTATGTTGTACATTTCATAGATCTTTATAGGGGTGATACTGAGCTCACACACATATATACAGCACACACTCTCTTTACACCATACTGTGACTAGTGCCATGGAGTAAATATGACCGTGCAGCCGTGAGCAAGCCCTGGGAATGTCTGTCTGTGTTTTGAGAGCCTGTCTGCCAGCTCATGCATGGAGGACTCCCTTGCTCGCTTTACAATTCAGCTGCACGCCGGCTTTGAAGTCAGTTCATTTCCCCTTGTATAGCTGCCAATGTAAATAGGCGCTCTCCCCTCCCCCGCTTTCCTGCATGGGTCACCTCCAACGCACACACGCACACACATACACACATACACACAAGCATGTCTGCACAAGCACACATGAATGGAGACGCAAAGAGTTTCACACAGTGATCCTGAATGTACGGACACACATCAAGATATGGACAGTCGAACATGGACACACACAGACGCACCTACACACACACACACACACACACACACACACACACATTACTGTCATTACTGCCATCCTGAAAACAGGCTGAGCAGGTAGAAACTGAGTGCAGTTCTGTCCTGGCCCTGCAGTGAATCTCCTTGCATGAGAGCACCAGAGGAGGGATTATGATCTCCTCTTACCCACCGGTCGCACCCTGCCCCTTGGCTAAAAGATGATACCAGCGTACAGGGGGTCCCCCACTCACTGCAACCGCAATGCCCCCAGATCCCTGGGAACGAGGCAGCCACATGAAAGTGATAATTTCCAACCATAAATGACAGTCCTAATTAAAGAGCTGGAGGATGTTTCTGCTGTGACCACTCTGTCGACGTCTATGGCATTTGAGCACCGCTTCAAAGTGGAGACCACAATGTTACGAACAGTTGAACAGGTGAATTAATAAACGTTAATACAGACAATATTTAGGTCAACCCATCAAGTTACACCACAAGACCCTCCACAGAGAGCTGGATATATACCAAAACACAATTTACAGAATAATAATATAGGCTAAGTGCTGTATTACCAGTTAAGTCATGTTTTCATTCAGTGTTATGGTGTCTGGCTTCACAGTCATGGACAGACATCATTATTTTTAGTTAGGCCTAATGAACATCTATTTAATGATGGAAAACAAGAGTAAGAGTGCACCGCTGGCTGGGCTGGCGGCTCTGTGAGGCTGTACTGAGGGAAATGCTAATGCTAAAATGCTGACAATGACAAAAGTAACATGCATCTAGTCTTCTTACATCAACACCAACTGGTCATTCTATGTCAACCTGTGGGTGATAACAGTGTTGTAGTCAAGACCACCTAACCCAAGACCAAGTCAAGACCAAGACCAAGACCAGACCAAGACTTTGAGGGGGTCAAGACCGAGTCAAGGCCGAGATCATTTGAGACCATTACTGCATTCAGTGCCAGTACTCATAATAGTGTGGCTTGATATTTACCTTATTACTCAGCTAAAAAGGAAAATATCATTCGATATAAAATATTTAATTGAAACAAAGTTTGGATTGAACAGAATAACAGAACCTGCAGATGTCTCCCACTTTTGACACTGGTGCAACCAAGTTTTTTCAGATGGTTACACACAAGCATATACTTTTGTAAAACAATTTTATCTTTAAAGCAGAAGTAAGCGATCCGGTCGTTTTGGCTAACTTCTTGTCAGCCGATGGAGTTAGCAGCCCCCGCCCTCGTCATGGATCTATTGGTCCTCGTCCCTACGTCATCACATTCACGTGCATCCCTTGGCTGCACACACCCTTTATGCCGTTCTCTCTCCTCATTGGATAAAGGTTGTAGGATACAAGGGAAGTTTTCTCCTCGGCTTACAGCAGAGCAGAGTGACTGACAGACCCGTGCTTCGGACCAAACACTCTATATAAGTGATTGCCGTCGGAAGATATAACTATTTAAGACTTATATCAACACAAAAATATAGCTTACTTCTGCTTTAAGTTATTGAATTACATCACAAGAACCAAAGTGAGTGAGTGATAGAGAGAGACATTTGCGGTTTAAAAAAAAGATGTCACTGCAGCTGTGGTCTTGACTGGTCTTGAGAAAATCCAAGTCCAGCTCAACCGAGACTAAGACAATTTAAGGCCGAGTAAAAATGTTGTTGATTCCGAAACAAGACCAAGACTTCGAAAGTGTGGTCTCAAGAGTACTACAACGCTAGGTGATGAAAGCAAAACAATGAGCTGAAAGATGCTAAGATGCTTTACAGGGCTGAGGGGAACTGTTTTAATGTCACATGATGAGTCCTTAAGGGTCAGGGACCCTTTGTTGATGATTGATTATTTTGGGCCACATACTTCACTAAATACTACAAGAACATCATGTTTCCTGTTGTCCGACTCTGCACAAACTACTCCATCAGTCACAGAGAAGCATCATGCAGGTCAAAGAGCAGCTTCCAGCATTGAAGGGTATTAATCTTCTGCTCTCTACACCAGTACGCCGCACAAAAACAACAAAGACACAGGTACACACATGCTCTGACATGACGCTTGTTTACGCATTACAGTACGTGAGCAGAGCGTGGGCTCAGCTACTCATTTGAACTCTCCACACAACGTCTGCAGCGTCACCACCAGCACTTTCTCTAATAGATAGTAATTTCCTGACTGTGTATCCAAGGGAGGAGGGTGGGGGGGGGGGGTCTGATGTCTGGAGCACTTGCTGCCACAGGTGAGTGAGTTAAACAAGCACAAGTTAACAGGAGAGGAGGATGAGGAGGGAGGAAAGGGAGACTGAATTTACAGATAGAAAGGGAGGTGTGATCACAATAGAGGTTAGGGCAGGAAAACAATAGCGCCCTGGCTGGTTTCTTCACCCCACCTGCTGCCTGTGGTGTCAGCTCTTGGGCCTCACGTGGCGTCTCAACAGTGGATGAGGAGAGGATCGACAATAAGCAGCGAGGAGTGAGTCTTTTCTCAACCCAGATCTCTGACAGAGTTTGAGAGGAATGCATAGATAACCTCAAAGTCATAACAACAGAGTGGAGGAGCATCTGATCCGAGAGGCCGTTTTTATAGATACACATGAGGAGGTGGGGCTGATCGGACAAAAACACACTGGCAGAGTGCGTTCAAGATCAGAAAGACGATGCACTGCTTCTTCAAAACTTCAAAAAAAACAACAACAGGTGAATGGTGTCGTCAGAGGGCAAATGAAATATTCAGCAGCAGATCCGTCAATTGATAGAAACTCTAATTGCGGCTCTAGTTTACAATAAGGCGAACCGACCCAGCACCTCATTGATTATCAAGACATCTGGAATCCACTCGGCAGATTCACACAGGCCATCCAGCTGCTTGTGGTTTACAGCAGCACCTCATCAGTGCAGATACTGTACGTGTCTGTGTGTGTGTGTGTGTGTGTGTGTGTGTGTACCGTATGTGCTTGATATCACAGTTACAGTGGGCAGAAGTGTACACTCACTCTTGGCTACACACAGAGGAAAACCCAGAGCCAAACTAAACATAGGCCGGGCTTTGTGTCCATTGTTGAGAGCGCCTTAGGACAGAGGCTTTGCCGTGTGAGTCATCTCGTATTTAAGAGTTTCCATTTCCACTCATAATGGCACTGACAGCCATTGAGGAACATGGCTTCTACCCATTACAGTCGTCGTCTCAGGGCCTACAGCGTTAGCCAAGTTGGCCGGCAAAGTTTGGGTAAAACAGCAGGTGTTAAAAGACACATGATGAACAAAGTATTCAGCATAACACTGGGTCTGTATTCTCAGCTGATTAATAAAGCTCTTTTTAAAGCCCTGATTCACAGATACACACGCACAAGCCTCACCGAACCAATTGGCGATTGAGTAGCTTGCTCAAGGGTACTTCAGGAGCACTTGTTAGGGAAGGAAAGTGCACTACTCTTTCTCTATCCCCGTCCAAATTTTCCAAGCCGGTGTGGGAACATTCGAATCACAGACCCTCCTCTTTAACTCAGCTTCCACAGCCCCTTCTTGTCTGTAATTGGTATTTTTTCTCAAACCAGACCAGAAGGATTCTTTGTGAGGAATGGAAACTTATTTTAAACTGACAGTGCACTTGAGCGTAGCTGTTGGCTCTTCTTGCCCGTTAACCTCTTACAGGAACATGTGCGCAGTATGCACAGAATAACTTGTTTATTTACTCGAAGGGTGGTGGGGTGATGGGTATCAGTCAAATGAAGACCTGTGCGGCTGGCTAACAGCTCTGAGGCCTTGGTAATGACAGCTCTGGGGACGAGTATTCAGCAGAACTGTTTCAAAATTGCTACGCAGCCTGCAGCCACTGCTGGTTAAATCTATCAGGCATCTGAGTTACCGCCTAGAAAGAGTCATGGATGCCGTCACGGATAAAGAAATTGAGAGTAAACGGACTGATGACCTACATTCTTATATTAAAAAAAAAGATATATGATGATATTGCTAATGTGATTTTTGCTTTTAACACTGCAATTTGAAAAAAAAATTAAAAATTTTAAGTATATTTTTTTTGGCATTTTTGCCTTTACTTGATAGCACAGTGAGATAGGAAAGGGGGAGGCAGAGAGAGGGGGAGTGACATGCAGGAAATGTCCGCCCGACGCGGGATTCGAACCGGGGACGCCTGCATTGAGGACTGTAGCCTCTACATGGGGCGGCCGCCTTAACCACTGCGCCACGCACCGCCCCTTATTTGGCTTTTTATTAGCAAAAATTAAATATTGCTTTCATAAATACGTATTTCACTGAAGTCGAATCACACCCGTATACAAATGAAAGCTTTCTCGTACCTTAGAATGAGTTGTTACAAGTCGTTACAAATACATAAGTGGGCGACGCACCGAACCGAGGCGGCCATGTTGCATCGCCATTTTTTACGTTCAGTGGCAGCGTGACCGTAGGTAACCACAGAAACTCGGGGAGAAAGTTTTCGAGGTAGCGCCTGTTAAAAGTGTCACCACTGTGTAGTGTGAGGAAGGACGGAGGCACTGATGTTGCATTCAGGTGCAGTCAGGCAGACGGCCGTCGGCAAACCAACTGGATGTTATTTTACTTGACGTGAGAAAGACGGTAAAACGTGGGTCAGGTAAACAATATGACATCCCCATGACAACATATTGTCATGCCTGTATTGTTTTGCCTCATGCTGGCGGACCAGCATAGACACTTGTTTATCCTGTTACATGTAGCGTCCTGTTGTCTGTCTGACGTCTGCCCGATTTCACGTGAATGCAACATCAAGAATACGTTCCGATATGCAACCGCACCGCCAGATGGGGGTAATTCCTACACATTATACCTTTAAATACACCTATCTACCAGCAGCATAAATACATAGTTTCTGGGCTCCCCAAAATAATGTGCAGCAATCACTTCTATTTTCTACCTGGATCTTGTCATTGTAGCACTAAGCAGCACGGTTGGAGAGTGTCCTCAACCGATCCAGAGGATTAGCTGAAACTGGCTGTTTTATATAAGAGCTATTGATCCCACTCCCATGGGCTTGGCCGTGTTCTGTTCTTTCATGATTTAATTAGTTGCTTTTATAGGGCCAATTACACCTACCTGCAGCTTGGAGGGAGCAGCAGTTTGTGCCACATTTGAACATTTAAAATGTGAAAAAACAAAACATGCAGCATGCAGTGACACGAGCCCCGGCCTCACCTGAACAATATGCATCCACCGGCTTGAGCTCTAAGTCACTCAATATGTGATCGCACATTTCAAAAAACAAATCTCTGTCAGATTCAGTAGCTGTTTAGCTGCTGCTCATAACCATTCCAAACATGTCAAAGTGTGAAAAGCAGTTAACTCTGTCAGACCTGCAGGCAAACCATCGGTTCACTGCCTCTGTAATTATGCCTTTGAAGTTCAGGAAGCTTTTTCTACAAACCACACTTAAGACAGGCCCAGAAAGCAAGCAGGACAAGGGTGATGACAAACATTGCACTGGGAGGCCCTTTGTGAAGTAAGTCGTGGCTTCAGAAAAAAGAATAACCAGCAGTATTGATAAGGAAAACCCAACATCAGTCAGGAGAACCAATATCCTAATGCGAGAATGTTTTCTCTTCTTACACCCTCATAAAATTAAAATATGCTATCAGGTTTATGCACCTCTATACAGCCTGCGAATCAAAGTTTGGGGTTGTGCTCAAACTAGTTCATACAACGAGTTGTCCAACCTTGTCCTGAGGCAAAAGTGTTCACATCTGTTCTCAAAAGCATAAGACAAACAGCTCTAATGAAGTTTACCCAGGACTTAAACATGTCAACATGTCAGTGTGTTAATTCCACTGTGACATTTGCACTTCTATATATATATATATATATATATATATATATATATATATATAAACACACACACACACACACACACACACACACACACACACACACACACACACACACACACACACACACACACACACACACACACACACACACACACACACACACAACTTAACTAGAGTAGCAGTTTTCATGTAAATGCTTTACAGAATAAAAACAATTTAAAAAAGTGGCAGATCTCCATTTTCATTCCAAAAAAGCTGGAGCGCTGCCAAATATACCTGAACTTTAATGACTTTTTCCTTCACAGCTCTTTGGTCATCAAAAGGCAAATTGCCATCAGTAAATCAAGGATAAGACACCTTTCTCTGTGCCTGCACTGTGTGGAGCAACGAACAATCATGTCTGCTTTTAAGTAGGGGCTATAAATTGTGCATTTCGCAGCTTTGCAGCTTAGCTGTGAAGTTTGTCAAATCCTCTCGTTGAGAGTTCAAACGGAACTATATATTATTGTCACAAAAAACGCTGCGGGACTGTTACAGACCACCATGCTCTCGGGGTTTATTATAAACTATGCAAGCGGTCATAGGAACTATTGAGCCGAGCTCCCTCTCAACAAAGAACGGACAAGGTCCTGGGACTCAGCTGCACAGACCAAGTAGATCCATTTTCTGTGGTGGCTGGGGCTATGGGAACAGTCTGGGCCATGAAAGCCTTCTCTGTAGCAGGCCCCGAGGTTCAGTTCAGGCAGTCGCTCACCTTTCACTCTCTCTTTCCCTTTCTCTCTCTTTTTCTCCCCCCTCTCCCTCTCTCTCTCTCTCTCCTTTCCTCTTACTCGCCCACTCAGCCCTGATGCTGCGGGTCTGGATTTAATGCCCAGGTTTACATTTCAACACTGTCTTTCCTGGGAAACATCCAGTAGCGGGCATGGCAGGGAGCCATGCAGATAAAGGCTGGCCTCTGATTAGCCTTGCCAGACGTTCTCTGGTTCCCCGTGTGCCCTTGTGCCCCCTCTACCACCTCGCCGAGGCGGATAGCAGGGAAATGTTACACACCTCCATTTACAAGGGTCTTTGTTTGAAGGGATTACGTGTAATGGGTTGGATCTGGATTCAGTATCCTTCCTCTAGTCTCCTGGTCTCTTGTGGCATAAATACTCCTTTAGACATAAAAAGGGCCCTTCTTATTTGCTTCAAAATCCTTTTCCATTCCCCAATAGGAATTCAAGATGACTGCTATGAACCTCTCAACCCCACAGCGAAGAGCAGTGAAAAGCTAAATGTTTCAGCACATGCACTGATGTGGTTTTATAACTCTGACTTCGGCATTCATGATGTTAGGCTAAATTATGTGGACATATGTAGCCATCAAGATGGCAAGAAGGCTGAATGAGTCTAAATTTAAGCATTTCTGCAGATCAAGAACAGATTTTATTATGATTTAAAAAAGAGAGAGATATGTTTTTTCGATGATTATCATAAATGCAGGTGCACAGAACGAAAGTGGACACAAATGGGTATTATAGGACACAGCCAAAAAATGTTAGACTGGAACTAAAATCTAGCCATTTCAAGGCTCTTTTAATTTGATTTGCATTTTTGGATATAAAATGAAATTATTTTAACTAGCCACATTTCCAGTGCAGACATTTTTGCAGTCTTGTGGCTCCTACAATGACTTACGGCTGGGAAAGACAGCCGGGGCATCAACATGACCCTGATAACTATTCTGCACACAGGGCACTGGCCTATAATTAGAGCAGCGTGCACTTCAAAGGGAGCCATAAAAGCAAATATTCTTAGTTCAACAACAGTTAATTGGACAGTAGATCTAATAACAAGGATCTGATCTGTTGGTGGTTGTAATTTCAGAGGCTGGGCGCAGCCCTGGTTAAAGCTGTCAGAGGGACAATCCGATGGGGCAGAAGGAGGAGGAGGAGGAGGTGACCCTGAGGGAGAGATTTACAGTACACTCCCAGTGTCACCTGATATCACTACTCCCTCTCACCTTCTCCCCTGTTGTCCTGTCCAGACATGTCACAGCGACTGCTCAAGGAGGGGAGGAGCGGAGGAAGTGACGGGAGGATGAAGTGTGGAGAGCAACAGGAGCAGTTGTTTTTTCTTCTTTTGTTTTTAACCTGCCATCCCACGTCTTCTGCTACTGTGACATAATCTGATTATCTAAAGTTTTATCTACACTGGTTGCGTGTGGTGCAGAGAAAAGCAGAGCTGAGGGGGCTGATGGGAAAATCATTAGTTTTGCAGGGATTTGATACTTGAATTTTGACCTGGTGCTGCTGGCACTGGATGAAAAGCCAGAAGTCACAAAACCAATAGGATTCATTGTCTGGGGGACTATTAGTGTCTGTTTAAAGTTTCATGGCAATAGATCCAAATGATGATCCAAAGCTAAAGTTGTGCACCGACTTGACCGACAAGGCCACGTCGTTAGCATGGCTAAAAATGTATTTGATCTCAAGTGGTTAAACACACAGTGGAATGTACCAGTCTGTGCTCCCGGCCCTGCAGAGTCAGCAGCGTTAAACACTCAGACCCATAATCATCCATGTCTGCCTTTCCCCTCTGTCTAGATTTTAGTTGAGCACAGAAAAGCAACATGATCCATGATGTCATTTAGAAACGTTTTTTTTTTTATATAAGCAGATCAAATAACTGAGCTCAGAAATGGGCTGGGCTCAAGCAGCACGAACACTGTGGCTGCCTCAAAGGGAGCTAACCTGACAATTTACTGTATATCCCAGCAACCTGGCTGAGTCCCTGAGTTGACAAAGCTCCTGTAAACAAAGATAAGAAGCCTTGGGAGGTGTGTTATAGCAGCAAACATGTGTGCCACCGTGGAGACTCCTGCACAGACCGGGCCAAACCACAAGAGCAACAGCTGTGAACGACTTGAATCAAAACATGACTAATAGGCTCACAGCTGCTTCTGCTTGATGACAAACTCAAGTTAATACTGAGATTCCCCTCAGGTGATCTTCAACCTCAACATCAACCTTTGCAAGTGAGGTCAAGCCTCAATTACACTTCCTTTCAAAAAGCTGTGGACACGTACATGTTCCACTATTTTCTAATCTGCTTGGTCCACACTTGGAGTTGGTGCCCTTGTAGCTTTGTGGCCAAGCTTGGAGGAGTGTATCCTGTGTAATTCATCCTGTACTGTATTTGATGTATTGTGCACTGCATCAGTCTGGAGCAAATCTTCTTAGCTCAGTGAGATCATGACTCCTTTGTACAAGGTCTCTGAACTAAGCTAAACTATAGTAACTGTGGACACTGCAGAGACAACTGAGGTCAATAGGGGTAATTCCTTCCTAAGACTGATGTAACCCAGAAACTTTGAGAAGGACTTGTAAGCTGTTTCATTCACTTTCATGGGCAGAAGTGGACGATTCTTTTAACTTATAGGGAAAAAAACAAGTTTATAAGTATATAAAAAGCTACCTTCGACCATCAGCATGGGCTCCTTGGCTCCTCCATGGGCAAGCATCTCCCGACGGTAACGTTCACCCATTTCCCTGAGAAAGGCACAGACAGACAGAAGAGAGAGAGAGAGAGAGATAGATTAGGTTACAGACACCTGTATTCTCTCCTGTCAGCTCCTCATACTCTGTCTACCCCTCCACCACCACCACTGCCGCCACTTGGAGCCCAGGGCCAAGTCTCCTAAGCTGCAAGCTCACAGCAGACAAGTGACAGGAAACAGAGATCTGACAACTTCAGGTGGAACTAAAACACTCTCAAAAAGAGAAAGCAAGGAGAAGAAGACAGAGACGGCAAAAAGGAGAAGAAAAGAAATGAACAAGAGAAGAGGAAAGAAAAACCCTGCAGGGCTTGAGTCGATGGAGATACGGGAGAGAGGTTTTGTTTTTCAAAACAAGGTCTTAGTGCTTTGTCCGGGGGCAAACACTTGCGATAAGGGAGGGTCTGGTAATGTGGATGCTGGTTGTGTGTCTGTGAACTACGGCGGCAGACACCTGCCCAGGCGGTGGGAGTTTCACGTTAATGTCAGGTTCAATGGCTGGCAGCAGAGCCCTAAACAGTATCCAGGGAGGGCGGCCTGTCAGAGAGGATCTGTCTCAACACTTTCGACACAAAGCAGGTTCACGCTCTGACTTTACAACATCGATGTAAGTCATCATGATTACAAGTTTACAAGTACCTGAGTTGACTGAAGGTTAATTAAAAACACTTCTCTTACCACAGTGAACTTTATGACCTTTGTGATGCTTTTGTGGAGTTTGATTTGCAACTGAATATCTAATCTAAACAGTATCAATGCAGCATCAAGCAATCTGACAGAAAACATGAATCCATGCTCTCACTCATTACACAAAGTTTTCTGAACTGAATAAAGGTGAAACAGAAATATGTTTATGTTAAATATGTGTATGTTGTTGTAAAGGGATACTTCACCCAAAATCTATAATTCACCAATTTTCTACTCACTCTCAGGGTTTGGAGAACTTTCAGATTTATCAAAATACTTTTGGAGTTCCAGGGGGGGTCCGGCGGATTTTCATATAATGGTGACGGATTGCACTCACTTTTGAATCGTCCAAAACACACACTATGAAACATCCAAATACCTCCATACTGCTCGTCCGTACTGACCCAAGTGTCCTGAAGCCGTGATATGAAAAAGTTGTTCTGAAAAAAATAATTTGATCTCTGTTTTTAGCCTTGTTGTAGTAGTAGCTCCCGGTGGCTCTGTGGCGAGATTTGCTGCGAGATATTCCTTCGTCATTGTAAACCATTGGATGTATGATGTAAACACAGAAGAACATCTCACAGCAAATCTCGCACATCTCGCAGAACCACTGGTGGGAACTACTACTACAACAAGGCTAAAAACAGAGATCAAATTAATTTTTTCAGAACAACTTTTTCATGTCACGGCTTCAGGACACTTGGGTCAGTCCCGACGAGCAGTATGGAGGTATTTGGATGTTTCATAGTGTGTGTTTTGGACGATTCAAAAGTGAGTGCAATCGTTTTGATGACTCTGAAAGTTCTCCAAACTCTTCCTTGGTATGACGACGAGTAGAAAATTGGTGAATTATCTATATTGGGTGAAGGATCCCTTTAATGTGTGCGTGGGAGACTCAACAGTTCCCACCAGGAGCGATCACTTGGACAGTAGCAAGGAAAAAATACCTTTAAAGAGGCAGAAACCTGAACCTGTGGTTGGATGATATATAATGTGATTCCCTCTGCTTGCACTGTGTGGTAAACCTCAGTGTTGAGGCCATGGGCCATCAAAGTAAAAGGATATTGTCAAAGAACTAGACTGTGGGGTCTGAAAACCATCCATACTCGCAAATTGACAATGGCCAATATAAACAATTGAAAAATTATTTCATAAAGTATCAACTTCACAAGCTGCAGTCTTATAGTCCAATAGTGTAACATTTGAGCTTTCCTTGTTGAGATCAATTTCTCACCTCTATCAGCTGCCTCACCTGTTTAAAGGATCCTGAACGAAGCACTGTCTCCAAACCATTGAGGCCACGGCCCGCGACATGAGGTAGGAGTAATACTTGGCTCCATAGCCAATCAGGTGGCTGAATCTCAGTTGCCATGCCTAGACCGGACAAAAGAAAAAAAAAAGAAGCTTCAACATCATCACCTTTGTTTGAGTGGAAAGACACAGCAGCTTAAAGTACATCCACTGGTAGTACCAAAGCAGACTGGATGTGTGAGAGAGTGGAGAAGTAAAAGCAGAATTCTGGCAACAAACTATGTTTAAGTTTTGACAAACTGAAACATGTGATGGCTTTGATGGAAACAGTGTGTGTGGTGAGTCTGCAGTGTGGCAGAGCGAAGACATCACAGCCTTAAAAGGATTTAACATCTGCGGTCGTAAAACTTGTTGAGAAAAGCTGCTCCATGAGCGTGTCTAACCCATTCCAGTAAAAAGGCCCAACGTGAGGCTGCAGATGAGAACTAAAACTCAAACTACAATTACTAAAAACTATCTCCATAATTCATCAACCTTCTTTCATGTTTTTTCTTTCAACACTCAAACTAATGTGTATATTAATAAAAAGTTGGATAAATATGGCAAACACTCTCTTCATCTTTTAAGCTGCTCCAATTGTCTTAACATTGGTGGAATAAATACAGCCCCCCCATCCAACAAACCTCTACAACAAAACATTAAATCACAACCTGCCAGCTCCTTCTTTAAAGGACAAAACATGGAAATTCCTAAATGGTGGAAAGCCTCCTTCTTTTCTCCTCTTTTCTCCCTTGTAGTTGCCCGAGGGGGCCCCCTCTCCATATCTATAAAGACAAGCTCTTTTATGATCTTTGCAAACGGGGACTCTGGGGGAATTCAGCTGGCAAACATTCAAACATTCAGCCTGCTGGAGAAGACAGCAGCTGCCATAGTTAACACAACGATAACAGACCACAGACGCCTCCTTCAAACTGCACATAAAAAAAAAAAAAAGATATGACTTTAATTGTGTTAATGATGTATGAGCTACTTGAAACTGAAATAATTGTCTGAATCAAAGCTTATCTAACGACAAACTTAATTATCACTTTATTAAGTTGATATGACAAGCATTCCCACAAATAGAGTTTAACTTTAGTATCAATTTGCAGTCATATCTGCATCACCCTGCAAATTCAAATCCAATATTGACTGTACATTTAGTACTCTGAGTTTAGTTTCTACAAAGTACTGAGGGAAAAATCTGCTATTTGATGCTGGGCAGGTAACATACTGTGGGTTTCTCACTCAAAACAACTGTCCACTGCAACCAAAAACAACAACTTGACTAAAACCACCAAACCAAATCAGTAGAGATATGGAGAGGAAAACCGAAGTGCCGTAAATTTGCAGGGACCAGCAGAGTCAGATGATTATTCTCTTTAACCCTGGTCACAATATACAGAGTAACCTGATCCACAGTTAACATAAAAAAAAATCTAACATTAATCCTGAGTTAATAATTAAATCTGATTAAGAATGAGAAATGAGAATATGTTGGAGATCCCATTTTCAAATACATTCTATGAGTAATAATATTAATGACAGCAAAAAAATAAAAGATCAAAAGTCTGTCATCAATTTTGAATTATAATAACAGGATTGTGATGTGAAATAATTTTTAGTTAGGCTACCTCCGATGTAATGAAGTTCAAATGAACCCTTGACATTATCATTGGGTAATTCCAATAAATTCACCAACAAAAAAATTATATTTCATCCACTTTTATGATAAATAAACCCCTTAATACTTATGATATGTGATTACAAAGTGTAACAATATTTAACTGCTGCTAAAACGGGGCGCTCTTCATCTTCACTGTAGGGGTAGAGAGCTCGGTGGTCTGACCTGGCCTGAGCGGAGCGACAGCGTTAAAAACACTTAAGCTCCAAAGTGTCGGCTTGACGAGACTCTTCTGGCTGTAGTGACTTTAATAAGAGTGAATAGCACTCCAGAGAGGAGTTAAGGCTCAGAAAACCACAGGATAGCTGAAGTTGTCTGCTTTGTCAGCTGAACACAGCAGTGATACACTGCCTCAGGTCATGAGGGTTAGAAGACTGTTTTAGCTGTTTAAAATCAAAGTTGCATGACAGGAAAACTGAACAATAATTGACAGATTACACTGCTTTGTGCTGTTTTTGTTCAATGTAAGCTTAATAAATGTTCAAAACCTCAGGAAAAGTCAGCCTGTAATGTGAAGACTTTGAATGCTCTGTACTTCCTTTGTGGTTATTAGCTGCTAGTATTTTGGAAAAATAAAAGCAGCCATTGAAGAGCTGTTCGCCGCTCTGCCTGAGTCACCGACAATATTCGTCACAATGTGCCACGAAAATGATTTTTTTTTAGACTTCCAAGCTCCTCTTTGTTTCCAATCCCTTAGCCACACATCAAATGATTAATGTCGACTTTTGTGAGAGAGAGCAAGTGGGTCACATGTCAGCGAGATATCCTTTTGATCCTTACACACAAAGGGCACAGAGTCAGCGCAGGCTTTTTACTCTGTTCCACTTGTACGTGAGACAAAAGAGACTTTTTGTTCTTTCCAAACTCAACTCGAAGTGTTTTGTACACGGCGCAAAGGTGCAACTACACATTTTCTTTTTACAGAAGAATGTGGGGAAAGTATGAGGCAGGTCTTGCCTAAAAATGCTTAAAAAAGAGGAACATTATTATAAAGAGGAGCAAACACATGATCCCGAAGCATTGGGGCCAAGAATTGCAGATTAGAGAAATGTCAACACAGAGAGCAGAACATTTTGCTTTCTGCCATTTATTTCCAAATATTATCTTCATCTCAAGGGTGAGCATGTGGTCTGTGTTACTCACAGCTGATCTCCTCTCTCAGCGCACAGCGGGAACTGATAGCCCTGCTCTATAAACTATACACATGTCAGCGTCACCCCCATGTTTATAATCTGTGGCTCTCTGTAACCTATTAGCCACTCAAATGTTCACTTTTCTGTGGAAACTTTTCCTGTTCTGTGTTTCCACGAGGAGAAAGAGAGATTCAGAGAGTGAATTTTAAGAGGAGACAAGTTGAAGTAGAGTCCGTCACTGAAGGATCTAAACAAATCTGTTTTCAGTTGCGTTGATCCAGTAGATGATCCAATCCTCGATAGTCTAGCAGTGCAATCATCCGCGGTTCAAATGAGGAAAAGGATCCTGCTGTGGTTAGCTGTGCACATGGAGGTGAAGTGTCTGTTAGAGCTTTCAGTGCAGTTTGAAATGTTGAGGAGAAATAACTGCGACAGTGGGAAACTGTATAACATAAACCACAAGCTCTGGACAGGGAGCTACAAAGAGAGGCACAAGCAGAAGTGTGGGAGGACTCCTGTGAGGAGAAACGCTGGCTGGGGCACTGACGGCCGGGAGAATATACGGCAGCTCTGAAATCTCTATTCCTGATGGCACCCCACATAATTATAGCCCAGAGTAAATGTGCTATGAAGACCATTTCTGGCTAAATTATGACTGTGCTTTTGATTCCCTTCTCCCTCCTGGCCTCATCCCCTCGCCCACAGCTGCAAAAGTGGGAGAAATAGAGAGATTTTTTCATTAAAGAACCAGGAGGAAGAGTTTCGAATATTTCCCCCAGGGAGAGCTCATTCAAAGTATACCTCTGCTTTGTTATTTTAGCAGGGTTTCAAAAAAAAAAAAAGAGACTTTAATCCCTTAAATGCTGCTGTGCCTGGGTAAAAGATATAAAACCACAGAGAAAGAGGAAGGAAAGAAAAGGAGAGAGGGAAATCAGAGTAGAAAGTCCTCGGTGGGTGTTGTTTCTGTGCCGCGATCACCTGGGCAGCGAGAGGAGCGTCACGCTCACATCATCAACCCTCTAAGACTGTAACAGATCTCAGGATATGATATTTAGGAGACAATCCACTCAAAAAGAAATGAACCCAATGACTGTGAGTGAGGTAGCGCAGAGACAGACAGCGGCGTACCGTGTTGGGCGTATAAGGCAAGCCGTAGAATTTCTGCTGCATCTCCTTCAGGATTTCTGTGGTGGAGCGGTTCTGAGGTTTGCTGTGGTAGATCTGGTCCAAGACTGCATAGAAAATCTGCCCAGAAGGGAGAAAAGAAACACACAGCTCCTACTGAATCAATCCTGCACATACATCACATGCAGAAGGAAAATAACATTTGTTGAATGTGTTTGCACTTATATTGTTGTATTTAACATCCATGATGCATTACAAGAACAAACAGTTGTTGGACTTAACGAACTAACTGAGTTCAATATGCTTTTTCTTCTTCTTGTCCAACACAGGGCTTAATCCCTGTCCAGAAAAAAACTCCTAAAAAGACAAATAAATATAATATCCAGATATAGTAACTGGAAAACGTTAACCTGTTAACCGAAAACATCCACTTCAGTAGCACTTCCACAAACATTAAAAAAAAAAACTTGTATGTGTGACCCCCTTGAACTACCAGCTGCTTTTCAGTGTTTATGAAATGTAACATTTCTACATCCTTCATCCATAAAGGTCCGGAGGCTTTCCAACATGAAGGAATGTTCATTATCAAAACATTGTGTTCATAACATCGACTTCGGAGGAACCCTGAGGCTGGAGGTCAAGGATGGCTCCACTCCTTAGTGATTAGGTGTTTCTGTTATCTTTTGCACTCTCCCTATTAGCACGGACTACTGACAGCAGTGAAATACTGGTCTCACAAACCAGCTAAGTAGAGTTGTGAAAGGATCCTGCAGTTGTGTCTTCCTTATAAATTGAAGCACTGTATACTTTTGGATGATTAATGTTTGTGTGTGTGTGTGTGTGTGTGTGTGTGTGTGTGTGTGTGTGTGTGACTGATCACCGTACCTGCAGCTGTGTGTCTGCAGCTCCACACACCTTCTTTGACTCACACAGCCGAGCCACCATGCTCTCAGGCATAGGCTGAGGAAACAGTGAAACAGACAGAACAAACATGCCAATGAGTATTCAGTTAACTTTGGCTGGCAAAGTATCAGCCGATGTAACAAAATCTTAACTTACAACATCGCAGCTAAGATGAAAAATGAAGGTCTTTATAATGCTATAATTATGATTAATTTGACAAAAGGTCTCTGCAATCACTGAGTAATACTAGCACAAATCTGTCTGCATACTGGTTTTTATTTGGAGGGTTTAGCTGTACCTGTCCGGTTTCATAATGGCGTGCAAACTGACTGATCACTCGATAGTCAGTTGCAAAGTACTCCATGAGAATGGAGGGGACTTCGGCAAAGTCAGTCGCACATCTGGTTCCTAGAGGAGAAATGTCAGAGCTCAGATATAAGAGGAAAAAAAACATAAAACAAAGAAAGTCTTAGTTCAGTCTTGCTGTGTGTGGGCTGATGGAGACGCAGATCTATTACCTACTCTGCGCAGCGTAACAATACAAACCTCGAGTGACTTGTGGTGCAATGATAAAACCAGGTCTCAAAAATGAACACACACACATCACTCGGACTATACACAAGGGTTTAAATGTTATATCAACTGCGATGTCAGACATGAAAAGACGTTTAGAGGAGTGAAAAATGTGGCGTTAAATTACTGGTAGTGCGCCCATTATGAGTATTTAGCTTCAATTTAGACTTCAGTAGCAGGTATAAACAGGTGTAAACATGGTGTCCACTAAAGGACACTGAGCAGCCTAAAGTTGGGTTAATGGATACTGTTATTAGTGTAAAATAAATACTTTTGGGGTGTTGAATTACCGGCAAAGGTATCCATCAACTCTATCTGGTGAGGGAAACAGTGTCAAATGACAGCTTTGGCAGGGAGTGATTCAGTCTAAACCTCTCCTCGGGGCTTACACTTAATCGGATTTACCCTCAATTTTCAATTCAACACGCTGTAATGAATAACCTATAGCTCTCTACCCGACTACATTATTCTGTGACATTTGGACACGGCACAGCCATCATTTTCAGGCAGAAATCTCGTAAAACATCAACCATCAATCACCTCCCACATTGCTGGACTGTTATTACTTCACTAAATCCTCTGACGGGTTAGACAGTTTGAATAAAACCTGCTGAGTGATACATGTGTACAGTCCTGGTCCAATTATAATGTCCTAACTTTTCAAAGTCGATGTAAATCTGTAAAAGCTTAAGCTTTCAAGTTGCACATGATAACAGTATCCAGCATGCTCTGTCTGTGTGTTGCTCACTCACGCCTCACCTGTGACGTGCTGGTAGCGAGTGCGCCCCAGCATGGAGTGCATGGCGTGTCCCATCTCATGGAAGAGGTTCTCCATCATACCTGGAGTGAGCAGGGTGGGGGCGCTCTTGGTGGGGTGGGGCAGACTCAGCATCAGAACCACCACCGGCAGCTGGTACTGACCCGTTTCCTGGCACCAACGGCCGCCGCGGATGGTGAAGTGACAGTCCTGGGAAAGAGAGGAGGTGGTAAGGGGCCAGGGGTTTTTTCAATCCCATGATTGTTGAGATATCAAACTGTATCAGGACACAGACTTGGAAAATCAGCACCTTCTGAAGTATCTCACATGCTTACATATGAATATATATGTGTGTGCGCATTTATTTATGTGCAAACTATTTTATACCTTTTGTGTACTGAACTGATTTGCACAGAAATAAAAGAGATCATTTATGATTAATTCGATTTTTTCTCATAAGTCCAGTGCATGTAGTTTGACATTGGCCTAATCAGAGGTGTGCATTGTCTGAGTGCCTCTCTAGTTTTTTTTCCTTCTATTTTCCTGCATAAAAGTGCATAAAAGTAAACTTTATAATTATCATATTACTATTATTTTTGAAACTCTTCCAAAAAGGAATATCTAATCTTAGAAAAAAAGTGCAGATGAAATGATAAGAATGAGAAAAACAGAAACTCATGATCACCTGATGAGGTTTATCGGACCGGTGGAAAAAGTCACAGTAGATGTATCCCAGCAGTCCCTCTGTTTCATGTACGACAGCCTGCAGGTAAACACACATGCAAACAGACTTAATTGTATGTATATATATTTTTTGATCTTGGAAAACTGTTTGTTTGTTTTAATGTTGACCATAAAATGTATGAGTGAAAAGGACGAGTCAGAGTTACCAGTTTGCGGACGTCCTCACTCCACACCTCTCCAGCGCTGGGATGTTCAGACATGAGGGAGACACCGTACAGCTGAGAGAAGAGGATGTTCAAACCCTCCATGCAGGCACCAAGAGACAGATAGGGACTGTACAGACTGGGCTCTATGTTGTACCTGACAAAACATAAAACATTCACACATACAATATAGTTTCTACTCACTCTTTCTCTTAAAAGTTTGAGGTGTATTATCCTCCAAGCCCTGGATGACTCCAGTCTTGCACAATGAATATTATGGAGAGTAAAAAATATTCAGTGTAATCTTATATTTTCATGTGACACTAGAGAGCATCCCATCTTCTAATGCAGTGGTTCTCAAAGTGGGGTCCGGGGACCCCCTGGGGTCCTTGAGAGGATTCAAGGGGGTCCCCAACTTTTTCTCAAAATTTTACCAGTTTCTGGAAAAAATTTAATTTTTTCTACATTTTTCCCAAAATTCACACCATTGGCCCAAATTTGAACGTATATTGACTAAAAAAGGTAACATTATTCAGTCTAAAAACAAATATTTCTGTATTTAGTTTATTTCCAGATTTTGTCCAATGGGGGGGGGTCCGTGGTCTAATTTGTGTCAGTTTAGGGCTCCCTGATGTAAAAAAAAAAGTTTGAGAAAACCACTGTTCTAATGAACTGAGGAACATGTCTATTTTAAACTCACTGGATATAGACTGACGATTGTGACTAGTTTAAACAAATGCAAACAAACCAGAGCATTTCTCCATAATAGCAGATGCAGACATAGACGATGCAGTCATACAGACTGAAATGTTCAAAGAAAGACGAAATCCATGCAAAATTCATTTTTAAGGACTGAAAAATCCCCTGACTAAGCCACAAGTTCCTTTTCCCCAGGCCACCCGGGCCTTAAATGGATGTATTCATGCTGCTATAAGGTACTTTAGATAAAGACCACCAAACCAAAATGGTTGTTTAGCAGCACATCTAGTGTATTATCAGTGATGAATAACAGACTGCTGCCGAGCACAGCTACCAGCTCTGTTTACCACACAGACACACACCCACAGTCTGTACCTCATCCAGTATGGTTTGAACACACTCCAATTCAAATGGATACTGATGAAAATCGGAAAATCAGAGATTAAGAGAAAATGATTTGAATGAGTGACTGAGAGAAAAAGCAGGAGATAGTGACCGTTGGGTTTTGTTTGAGAGTTCAACTATTTTTGGGCCTCTGTGCGTTTGTGTGGGATTCTGTGTGTGTAGTGGAAAACAGAAGCGGCTCTCGGGGAAACTGCTTTTTAATGCAATCAGACTGCATCCTTGATTTCTTTATGGATCTCCTGCCAACTAACAAAACCCAAAACCACACACATGAGAGGACTAGAAATTTCCCCTGCTGGGGGAGTGGCAGCATGAGAGAGTGGAGGACAACATCCACCGCTCCTCAGACGCCCTGGGAACAGTCAGACACACAACCTGGTGGCTGCTTAAATCCAAATGACACATGAGGGATCTATAACATCTGCAATGAAGATTTACTTAAAACTCCTCCAGAACATTTGGCCCAATGTGTTAATGGTCTCTGGTGAGTGCTAGGAAGGAAAAGCGCAGTTCATTAAGAACGGATATCACAAAAAGTTGGAGACACTCAACAGACTGCTAAATTTAGAACATGAAGCCTGAACTTTTAAGAAGTGCTGTTTAAATGCAAAACAAGTTTTGATAACATTCCGCTCCGGTGGCCTAGGGGTTCAAATTGAGAGGGGTAAAAGTGAAGTCTCCTTGAGAACAATCATACGTGGCCTCAGCTGTCATCAAGTCAAATTAGGTGAAAAGCAAGTAGACCCTAGATCATCGCAGCTATGCAAGAGGAGAAACAGTTTTGCCCTAATATTATAGACACATTTCAAATGTAGCAGATAAAAGCTTCAGGAGCTGCAAAATGCACTAAAACTCCAAGGCAACAAAAGACGTCAAAGACGATGAACATATAATGCAACTGCTACAAACAATGACAGAAAAACCAAAGAGTAAAGCAGGAGCTGGTGATTATATCACATTGTATTGTCTTGAATCAGAGGAGCAATATGAGAGGACACTGTGACGACTCCCATGCTTCTCCTTTAACAGCTTTTGTAAGGTGTCAACCGAGCAACAGCTTAGATGCAACAACAACTTGCACAGAGGTCTGAGAGTGACACAAAGAAACTGATCAAGAACGCCTTTATCAAATGACAGCAAGCTGAGAAAGACGGCAATAATACTCACCTCTCAGCACGCAAGACACCACTGAGGTACGGATGATCCCAGGGCATGAGCTCCTATAGGATGAGACCAGGAGCTATTTACTTACATGTGATATCAAACAACTCACTCACATTAAAACTAGCCCCATATTAAACATTTAATCACTGAATAGCACTTACATACTGGCTAGGTGTGTAAAGTTTGAGGATACACTGTGATGCTGTGCAGTCAGAGATGAGATAATGTTCATATATACAGAGAATACGTTGTGGACAAACATCACTCACTGCGTTACGAGGGTTGAGTTTCTTCTTCATGTCCCTCATCATCTTGAAGTCTTTTGCTGTCCTGTGAGATAAAAGAAGAAAGAAAAAAAAAGAGGAGTCATGAGCTAATTGACTGGAGGCATTCATTCCAGTCTTACCTAGTTATCTCAACCCAGGGTCAAGGGGGGCCAGAACATATCCCAGCATGCATTTGGCTGAAGGCAGGGGAACACCCTGGACAGGCTGCCAGGCTAGCACGCTCACATTCATACCTGTGGTTAATTTGGAGTTCTTTGGTCCACCTGACTCACATATATTTCTGGAGCGTTTGAGGAATCCCCGGCCCACACAGTATAATTGTATAAAACAGGATGAATGCATCCTGAATGTGAATCAACAGTGGGAAATAATATGAGCTGTGAACTGTGTGAATGTATAGTTTACTGTAAAGAGAGATAGTGACATAATGGAGACTTTCAAATGTCAATCATTTTTTAAAAACATCATCACAACAGTGAAACTTCATGTAAAAATTGGCTTCATTTTGGTTTTGAAGGCTCCCGTCATCTCTCACTTTGGAGGATTGGACAGATAAGATAATAATAGTTTGTTTTAAAAAGTTGGCTGTTTATTTGTTTTAGGGAAATTACTTACTCAAATGTATTTTCTCCCTCCCCCTTAAACCTTTGCTATATGGATGTCAATCTTAAAATAGATTTGAACACAAATTGTTCCTTTGATGTTGTTATGATTTGTTATGTGCATATTTTTGAATTAAGAATGGTAAAAAAACAAAAACAATATGAAACATATTAAAAAATGAGGTCATGACAACAGTCCCATAGAATACTATGTTTATCTTTTAAGAGAAGACCCATACCTGTCTGACAGCTTGTCTGTTAACAGCTGAAGGAAGCTCATCACCGTCTCTGTGAGAGGTAATAAAATAAAGTTTCAGCATGTAAAACCATCTCAGATTTGTTGCCCAAGGCAAAGGAAGTACAATAAAGTAATTTCAGCAGTTTATATTGAACCTCTCGCATGAAAATTATGTGGTTTGGTTAAATGATGATTACCAATTACAATTTGGCAAATACTCAAACTTGAATTAAAATGTATCTTTGCACATTTGTCGTCAAGCAGCCACACTGTTACAGCACTGACTGATAGTTACTGAAGCAGGGAGATGCACTAACCCGGTGTTTTGGCCATCGTTCCCTTCAGAGCTCTGTGACCGTACGACTCGTAGCCCACCAGTTTGGCCAGTTTGTGTCTGCATTTCAGCAGCTCTTCCAGACATCCCATCAGATCTGCATTGGGATAGAGGTAAATCCTGTAGGCAATTTCTCGCACCTACAAGTGAAAGACAAAACAAATTCATGACAAAAAACACCGTGCCCAAATTAATTTAAAGGACTTATGCTTTAGCAAAAACATGTAAAAATGAAATATTGATCAACAGTTAGAAGGCAGGTTGACAGATCTTTGGACGATCGGGTGTAAACAACAATTATTATTCTACTTTTAACAGCAGTGTCAAATATGTTATGATTTTTGACCTGATTGTGAAGTGTGACCTCAACTTTAATTAGACTTTCTACATTAATGGATTGAGCTGATCACATATTTTTCTTATGATCTCATTCACATTGATAATGTATTAAACTTTAATACTGAATTTAAAGCTCCATTAATTCTCTCTACTTAGCAAATGCTAACAGCCACGGGACAAAACTTAACAATAAAAACACTATGAAAGTAAAAGCACAAAAAAAGAGAACTGCTGACTAACCAGGACAGAGCATAAAGTAACTATTTTTTTCTGTGATGTGGCAAAGGCGCCACCTGCTGGAGAACAAAAATGGAGAAATATTTCAGTGACCCATTCAGTACACTCCTGTACATACATACCAAGTCATCGGCAGAGTCTGCATGCATCCCCCCAACTTGGATGAAGCTCCCTTCATTTGCAAAGTGCAGATGCAGATGTTCAGGAATTGCAGACCTTGCAATTCTGTTTGGCATGTGAGAGCCGACCAGAAACTCGTTGTTTAGATCCAACAACTTCACATGCAGAGTGACGGCCTCTTTCCTCTGCAGGGAAAGGAACAGCAAGATCAATACATACACCAATAAGCATTTCCATTTATTCTGAGATTCACCAGTGTACTCACCAGTTTGTCATCCAGATGAATTCCACTGATTTCAAAGTCGAACATGAACAACTCCGCCACTCGTCTACCGAGGCAAACAAAGGAATATTTAACCTTCCGTCACTGGACATCAAGAAAATGTCCAAGTAAGAAATAAACAATAAACACTTTGTTCACAGAGCTCTCAACACCTTCTACAGGACCTCCAATAAAACTAAATGGATTAATGGTAAAATTACCTTGTGTCAGGGTCCAGCTGAGCCACAATATCCCGGTTGTCCAGCAGATTTTTTAGACTCTTGCATAACTCAACATTCGTATTCAGCCTGAAACAGACAGTTAGCAAAACTGAACATCTTTCAATTACTTTTCAATATCTGTCTCAACTAAAACCACAGTCTTATGGTTGTAAATTGTATCATGCAACATGTTTTCTTGGTCATGGAAAACCATTAGTGAAGTTGAGATCAATTTATATCCTCTTACTTCTCCACAACTGTGCCGATCTCTATGCAGGTCTTCTCTGCAGCCTCGCGAAACGCTGGGTCTGGATGAGCTACTTTTACAAAGTCAGCCTGGATATGAGGAGAAAGATTACAATATCACTTGTAGCTAGCTAAATATAATAATGACATGATCACCAAGTGAACGATTAAGCCAGACTTTAAGATAACTCCATGTAAAATAGTTCAAAATTAAGGTATCCAGCTGAGAATATGTGAGTCTTTCATCTTTCTTTCATCTAAGTCTTTAGAATAGAATAGAATACTTTATTAATCCCTTGCGTCACAGTGCTTCAGTGTACAAAGGTGAAGATCTGTCACTGCTAGAGCTGATGATAACCAACAGTGAGGATTGATATAAATAGATTTTTTGTAAGTTCATATTAAATATAATCAACACAAACATCTTACAGCTCAGAACATCAAAACACAAAATAACATTCATCTATAATATCTGCAAAAATGTTAGATGGGGATTCCCTTAACTATTATAATTCAAGAATTGTGGCAATGACATTTTACAGTAGCAGTATGTTGTATCTTATCAGCAGACAAAAATGAGATTGAGTCTGCAAACTAAATACTGAAGGATCGCCTGGTAAGGTTAGGTGTACAGATTTAAGCACATAATAGGTGTTGAACTCACCAGATCAGCCACTTTACACAACCCATCTGAAAGCTGGTCAAAAGACTCGACAGTCTCAGTCCCTGGAGGAGAAGAACAAGCTCTTTGCACTAGGAGCTCCGTGTTTTTGAGAGCTGTTTTTGTGGCTGCCTGAAAGCCTGCAGGACAGTTCAGCTCTGGTACCCCAAACAAACCCTGTAGCCAGAGAGAGAGAGAAAGAGAGATACTTAGGAGGTGTCATGAAACGCCTTACAACAAACTTTCATTGAGGCTTGGTGTTGTAACTGGACAGACATTATGAAGGGACAAGTACAAACCACGCTTTTCTCGAAGAGGTCCAGTCTCCTGGCAGGTTTGGCATTGAACGCAGCTCCAACAGGTGACCATGTTGTGACATTTCTCCGCACATGAGCCCACAAGCTTCTGTGCTTCACAAGGTAAAGCAACCTTTTACACGCAAACATTTCGGACTTGTTTTTACTGTGTGTCGTCTTAGTATCTATTGGGGCTTGTGCTGCTCACAGGGGCTGACAGAGGACATGCTAAACTTTAGCTGCAACGTTAACCCACTTGCAGAAGCCGCAAATGTAAACGGTTGGTTTAAACAACGTTATTATATTCAGCACCTTTATCATTGAGAAATTAAAGACTCTTTGTTCTTTTGTAATGTATGAAACATACCTGCCAGTCCAATATATACAACTTCTCACATGTTAGCTCTCTGGTTATCTATCGAAGTCAATATACGTGCCTATTGCAGTTGGCACTTTCATGAAAAAAAAACGACTATATAATAATATATATGAGAAACGTGGTTTACAGAAATACAACTTTGTGATACTATGATATCAGTCTAAACTTCCGGAATTTTATTACGCTGTAAAGAAAAAGAATAAAAAAAACTAGACAAATAAAATCTGTCGAAAGTGCGACAAGATATCAAAATACGTCGTTCTGTGACCTCATCACGCATGGACGTCGGTCCGCTTCACAATAAAAGGACGACCTTCATAATAAAGCTAAATAATGTCATATCACGGACTGTACATACAAATATCGTGTGAAAAAATAAATAAATTCAATGAATGTCATTTTTACTATAAGATGAACAGAGACAACAGATGGAGCAAAATGGCTGATCAGTTTTAGCTGATATATCATCTGGAAGCTGATGAAAGAGCTGGTAAATGATTTATAAAAAAAAGAAAGAAAAAAAAATCAATTAGATCGTCCTCCAGGAATCCCATTTTAAGGGGGATTTGACCATGAACCATAGAATATCAAAACTGAATGTAAAATGATTGTCTCTACCATTCTTTGTACATTTATGAAGGTCAAGGTGAATTCCTTTGAAGCAGCATTTCACAAGCTAAACTAACCAGTAGCTCAGAAATTATTATTTTTTGCTGTAAACCAGCTTTCTCATAGCATATATTATTACATTCCTGACTAACTACTAACTTTACCTTCTACTTGAAAAAACAGATGATTAATGATGGGGTTGACTGACACCTTCTGCGACCTGACTGCAACATACAGAGATGTCATCATGTTGCAGAATTATCTCCAGGTAGATCATGTTCATGATGGCAATATGTAAGATTAAGTCGAACACAGCATACATCTTGAAAGGATGTCTTTATTAATAGGAGGAATAACTCATTCATTGCACTCCACAACCACATTGCATTAATAGTTTTCCTGTGAAATCTGTTTATTAAAGGTGTAGTACGAAAAACATTAAGCAAAATGTCATAAAGCGACTATTTAGAAACCTCCCCATAAACAAAACTAAACCATGTGACTGGCAAAATGTTTAAGTCAACTCTGAAAAAGAATTTAATACTGAAAGTAGGTAACACAGAACAACAATAAAAGGTCTTCCCAATATGAGAAATCACAGTATTTTGCAATAAGTACTTTTGGTTACTTGTACTTGGCAAAAAGGTACCAATTTGTGACATATGGCAAGACAATGCAGATAAATGTAAAAAAAACAAAAAACAAAAAAAACCTCAAACTTAAATTAATGTTTTGCTACCGCCTGATCAACCCTTTCAGACAATGTCATTCCCAATCACATATTTACATCTATTCACTAGAATACAACACAAAACTAATGAAAAAATGAAATGTAAAAGGGGGGGAAAAAAATCATACTCGTTCATTTGGCTCATATCAAAACATAATACAGTCAAGCATTAAGTGTGTGTGGATTTACAAAGGAGTGCTGTAGTCAAAAGTCTGAACATGGATTCGTTTTTGTCCCCACTGAGTGTGCTTGGACATCTGCCGACCTGGAATTGTTTCTCTTCCTTTCCTTAGCTCAAAAAAACAACTGCATGTCTGAGACTACAGTAAACTTAGTTGACCCCTGAGTTTCTAATGCAAAACTAGTGTATGAAATACCTCATTACAGTGTATCTTAGTGCAAGCCAGCAATATGCTTGATTAAACAGAGGTATATTAGATAGCACCCAAGCTGACAAGATTCCCCAGAATGGTTATTCTGCTGGCCAAATCACAACAAGCAGTATGGGAGGTGGTACTTTGCTCTTTATCCTTGTGAAAACCAGCAGGTCAAATGCTTGAATTTGTATTACATCTATAAACATGTTTTTTTTTTTCATAGAAAATATAAATATCCCTGAATGAAACAGATTCACAGCATTTTCTCAAGAGGACTCCAGTGCTACTACCATAACATGGCCATCAAGTGTCTTTAAGGTCTCCAGTTTAATGTCCGTCTTTCCTGTAAGTTCCAGCCGCTCTCCTTCATTCGCTGTCTTGGTAATTCACCGTCCGCTTCCCCCTGTTCCGGGTGTTCACGCGTGTCTTTCGCTGCGATTTGCTTTTATACGACTCGTCGCTGTCCTCCTCCTCCGAGGCAGCCCGTTGTCGGCGCTGCCTTAGTTGGCGGCTGGCAGTCCTGTCACCGGTCCCAGACCGCCTGTGACTTCTCCTCTTTGGACTGCTGTGGGACCCTGAGCTGGCAAATGAGTTTTCAGAGGCTGAAGACGACTGCTCGCTTTCTGAGTCAGAACTGTGGTTGCTGCTGCTGTAACTTTCCTTTCGTTTTTGTTTTGGCTGCCTTGGATTCTTCTTCCTGCTCCTTGAACGACGGACATCTTCCTTCTCTTCCTCCTCCTCGCTGGATTCAGACTGAAAGTAGGTGTCCTCTTCCTTGCTGTTGCCATCCCCTTGTTTGGATTCCCTTTTGGGACGCTTTGAGGAGCCAGACCTGCTATTTTTATTGTTCTTAGACACAGGCTCCTTCTCCCCATCTTCAGACTCTGAGGTGTAAATACGTTTTCTCTTGGAAGACTGATTCCGGGTTTCACTGGGAGAGGTCCTGTTGGACTCTCTCTTACTACACCTGCCGTTCTTCTGTTTACCCTGGCCCACGGAGGCAGAATCCTCCTCGGAAAGAGAGTTGTCACTGATGTATTTCTTTTTTGGTAGGGCTCTGAGATTCCGCCGTCTGTTTGATGTGTTATCTGAATTATCCGACTCTTCATCCGATGAGCCGGTAGAGCGTTTCCTCCTCGACTTCCTCTTGGGTTTGTATTCCTCCTGCTCAGAACTCTCTGAAGCCGAGGTGTCGCTGTGAGGCCGCTTGGATTTACTTTTGTTTTGTGTTGTCCTCTTTGTCTTTGTTTCAGTCTCAAATTCCTCACTGGAGTGATTGCTTTCTTCTTCATGTCCTTCGTCTTTTTTCTGTCTTTTCTTGCGTGGGCCGGATCTCTTTGGAGAATCGCTGAGGTTGTCAGATTCTGCACCATCCAGTTTTTTAGTTGAGGCAGATTTTTGTTTATCTTGGTTTTTTGATGGCAAAACTTTACTTTTTTTCTTAGAGTCCTTGTGGTTTGTTTCCTCCACGTTTCTTCCGTTTTGGTGTGGGTGTTTCTGGGGACTGTGGTCTTTGTCCTCTTCATCTGAGCTTACAGGAGGTTTGTGTCGTGTGGTCCTAGGTTCAGTGTCCTCTACCTCCTCCTCCTCCTCCTCCTCCTCCTCCTCACTTGTAATCCTCTTTTTCTTGGCTGGAGTGGTTCCTGTGCTTCTAGAAGGTTTATGTGACACGGCTTTCTGCTCCTCCTCTTCCTCCTCCTCCTCCTCCTCTGCTTCTCCAGAACTCTCCTCTGCAGTTTGCTCCTGCTCAGAGTTGCTGTCAGACTTTTGATGTTTTGCACTGTGTCCGTTCACATGGGACAATTTATCTGCAGGAGAAAGGACAAGTCCAGCTAATAAGTGAAACTGTCATCACAGTTCCAAGCAAACAAGTAAACCTGATTGATGAGGACATTACTCACCATTTCCCTTTGTTTTCGCCGCTTGTTTTGATGTCCTCTGTTTACTGGACTTTGTGTCGCCATTCTGTTGATTATGGGAGGTGGAGGATGCATCACTGTCTTTTCCATCCTCCTCATCCTTGGATTCACGACCAGATCCTTCTGAATTCTGAGAAGCTAAACAGAGAACCAGAAATTGAAGCTGTACAATGCCCAAAACACATAAACATGCAGATAGGACTATATTTGACTAAAACGTAGTAAGAGAAAGCATTCGCCTACCCTGTGTTGACGGCTCTCCATCCGAGTCTGAGCTGCTCTGGATCACTGCAGTGCGCTTGCTGGGGCGGGCTGTATGGCGAAGGCGGCTGCTGCTCCTCCTCGGTTTGTCCTCTTCATCCTCTTCATCGTCTTCCTCGTCCGACACCTCGAGGAGTTTGATCTTGTTCACAGCCGCCCTCGCCGTCTTCCTCTTCAGTGACCTGCGGACCGTGATTTCCTCCTCCTCCCTTTCCGATCCCTGGGACATGTTCCCGTCCGAGTCCCGGTGGCGACGTCTCTCCCTGCGAGATGACCGACTGCTGTGACCGTTCATCTCTGCCCTGCCCTCTGAAACAAAACGCCACAGAGAGGAAAGTTTAGTTACATGTGTGACTGCGATTAACAGGACTTTATGTCTGAAGTAGTCGTCTCTGCAGCGTTACCTGTTCGCTTCCTGTCTGCAGCAGCGCTGTTTCTGGTCAGCCGGGTACTCCTGCTGTTTTTACTCCTGCTGGGGTATCGACGACCTGAAGACTGGGAGGACACCTCTCCATCCTCACCCTCTTCACCTTCACTGTCAAACTCCTCCTCCTCGTCATCATCATCTTCCTCCTCTTCGCTGTCGCTCTCTGCAACTTTTTTTTCCAAAAATACACAATTTCTGGATGTCACATTATGATCTTGTTTCTCGAAATCTAATAACATGCTAACTAAATTTTCACTGATACATCTTAATTTCCGACCTTTTTTCCGCTGCTTGGCACAATTGCTTCTTGTAACTCTTGCTTTCTGTCTGCGTTGGTGGTGCCTTGAGGAACCAGGGCGCTTTTCCTCCTCCGACTCACTCGGCTCACTTTCACTGTCAGACTCTGAAGTAGAAAAACACAGGATCGTGTCAAGATTGAAACTAATGAGCCACCAGACATGTCAGTGTAGTTCAGGAACACTCTCACACAACTACACATGTTCTTCTCAACAGTCTTTAAATGTGGGTTGTAAAAATGCTGTGAAAATCATCTTCAGAGGCAAAGAGTCTTTCGTACCTGGTGTTGACGAAGCGCCTTTGGAGTCGTCCTCTGAGGAGCTGTGACCTGAGCTGCTTCGACTCCTCCTTTTTCTCTCAGGAACAGACACTTTGGCTGAGGTAGATTTGGTCACTGATGTCGACTCCACATTTTCCTGAGTTTTGACGGCAGCCCTCTTTTGACTACAGGAAAGAAAAATGAAACTTTTTAATCAGACTGAAGCGGGGAAAAAGCAATGCAAGCCTGCAAACATTTCATCATATGACCTTCAAACCCTCACTGATCTGAAACCTAAAAAATGTCAGTTAACGGATTTGACTTTTAAAAACACCGTAACTGTTTTTGTAAGTGTATATTTGAGCAAAAAAATAAAATAAAAATAAAAGTAACAGGCATAGGCCATCAGTCCAAACTCCCACTGATCCACTCAAGTGTTATACAGGTGAGCTGAGGAGAGACTCAAACAGACCTCGCTGTGGATTGATCCTGTTGCTGCATTTTCTTGCGGAATCTCTGACTGCGGCGAAGTCTGTCGTTGCTCTTGACAGCAGTTTTGTACTCTGATATGACTGTTCTGATTTGCTCCTCGAAGAAGGCGGCGAGTCGCAAGGTCATACTGTAAATCTACGAGGGGACAGAAAAAGAATAGAGTATGAGTAAAATCTGAACCCCAAAGTGGAGTCAATGGCTGTTTAACTAGATTATTTTGTTTACCCCCCTACCTTGGAGCGTTTATTGGGTGTGTAGGCTTTAGCATTAGCAAATATCAGGCGAGTGTCTTTGCAAAGCTCTATGGGGTTGTCATAGTGGTCTTCCTCCAGCGTCCTTTTCACTGAGCCAAAGTCCATTGGTGTATCGATAATGTCATGGTAGTCCTGGATGGGAACAGAGAACACAAATTAATTTTCATCTTTACCAAAACACAAAACACACAACGCATATAGCATGACTCCTGCATGCTGTGTTTACTCACTGGATAGTTTTCAGGATCCACAGGCTGTCTGAATGGCTCAGAGTCCTCACACTCAAATATGTAGTTGAGCAGATTCTTGCACTGTTCCTTCCAGGCATCCCGGTCTGGCAGCACCTCCACAGAGCGCTGCACACATCAGGAAAAGGAGACGAGACGTATAACTTATGCTACTGTGGTGCAATCGATCCTTGTATGTAGTAGTACGGAGTTGTTCATTTTTAATTTGGGTCATCTTATTCCTGTCCTTCGTATGAGACCATATGTATTTGCCGCTATATTGTACATGTGTTGTTTGTCTATTTACCTGACGTAACCGGTGTCCAGATGAGGTTCCTGGTGCTTCTGCGTCCTCATCCTATAGACGATAGGTTATTTGAATTTAATCATTGAACTGCTAATTCAAGTTTCCAGTGTTGAGGGCACATTCATTAAGTGACTAAATATAGAAAACAACCGTCTGAATGTTTCGTTGGAACTGCAATCAGTGTCTCCTAAATCATTTCCCCTTATTGATATTAAATAATTGATAGATGTTATGTTAGAGAATATTTACACATATTTACTTATCAAAGTGGTAAAATTTGACTTAAACAGTAGGTAAATGTTCTTACACGAGAGCTACTGTATGTTCAGGTGTGCTTACCTCTTCATCATCATCCATATCTTCCACAGTATTGTAAATCGCCATGATATCTGTGCAGCTGGGATCACTGAGGAAAGCATTGAAACACAATCAGCCAGGCCACAATTTAACCGTTTCTGTGTGATAATTTGGTCATCATCACATATTCTATACATGTGAATCCCTTTAGTTGTTTTCCGAATGATCAATTTGATCAATATGACACAAGTCATGTTACAACTTACAGTGCAGAGAAGAAGAACTTACTTGACAAACTTCTGGATGACATTTGTGATGATTTTTGCAGAGTGGGCAATCTTGCTCCTTGGCTCATTGAAAGTGCGGGCATTATGTGCAATATACCTGGCATCCCAAATGAATGCTGATAGGCGTCTGTGGAAAACAAAGGTTGAGTTACGAAATCTTTGATAGAACTTCAGAAAGCAAAGACAAAAAAAAAAAAAAAAGATCAAGATGGATCAAGAAACAAGCCAATAGTAAAGATTCCATAAACCAGTTTGCATTGACAGGTATGTGGTAAAATAAGAGAAACTGGAACCGACCTGTAGAATTTGTGCATGAGTCGAAGTCTGATGGTTCCCAGATCAGTAGGATAGGCGATTACAGTGCAGTAGGTGGGATACTGGACCAAGTCCACAGGACCAGAGAAGGGAGCAGCAATCTCTGTAGCGGAGAAGCACAATGTGATGATGTCAGTGCAACTGGGACCTGTTTAAAATCTGACGTGTATGAGTAAGTGAAAATGACACCGAGATCTTTGAAAGTGATGGTACGTGAGTGAATGCAAACCAAACCAAGGTAAAGCACATCAGTCTATGTCAACGCACCGACAGTGATGAGCTGGTCGATGCCAGCAACGAGGCGTTCACACTCCTCGTCCCTGCTCCTCTCCCCCCACTCTCCTCGCAAAGGCTTGTACATCAGCTCACACATCTCCTCTGGTGTCACAGGGATACCACCTCCTTCCGTCTCTGGCTGCTGGGCTGCACAGCAGAGACAATATACATGCTCAATCAACTGTTTCACCCTATTAATGTTACTTTCTGAGCAGACGCCAAGACTGTGACGCCTATTGATGTGACAGAAAGTACAAGGTCTTGATTACCGTTATCTGGAATAGGTTCCACATCCCAAGGACTGAGTTTCTCAGTTTCCCCATTGTCCCATCTGGGGAAAACACAAAAGTTTTCTGTTTTATTTCAATTAAATAATAACAATAATCTACTGTAATTACAAGAACAAAGAGGGTCATAGCACAAAGCAGACATGAATAATTATATTGATTCAATGTGACTGTCACAAAACACCAGTGCTTCTTTGTGACCACAAGGGGGCAGACGGATCAGTCATGGCCAAGTGGATATATCGGGCCTGTAAAACCACATTTAATTCATATGAATATTAATCCAATTAATTTATTATTTCTATTGCCACAGTCAACACAAAAGTGGCAGTCACAAATTTAATTTCACTCACTGCTCTCTGACAGGGCTATAATGGTCAAGCTCTGCGTTTAACAGAGACGGCAGTGGCAGACAATAAATGGATTGAAAACTAGCTTAGTATTGGGGTTGGTGGCACAACCACAGTATTCCCAGTTATTCTGTCCTGCCAATTGTTTGTTTTTCCCACCTGACTTTGAAACACTGGAAGAGACTGTCAGGATACTCTGGCTGGTAAGGCTCCTGGCAGACGATGGTCCCAAACCACCAGGCATCATCTATCACAGAGCGAAACCTGTCGTCTGCAACAGAGGACATAATTAGGAAATTCAGGCGGAGGCAGACGGAGCGAGAACACCATTTACGCAGCAATGATGAACCATTTAGAATAGGTTGATACACAGTGTAAACAACAAAAAACATTTGTCAGGATGCCCAGTGAGAAGCAATAAGCATCACAGCACACAGACATAAGGAGGACGCTACTTGACCTGAAACAAAAACTTGAGATCTCTAACAAGGTGCCCAAACTTACTTGGTTGCCAGTTTCTACGAAGGGCCTCGTCATAACTTTGCCTCAAGACCAGGAAATCTATAACATCTGGCATGTCATGATATCTGTAGGAGACACAAGTCAGTTTAATGGCCTCTGCGAAACTGATGCTAAATCATGCTGATAAATTTACATGAATTTTCATAAAGCAAACTATAGCACCAGAAATTTGGGTAATGTTGTTATAAACACAATCTGAAAATGCTAAAAACTTTGAGAAGACTCAGACTTCATGAACTTATACTTATCATGACAACAACCCCAATGCATACATGCAGTTCATACAAGACAAACACCACCTTCGTGTTGGGTCGCTGATGAGATTAATGCTTAATATGTATTTCTCACTAGAAAGCGAGTTAATGAAACTGAGCTACTTACTTGACAGTAAAGGATTTGTCTGTGATTTTGCCTGTGCCGTGGTCAATGAGGGTCAGCTTCAGACAACAGAGGGTTGGAGGGCAGACTTCATATTTGATCCCTGTGATCTTCACAAACTCTTGGTCCTTGAAAAAATACAGCAGGGTTTCCATTGATGTGCATTTCCAAGATTTAGACCTACACTGATGAGCTACAACACTGTGACCACTTTTATGTAGCAAACAGTGTTATGTTGATGATCTTGTAACAACACCGTCAGTGATGCATGAGACTTTGAGTGACCAGTTGGCTCACACAGATAACATGCTGGATGCAGCACGAACGCAAAATGTAAAGCCCTGAGAAGCTTTGATAAGGGCCGGGTTGTTATGTCTCTCTGTCTGAGGCATTTCAGTGAAGTCAAGCTATGTGGGTGGGGTGCTCTGAGTCAGCAGTACTGACAGTGGTTGGAAGGGGGCACTGGTTCACAGACACAAACCAGCACATCAATGATGCACAAGGACAACAAGGAAAACCTGTCTGCTTTTTTCTAAATGATGGTTATGAGAGAAATGTGTCATAACACACCAGACGTTACATGATTCGTAGGGCTGCATAGCCCCAAGCGGTCATAGTGCTCCATGCTAGTCTTGATATTTTGCCTTGTTAGTAATTATGTACATCTTTACATCTTTTTTATTCTTATATACTACTATATTTAACTAACTCTCAACATTTTTTAGAATTCAGTGCATCTTTCCAAACTCTTCAACCAGGACTGTTTGCCAAAGTCTTACCCGCAGCTCCATTTTCTTCCAGGGCTGTTTGTCTAGGTTGATGGGGTACAGCTCACTCCGGCTCACAGCCTCAACGTAGGCTTCGTGTCCCTGCCGAAAATAGATCACCTGACAGACACAGGAAGAGTCGCAGCTTAGAAAGCAACAGGACAATGATCATGGTTAGAATTTATACAGGATAATTATTCCGTGCTACTCCCACCAAAAGATTTGTAATTGGACTACATCTGCTTTGTTGTGTATGCCGTAAGAACAATCCCAGCCAATTATAATATCTAACATGTAAATGTACATTTTGTCGGTCATATACAGACAGCGATATTTGACTAACTTAATTTCTTAGGTTCTCTTCTTAACCATATGATGCAATGACCTAAAAAAGGTTTAGGTTTGCCGTTGAAAGGAGTACAATTTCCTGCCAGGATGTTAAGTTACAGCTGGAAAAATAATGATTTACATTTGAGAAGACAGAGCAGAAACTGGGGGATTGAAAAAAGATCATGTTCCCTAATATGATGACACCATGGTGCTATAAAAACACAGATCCCAATATCGGTATATACCTCATCGCCCATTTGGGGAACAAAAGGAGACTTCCTGGGAATGACATCAGTGATCCAAGGTGAGGGTCTGAACTCATTGGACACTTCTCTGTTGATGGATGGTCTGGCCTTTGGACGCTGTTTAGACACCAATATGGATAATGTTAAAATAGCAAATATAAGCCCATTTGAAATGAAAGTAAAGCAAAGTCTGGGTAATGACTGATCAGTAGTGGCATAGGATATCGCATGTCGGACCACTCACCCGAGGTGTTTTGTTCTTTGCCTTCTTTGCCTTCTCTTTGCTTTTCTTCGCAGGTCTTTCCTCCTCATCACTCTGCTGCTTCTCCTCCTCCTCCTCATTCTCTTCCTCCTCTTCTTCGGAAGTGCTGAGTCTGCGGCGCACACGTTTCCGCGACGACAAGGGGGTGGAGGGCTGCAGGTTGATACCAGCATCTGCCGTCCAGTCCGAGTACTCGCTGGACGTGTGGCTGTCCAATCAAAAGCAGTAACAATCACCATTTTAAGTTGCATAGATAAAAGCAGGCAATACAAAAACTTAACTCAACTAACTTGTTTCAACCTGCTTGGGGTACCAGATGGGTGGAGAATCCCACCTAAGACAACACAAAGGAGTAACATCACAGTCAATACCTTTATATAATTTAGACCCCAAGTTTTTGTGAATTAAAAAACTTGTATCTGGTACTCTAAACAAGTTAAAACAAATTAGAATAGAATGCTTTATTGTCATTGTAAACAGTGAAACAATTAAATTAGTTTAGGATACCCAAACCATAGTGCAACAATATGAAAAAATATAAGACAATAAATATAAATAAATTAATAGATTTATCCTCCTCCAGAATGTGACCTTTATCTTTTCAACTTTATACATTTTACTCATTTGACAGACACTTTCCTCCAAAGCAATTGACAAGTGAGGGACATAACAAAAGCGTCATTGCAGTTGAGGATTCATATGTGCGACATATCTAATGGCCATCTGCTCGACTCACGGCAGCTCTACTTGTTCTTTTTTTTTTGCTTTTCCACTACCACCTAGTACCTTGTATCTGGTGCTTTTTTGGAAACACCTCAGCCTGGGTTCCAAGCGAGCGTCAGCGATACCAAAACATGACATCAACCGACTGTCTTCCACTGATTGGCCAGAGCGTCGTCACTGGAAGAGTCACGAGGGCAACGTCCAACACGAGAATCAAACCCGCTAATTTTAAAAACACACCGACAACAGCAACCACTGATCCGTACTGAGACTGTTGTTATTCTTTAACACAAGTTAATAGACTGCTGTGTGGAAAACCACACCGCGGGCCGTTATCGAGGCGAGTGAGTTTGGAGCTGACGAGAGGATCGAAAAAAGAGAGCGAGACAACAGGGCCGTAGCCGCTGTTCTAAGACGACCCTGCCCACATTGAGGAGGAACCAAGGGGGTGGATCGGACAGTCGGCCATATTGGAACGGGCAACTCGCACAGACACTTGCATTAGTTCAGGTGGGTGGTCCTGTCCTCTGCACTAAAAAAACTATTCATAACTCTGAAAAGTAAATCAGTATGTAGCTATTACTTTAACTATCTGCATGTTACTACAATGTTACTTTTACAAAAAAAAAAGTACATGGTTAAAATTATCTGTGATTTTAAGTATGCTGCATCATAACTGAATAAACGTTCATAAAAAAAATCAAACCGTTTGGAAATCGGACAGAAACTGAGCAAGTTGTGGTCATTATAGCAGAACATGCACCATAGGCTTAATGCTCTGAGGGAGAGAGTTGCCCGTCCCAAGACGGCCGCCGTGTGGCTACGCCGTGTCATTGGGCAGCAGCGGCAGGTGAGTCATCTAGTCTTCTTATATACATCTATGGGATGAACTATGAAGTACTCAGCTGTAATGGAAAAAGGCCTAAACTGAGTCGAGTAGAGTCGAGCAGAGCTGTTAACTGTGTAGTGGGAAAGGGCCATAAATGCGTCTATTTGACTTTACCTTTGGCTGTCGCTGTTCCATTCCTCCTCATCATTGGACGACTCCAGGTCACTCCCATCCAAGTCGTTGTCCTGAACAGAATCAAAACAATAAAGTGCTTAAAATCCCACCCACATCCACAAAAAAAGACCTCAGGTGCAAGTAACCGACACTTTTCTCAAAGTCAAAAGAGAGTGGGAAACAGGATACCTCCGAGTGTCCCTCGGAGCTTGCTGTCTCCTCGCCCTCTTCACATGAGAAGTCAATGAAATCCACAGTGTCACTGCGGCCGTGTGTTCGTTTCGCAGTGGGAGGCTCATCATCTGAATCATCCTTGGGGACAGAGAGGGACAAAAAGGATGGACTCAACAACTGTGCAAAGTGTACTGAAATAGCTGTGAACTGAAAAGTTCAATTTGTCATTATCCTTTAAATACTTTATTATATTGGTGATGGAACAAGCAACCTACTCGACAGCTGCTGTAGATGATGCGCCTCTTCTTTGCATTGTACAGAGCCACCTCCTCATCTCCCCTGGCTGTTCGGTTGTCCTCCTGGTCCCTGAAAAACGCATTTCCATACCGTTTGAGATTGAAGATCACCAAACATGAAAGACATTTAAATGTTGTTATCTGTAAACCCACACCACCTGTCATTATTCTGCTGATATTAATACAGACAGTGCATAAATAAATATATAATGATAGTCAACCTTTTGCTAGTTTCACATTCTCTTAAATCTTTTTTTCCAAGCTTTGAAAAAATGATCTTTCTAAGGAAGATGTTTTTTTCATGATATGAATGTGAATTGTTAACTTGAAGGTTCTAAAATGGAAATGGGATTCATTTCCATTTTTCCTTCATTTCCATATTGTTCATCCTCTGTGTAGTAGTGTCACGTTAGAAAGAAAACCCAACAGAAAGGTTCAGAAAGAGCTCCAGTCTAGGGATGCACATGATTAACCCTTTAACCGATATCAAGAACTTTAACCGATTAATACCATCGATTCATTTTTTTAAAATTATTAGCGCCTTATGTCGTCAACTCACGGGGGCGTGTTGACATGTGCAGACTTCCACGTGCCTTCAGTCATATTTCGCAGCAAAAGGTTACACAGGAGGACTTGACAGTATGTGCCAGTTATGCAGCACAGTCCCCGTGAAGGAAGGTCAGACAATAAGTAGCCTACACGGACACAGATGTGCATCACCTGTAACAACGGATGAGCTATGCTGTTCCTCTCTCTTCAATCTGGTGTTGGGCTGCACTTTGTATAAAAACAGTTCAACAGCGGACGATCTAACCTCCATCAGTGGATGTGGCGCTGATCAGTTGTTGCAGCACATGTGTGTGTGTTTTATAACACCCCCCCAAAAAAGCACAGTGTTTTAATCTTATCCGTTAATGGTTAATAATCGGTTAAAGAATTCAAAATGTGCATCCCTACTCCAGTCACACTGAAGCTTTATATTCAGCTGTGGTGGGTTCAAAGACGTATTGCTACTGGGTCTTTACCTGTAGCTGCTGGATGACATTTCAGGAACCACCACCCTGCGTCTCCAGGCCTGCAGGTCTCTCTCTGTGGCCATTTGGCTGCGAGGAGCATTCTGGTGCATCTGCCGGACGCCCTCCACCTGTCCACTGCGGCGCAGACCCACGTTAGGGGGTGACTGCACATCTGCTCGCTCATTCACGGACACTGCAATGAAGGGAAATTAGCAAAAATCAGTAAATGATTGTGCTGCATTTTCAGGACACTGCGTCTAACTGCCAAAATCAAACCGCCTAGCCTCCCAACAGCTCAGCCGATCAATACATCAGCTAAAACAATCCAATGGAACGCTGGTGCTGTATTGATACCTCTGCGTGGCGTGCTTGGTGCCGGTGCCTCAGCTTGCCCCTCTGGTCCTGCCTCTCTTCCAGGCTGGGTCTGGCGGTCCTGTTGTGCCCGGAGCTGGCGGATGGCTTCGTCCAGAAGGCTGCTGCGTCTTATCGTGACCTCTTCGTGCTCCGCGGTCTGCTGGCTGATCACCTGCTCCACCACCTCACCGTCACCTGGTGATGTCATCAAATGGGGAGAACAAGAGCATGAGTGGATGTGGGAGGTGGTGAAGCCTCATCACCGTTGGGAAAAACTTGACATATTATAACAGGAGGATGAAAGTGAAGTGGATGATTTGTGATTTATGAATTTATTTATAATTATTGAGGCCTTACTGGTGGCTACGTATCCCAGCTGAGGAACCAGGTGTTCAGCAGCAATGTTCTCTCGCCCTGGGACAAGACGCTGGTACCTGAGGTTAAAAAAATGTGATTAAAATATATTTTTAATTGAAGGCAGGTGTTTTATGCAAACGGCTAATTTGCTATCAAGTATATACAGTATATGAGGATATTTATTATTATTCATAGTTCCTTAAAGATTGTGTCTGCATGAACTTAACACTGAATGGATGGAGACCATATTGTTTTAGTATAACAGGAAAGAAGTATTTACCTTGGTGGATGCGGGTTTCCGTCCACGTCCACCAAGAAGGGAGGGGGCATTAGATGGGGTGCCTGTTGTGTCTGCTCATCCAACACAAAGCCGTTGGTGTCACGGATCAACGGCCTATAGTCTGTATGGAAGAAGACCTGGTCTGGAAGCTGTGTGGAGACCAAAGGGGAAGAGGCTGGGTGAGACACCGCGCTGGTTTTGCTTTGCGACGTGGGATTATTCAAACATGCACTACTTTTTCCGAAAGACCACTGTTTGATTCTTACATATAACAGTCAGCTTACAAAGTGTTTGATTTAAAAAGCCATAATATTCTACTTTGTCTTTAAAATAATATATATTTGTAATGAGAACATAACAACTGTCCATAAAATGGCACTACTGTGGCTTTCACCTTGTAATAAAGATGAGTTATTTGTGTAAAGAAGATTTAAATGTACAATGTGTGCAATTCATCCTTGCCTTTTCATACGGCTTGGAACTGCCGAAGCCAAAGATGAGCAGATGGCCGTGAGAGTCTGTGCAGGCGAAGCGCTGGCCATCAGGAGTGAATTTGCAGTCGAACACGGCTCCATGACCCTGGCCCTCGATCTGGATGGGAAACAAACAATCAACTGAGGAATAACTCGTCAACGGGACTTTTTAACAATACCCATGCTTTATAACGTCCTTGAATATTTATTTTCGAAAAATTTTCTTCCAAGTTGATTTTTATTCAAATCAGTTCCTTCCTCACTACCAAGTACATCCTAATGTTACTTATTGGGGTATTTGTTAGATTGTGTATTGCGGGATGTCCTATTTGTTCATCATGTTACATAACTGCCGTGTTTACGACTGTCAGCACCATGTTCTGATACTGCAGACTGTCAGTGTACCATGTTGAAGTAGTGCTGTGTGTTTGTTCCTCGCAGCAGATCCCATATGAAGACATTCCCATCGTGGCCAGCAGATAGGATGATCCTGGGGTCAAACGGATGCGGTTCCAGCACAAACACCTCAGCCTCATGGCCCTGAAAACAGAGCTCAGGTCAGTATGAGGTTTTAAAATCAAAAGTTCATGCACTATTCTCATCATTTCCCTGCAAGAAACATTAACATTGTGCAAAATTACTTTAAGGATATGTAGCAGCTGTCCTGTGTAGGAGTTCCACACTTTGAGGAGATGGTTGTTAACAGCCGTGATGACTGTATTGTCATGGCGATCCCACGCCACCATTGTGACTTTGGGTTTGAAGTAGCTTTCCTCTTCACTTGTTGCTTCAGCACTGTAAGTTTAAAAAAACCGACAACATCAGGTTAGAACTCAGCAACTGAACCAGACTGTAGCTCTTTACTCAACACAAGTGGCAGTGAAATAACTGGCAGCTTGAATCTGATGATGTCAGTGTTTCTGGAAATGATTTCCCATGAATTTCCCCTTTGTTTCCTGTTGTGAGGAGCATGTTGCTACCTACTCCCCCTTCACAGCATTATCCTGTAAATTGTGCGTTTTCTCTTTCACTACACTGGGACAGACGAGCAATTTGGTATATTCATTTAGGCAGACATGAAAGCAATCCAAAGCAATCCTGCAGATTTACCGCAAATAATCATCAGAATGGGTACATTTAGTTTGATCTATGAGTGACTTCCTCTGCAATATAAACAACTGCTAAGCCTATGATTTTGATGATGATGAATACATGTTACTTGTGAAAGGCAGTGAAAATGTTTTTGGCAGATGAGCTAATTTTAGAAACTGCCAGTACAGTTCCTTTATAGTTGTTCCCAAGACAGACAAGCTCTGGGTGGTAAACACTGTTTTTTTTTCCAAGCATTTCCAAAGAAAATGAAAAGAGCTCAGAGTACATAGCTAGATTTCAGTAACGGTGAAGTGAGACCTGAATGGATCAAGTACAGCTGTTTGAAGTAAACACAGAGTACAGTACACTATTCAACTGACAGATTAATACAGCAAAAAAAAAAAAAAAAAAAAGTTTCCTTTTCTACTCCAGAGAAAGTTGCAGCTGTATGCAGAACATAGTGATGGTGTAAATAAACAAAGTCCCCAACAATATCACCACAGCAAAGAGTGAATTGGTCTCAAAAAGCAATATGGTATTTACAATTCCCTAGGGTTTGGACAATCAGAAATCATTATTCAGAAATACTGAAATTGCTAATAAAAAACCCACATCTTGCAGTCCTCAGCTGGAAATGATATTAGATCTTCATGACACATTAGTCAATGCTTTACAAACAGATGAGAGAGCTAGGACTTACACAACATGACAACTTAACAAATAAAACATTTGGGCAAATGGATTCCTCAGCTGACATCAGCACCTGGTTCACGTCAACATGCTCCGACAGCTCTTTGAGGCGGCCTACAAATCAAACGCTTGCCTCGCACCTCATTTAACAAAGTCTTCCCTGATCCTTTTTTTTTTTAAACAGTAAATGGAAATCTTGTTCTTGCATATCCTGTTGCTTGTACAGGGCATTTCCTCATGTCATTACGCGATTACTGAACACAAACCAAAGACTTTCTGCACTTGGATCACTTTCATTCACACTAGTTTACGGCAGCAGAGTTGGCCCTTACCCTGGAAGCGTGGCAGACATGTTGAGCAGGATGCACCTCCACTGCTGCCGCTGATGCAGCTTCCAGATCCGCGCTGTCCCATCTCGACTTCCACTCACAAACCTGAGCCAAGAGAGTGACAGCGACCATTATAATAAATTCAACGTTCACCTGCCATGACAAATACATGCTGCTATGCAGAAACAAAAATTATGGCCATTTCATCGTACCTTTCACCTGAGTGGCAAAACTGGATGCTGTCAACTTTGTCCTAAACAGAGACAACAGGATAATAATCATTACATGTTTGTGTGTTATTGCTGTTGTTGTCCAGCTGAATGTTCATGTGAGTGTGTCCCACGTGTGAAACATACACATTGCTGCAGCCGCCACATAAATGCTACTCAGTTCTTCAACAGGGTTTCTTACCGTGTGCTCATGGAGCTCTGATATCTTTTCTGGACCCCCACTTCCCAAGTAGTATATCCTGATGACATCATCGGTACTTCCTGTTGCCAGGAACATCCCACCTGAGAAAAAAAACAAAATCAGCTTGAGGTGTTTGACCTTTACATCTGTCGTAATTATATGCTTGCTAGATCATATTTCTGAGAACTGTGCTATGCTTAAACACACCGAGTGGCATATGTTGCAGTGTAAAATAATTTATTACCTGGACTGAATGAGGAGCATACAGTCTGAACTCCTGGTCTTGGCCGCTCTGTAAATTTGTGTGGCCGATCACTGGAAGGACAGAAGAGAGAATTATACCGACAGGGAGTGGGCGTTTTATAGACACACACACACACAGTAAAACAGGATCAGTGTTATTTCTTGGTCTATCCTTCAAGTCAGTTAAAGTTTCTTCTTATCTAACTGGCAGCTCAACTTCAGGATGCCTCTTTGTGTCTTCTGATTGTTTTATGTTTTTATGTGGTTGATTGCTGTGCAAGTAGCTGCTCTCTATTTCTACTCCTTAAGGCAAAGGAGGCACCTTCACCCACTAATGTTGTGTATACGTATCTATACTGTGTATTTAAAAGTACTTCATGGGTGATACACACCTATCAGTCACAGCATTAAAACCAGTTATCACACAGGTGGCTTATCAGTGTAGTTGCAGCAGTAGAGCAGGAAAGAAAAAAAAAACTGTCAACCAGTTCGGCTTGTTTTACAGTGTCAGCTCTAGGCTTCAGGTGGGGAAACTGCCATTTTTAACCTCCTATTCACGCAACAGTGTACCACTTAGCATGTGAACATTGTTTGCCAAGAGCCTCATTCGTTAAACTTATACAGCAGCAAATAATGTGTTTTTTCATTTTAAATAACCAAGTGTGTGTTTAACTTTGAAGCTTATTGATAGGATTTTTTTTTTAAATCAAAAACTTGTAATGGTTTATCCACATTATAATTTCTTTAGATTTCATGACAGAATATTTTTTAAATGAAAAGTTGGGAAATACAAAGTGTTACTTAATGAGCAACACTCACCTAAAGTTGATGTTGTTGACATCCCACTGCCAGAAGCAGACAGTAGCATCAGTTCCAGTGGACAGCATGTAACGTTTTGAGCCCTTGGCAAACGGTGAGAACTGAAAACACAAAATGTTCACAGTGTATATTATTCACATGTACACAGAACAATGTTTTACCACTTGGCTGAGACATGAGTTGCCATAGCAAAGAGAGAGGATGACAAAGAGATGGAAATAAATGCTTCATTCTCTTTTCTTTTCTTTTTTTCAGTCAGTGTCTGTGTAGCAAAAATATATTACAGCTAGTACCCAGTATTTCAAGCCATGTGTCCATTAGAAAAATATGATTTGGCATAGAAAAATTATTCATTTTAATAAAAGATTTTGTCATACATGTCATACAATCAAGTAATCTTTTCTGTCCAATATCGGCATAGCACTATTTAATGGACTGGGACAGAGACAGTAAGTTCTTCATGATTTGTTTTTACTTAAAACTTTGCAGACCCTGATGAAAACATAACTAGCACCATCTATATTGTAGAAATACCTGACTATTGCATGTTTGGAAACGCTTGAAACACTCTCAGAGCAGTAATATTATTATAAAAATACTGTTTGTTTGAATGCTTGATGCTAGTTCAATTTGGCAAGCCCACAGTGAGGGGATAACCCACTCACCTCACTCAAAAGATACAAATTATAATTGCAAAGAAAGAAGAACCAACTCCCAGAAAGAGAGGGCACCCTTACTTTAAAATGACTGTATACATTAGTATATTGAGAGAGATGCCCTTACCTGAAGGGAGGTAATGGATCCACTGTGCCCCTGCAGCACAGCCACAGGGGCACAGGTACGAAGGCACCATACACGGATGGTCTTATCACAGCTTCCCGCGGCAATTAGTGTGTTTTCATAATTAACCGCCAAGTCCGTGATTTCTGCAGAGTGTCCTCGCAATGTTGAATGAAGCCTTCCATCAAACGAAGACCAAATCTTCACCAAACAGTCATCTGAGCCCTGAAAACGAAAAATAATTGCATCTACTTAAATATTTTACTTAAGCATACACATAGAAGACAGGTTTTGCATGAAGTTAAGATGAAGACCTAGCACTTGGAGGCATATCAACTGGGGTGTGATCCTAATAAATAAATATATGTGTGCTGTCGTGATGTTGTGTAAAAAACCAAAGTTAAAGTTACTGTAATCATAGCACACAACAGATTGGTTAGTTTTTGAGTGGAGGAATATATGCTGACAAATTCTATCTTACTGTGAAGATCCTGAGACCGGAGCGATCAAATGCGATACAGTACACTGCAGACAGATGCCCCAGGATCCGCCTATGCAGCCGCATACGCTCATAGTTGCTGACAGGATTGATGGAGCTGAAGCGCTGCGCTCCCGTCAGCTCTCTGCCGCGATGCACCTTCACTGTTGACGATAAGATGCCAATCATCAGAAGAGTGATGAAATTACAGGACTGCAACAGAACTGGCATCAGCACAAACACGGTGGGCGTGAGATATATTTACTCTAATGTGGGCAGGGATGGAGGGGGCATTATGACCATGGAAACATAAAGGAAACATACGGAAATACAAGAGGCTGTTATTCTTGGGTTTAACAAAGTGTGTTAACATATTGTCTGTCAGGAAACCTTATGTCTCAATACAAAACCAATAAACTTAGGTTTTAGTTTGGTTTCTGTCTCCCATTCGCTTGCTTTCCATCTCTTCTTATCCTAATCATGCCATTCCTAATTCAAATCCAATCTGTAAACAATAACAATATCACATCTGCTTTGAAGTCAGATGCATCTGGTTTGTATCTGTTACTATGGGAGACGACACAATACCAGTGCAACATGAATCTGTCTGTAATATTTTTTCTCCTTTGAGTTCTCACTGCCTCAAGATGAAGTTAGTTTAAGCATGTAATGAGGCCTCTTTGTTGTTTGCCTTCTAAAAGGTGGCCTACTAACAGCTCAGTGACTTCAATAGCATTTTTTTAAATTAACAAAATATTCACAAAGCGGCTTGCATGTCTCCTTTCCCTAAAGAAGGACAGGCTTTAAATAAAAAAAAACACAACTGCAAACAGACACAACAAGAATCTCTGCAGCAGTATGCAACAGATAAAAGCCTCAACTCTGGGACCAAACAGGAAGTGCAGGACATCCTCAAGAATCAAGCAATGTAAATGTAAACTTTGGCACAAATCTGTCGATGATGACTTAAGATCACGGCAACTGTTTCACCAAAACAACCACTGCAGCGTAACAGGCTGCATCAAGGAACCGAATCTAGCCAAGTCACTGCAATGCACCACACTGCTATTTGTCACAAATAAACTGACAAAATGCCATCTAGTACAACTTGGCAGTCAGGGAAAAGAAAAGCAGGACTATGCATAACAGTGTTCAGTGTATAACCTGGGATCAGACACATACAGTTATTCAGTGATTGTCAGTGCATACGTCACATCCATATTGAGTAGGCAGAGCCATCCAAAAACACTGCCGAGCAACACCACGCAAAGTACGTGTAACAAATCCCAACACATCCATTTGTCCATTTCATTTTGTCTCATGGATACGGCGGAGCGTAGAGCAAAGCCAGAAGTACCTAAGGATGGAGGATTCTTGCAGTTTAAAGGCCTCTCTGGTGGTCTGCCCCGGTGAAGGGCTGCATATGATGAAGCTGTAAATCGCACTCTGTCACAGTCTGAAAAACAAAACAGAAAGTTCAGAGAATGAGTCAGCCGATTACCAGCTGATGATGCATCAAACTATTAAAACCTTTATGTCATGTATAACTTGCAACAAGGCGACATTAGCGTCTATAATTTCTGTATTATGGTCAGTATTCAGGAGGAAAAAAAGCTTGTCATAAATCTATATCACAAGAAATATTTCAGAGAAGCTTTGACTATGATGTACCTTTTGGGGTCCTGAGCATCGACTGCTTTCCGGACCCCAGGAGAGAGTGTACACCTGGGACACATGATGGCACCTCTCTGTCAAGAACAGGTCCGATCTGCTTACATATCTGTAGCAAATGGTCTGGTGCAATATGTCTGTTGGCTGCAACCTGTCAGAGCACACAAAGACACAGTAGTCATACAACAATGCTGGAACAAATGGTTTATTAAAAAGGTATGACTATACAGCAACTAGTCTGATCGATAATGATTCTAAAATGCCAAACAACCTTCTTTAGATTTGCTGCTTTTCTTTAATTTGTTTGGACATGATAAACACTGTAAAGATGCCACGCACACATCACATACACATTCATATATACTCAGAAACAGTCTGCAAGCTTTAAGTTACATCTGATGTGACTGTTTTCATTTTAAGAATACTTTTCAAATACAGCATGAATTAAAAACAGGGACACATGAAAACAAGGAACCACTCTCATATCTTGTATACTGCTTGATTTGACAACTATGTAAAATGACTCTATAGATAACTTTTTATAATTATGTTTTGCAAATAGTATCAATTCCAGACCTTTTTGGTGGCTGCAGTTTTGTAAAATAAAATAAAAAAAAGAAGAGAGAGAAAAAAGAAGAAATGTCTGACAGGGTGTCTGGTTGTTTCATGTGCTTCTGAACGCTTATTCTGAAGGGGCGTGGTTTCTTATGCAAAACTTTCTCTTGACGGACCAATCAGAAGGCCGGTGACATGCACAACAACGCAGAGACAGCGCAACTCGGCCTCTCATTGGCCAGCCGAGCCGTCGCTACGTAGTGAGAAGCTCCGAACTACCCACCCTATCTGCAGTACAACAGTCGGGGGCTAAATAATATTAAACCGTGCGTTCAAACACGGTTTTCTCGGCGAACATGTCACAATTCACTCTCTGAAACTGTAACCCCCGGGGGAGGCGGGTAGCGAGCTGTGACCGCCGCTCTTCCCGGCTCTTAAGATCACCCAACAGGCAGGAGAAAGAACAAAGACCGTAAACAAGCTCAGAGCATGGGCACAGGGTCCCCTGTCACAAGACAATAACAACCGCCGACAATGAACTTAGCAACAAAAAAAGAAGTTCAATCTCACCACGTCTTCATATGTTCTCGGGTGCTCGTTTCCCAGCCAGTCCAGTCTCCTTGGCAAAAGCTGTCGAAAACAACAAGAGTTTTTTTTTTTTTTTTTTTTTTAGTAACGCGTCCGGTAGAGAAACAATATTATTGTGCTTTTGAAAAAAAAAAAACGGGTGATGTCAAACGAGTGAGACGTTCAGAGGTACTAAAAAGTCGACACAAGTGAGTCAAGTTTTATGCCCCAGACTCAAGTCAACACAGACGGGGTAAGCAGCGGCAAGCTAGCCGATAACAAGCAGCAGCAGCACGGACAGACAGCAGCGATACACACCTGGTTTTCCTCTAGTTCGCTGGCGAGGACCTGCGGTGGATTAAAAGGAGGCGAGTCAGTCCAGACCGCAAACACAACTCTCTCTTATTATCATTATTAACTAGCTAGTCAACTATTTTCAAAAAGACCAAACACAGTCAAGGAAGGCACTACTACTACAACACGCCAGCTCAGCTCACCTCAGCCGCTCTCCGACATGGACCCGTTGTTAGAAAACGAGAAATCAAGTAATAGAGCTCTGAAATTGACAAACAGTGAGAAAAATCAAGCCGGGTTATCAATTAGCATGAGCCGTATCGTTGTAAATTGAGCTATCAGTTGGGTTTTACTTCTGCGGCTTACCCGACTCAAGGAGCGAAGTGTTCCGATTTTTGGCCATTGAATCGGCCGTGATTTGGAGAGGAGAAACAAATGTTCAAGTCTAACTTTGTGACTACACGGAATAGGATATATTTATTTAATTTCGGGCTACACGGCTGGCTCTGACCCCCTCCACGGTTGCTCCCGCTTTCTATTCAGCCTGTTTGCAGTCGCCATTGGAAGGATGAGGCCTCAGCGAGTCGACTTACTTCCGCCACAGCGGAGTAACACACAGGAACAAGGGGGTGGGGAGGAGAGGAGCGCCCTCTCAACAAAAGACCGAAGTGTACGTTAGCTGACAACTCACCGACGTTTGCTTTATTCGAGTCTAACGCAAATGCTTTGATATGATTTAAAAATCACCTGTAATAAAATAAAAATAAAATAAAAAAATTAATAACAAATAAAATTAAAATATAAAAAACGCAGTAATCAAACACCGCCCCCTCTCGCGCTCTCTCTTTTTTTTTTTTTTACCGACCAAGGTCGTGAGTCCTGCACATGACGTCATGGCTGATAGTTGCCAAATTTTGCTTTATCAATGTCCTGATCATTTTCACTTCATCAGTTTTTTAAAATAAATGAATATCGGATAAATCCCTACAATGATGTCACTGACCTAATTTCGTTTATATTTATTCATGAGTTAATTCCAGTTGTAGCTTAAGAGCTAGCCTATTTCTAATAATTAAAAATATATATTTAGGGTGGGTGGGGGGTATTAGGCCTATACAGATAAACATTTAAGATTTGTTTTTTGATTTTTTAAAAGAGTAATGTAAGACATTTTTGACTCATCCACCGAACACACTCATCACACTCTTTCTACAGGGGGCTAGTAAACAAATGTTGTTTCAAACAGATGGGTTGCACTTTCAGGTTCAGGCTGATCATTTTCACTTCATCAGTTTTATAAAATAAATAAATATCGGATATATTCCTACAATGATGTCACTGACCTAATTTTGTTTTTTCACCTTTTTGGCATTCATGAATTAATTCAATTTCCAGTTGTAGTTTAAGAACTATTTCTAATAATTAAAAAAAGGGGTGGTGGTGGGGGTATTGAACAGATAAACATTTGAGATTTTAAAAAAGAGTAATGTAATCCAAATTTTTTTGATGCATCCGCTCAACACTCGTCACACTCTTTTCTACAGTAGGCTAGTAAACAAATGTTGTTTTGACAATTCAAACAGATGGGTTGCACTTGCAGGTTCAGTGTAAACCTGCTCCATTCTGGTGTTCAGGCTGTGCTAGTTCTCCATCGTTTGAAGCAACTGTCCTCTTCTGTTCCTCAAATGTTACAGGTCCTCATCTTGCTGCAAGCCCTTTCAATTTACCTTTCTCTCATCATTCTAAGTATACACTACTTTATGTAGCATAATAATATGTTTACTTCCATTACCACAGTAATGCTTCCTTAGCTAATTTTTGATCTCTTAAAACTATCTGATTGATGTTTTTTTCAGTTTTTGATGAGCTTTAATTGACCTCTTACTTTTGTTACCTATGCAGGTGTTTGTGGGCTAGATTTGTTATCTTGACTGAGTTAGAGACAAAGTTCTCATGTCAGTGGTGAACTCGTCAAAATGGTGCAGTAAAATTTAAAGGATTACCAACTTGGCTAATGAGGCAACTGCCCCAGGGATCCTGAAGGTCCTATCTCCATTATGTGGTAGGCGTTTTTAACTTACACCTACCACATTATCAAACTGTAACTTTTGGAAACATTCCTTACTATTGTACTTATATCCCAAGCTTATTTTCTCACTTCAGAAAGTCACTGACCCGACCAAACTCTTTAGAGAAATTCCCACTTTAATTGTTTTTTTATACCATTTATAACAAAGAAAACAATTTATTTTTTTTGTTTTTGTTTTTTAAAAAAGGAGGAAACTGTACATTAGTAGAAGAATCCCAAAACCACAATGAATATATCCACACATTTGTGGTATATACATGGTGCTGACTTAAATGAAAATACAGTTATCCTAAAAGGATAAACACAGCAAAAATGATCAAGTCTGTAATGTGTTTTCTTTTGAGTACAGCTGAGAAAACGATTTCACTGTCCTCAAATGTACCATCACAGACAGCATTTTTTTTTTTTAAAAAAGAAGAAAAAGAATCATCATAACCAATTCCAGTACTAGTGAATATGATAAAAGCGAATGTTGTGAAAAAGATGTTACATAGCATTGAACACAACTCATGAATCACTTTGAATCATCCTATTCCCTATCAAACACAGTATTACAATGTATTAAATTCCAAAACAGTACAGCTCACAAAATCCCTCAAGACTCCTCAGGAATGTCGCAGGTAAATCCTGGAACTGAACATCGAATTCCTGATACATAGTGGGGTCCAAAGGTCTGAGGCCACTTGAAAGGGAAAGTGGTCTCAGACTTCTGGACCCCACAGTAGACATCACTGCATGTCATGCAGAAAACCACAATCTAAAAAAAGGCAAAAGAAGAATCCAGAGACAAAAAAAAAAAAGATGAGACCACAAATTTTCCCTTCACAGAAGCCATGAAATTGAATGGAATTTGTAGTATTTTTTTTAACGCATTCCTGCAATAACATCCCTAAAAACACTGCTGTCTTAAGAAAATAGAAGATAAAAATATTCTCTGCATTGTACAAGAAAGGAGGTACAGGAAGCAACTGAGTTCTCAGAGGTTTCACTACTCTGCTTCTTTGTCCTCCTCAGCCTTGTCTTCCTCCTTTTTGTCTGCCTCATCTGCTGCTGCAGCCTCCTGGTGGATGGGGGGAAAGCACAGTTCATCATTTTGTTCACTTTGATCACTGCTACAGTAAAAACAAAGAGCAAATTCCATGTGGCAAGGATACAAAGCTGCCATTACCTCCTCCTCCTCTTCCTCCTCGGGTTTGGCGTCACCGTTTTCTGCAGGAGCCTCTTCTTCTTCCTCTTCTTCTTCTTTCTCTACCTCAGGTTCCTTCTCTTTCTTCTCCTTTGGCTTGGCCTTTGCGGCCTCCTTCACCTTTTTAGCTTTGGGAGGCGCCTACCATGTTGAAAACACACATGAAATGCACCGTCAAATGGGAGTAAATGGCAATAAAGCTGTGTATTTTAAGTAGATACAGTGATATTGTTCAATGGCTAAATTTCCTTCTGTTACCTTTGTCTTTTCTGGCTGTGGTTTTGGTTCCGTCTCTTTCTGTAACACACACACAGAAAAATTTTGCATTAGATTATTAATAATATATATGTAAAAATCGTAGAATATGTGCTGAGTTAAGTAAGACGATATGGTATTTGCTGGGCTTTGTGAAACTCACCTCTGACAACCTCTGAGACTTTCTCCGTGGCTGAAGAAGGGAAACACAGGACAAGATGTTAAGCCAGTCTTTCATCAAGTATTGATACACGCAATACAAAATCAATAATTATTGACAAACCAAATGTTACTCAACGTGTGATGGAGTAATGAGCACAGGGTGTATGTGTATGCATGTATTTCCAGACGCCATTATGTACCTGACATAATGCTTGATGCTTATTTAACAAAAGGTCAGAATTGAAAAATAAACAAATAAAATCATTTATTTATTAGTTTACAGACTAAAGGTCAGTCAAAGCTTATCAGACGAGTGAAATGGTTTCTCTTTGTGAGAGATAAAAAATTTAAATACTTGACACAACTTAGTCACAGTGGTGAAAACGTCACCTCCTTGACGGATGAAATAAACAGAATTGTGTAATTTGCAAATTAGTAAATTAGACTTACAAATACAAAACAGCTTCTTTTTTACTTGTTTTGTTTGCTTTTTCTGCTATAACTCTACTTTATACTGTCATAGTGGGGGCAAAGGTGGAGCACTGAATTGTGGGATTTGTAGAAAAGTGAGGTGTGTGTGCTATGGACCCTAAATTAATTGTGGTCTTGTGAAAATGAGTTCTAAGTGCCCCAGAGTTAAATGTACTCAAATTAAAAGAATGAAGTAGCCCACTCCAGCGCCCCCTACAGGATGTGGAGCTTTACAAACCCAACAGAGTGACCAGGTTTCAATTATAACACCAAATTAAAACCAAATGGCTAACTCTGTAACCCTTACAGCCACAGTTTCTCAAAACTGGGCTGCACCTAACTATGTAAATATCCAAGCCTGCATTACCCAAACCCTTCTCCTCTTCCTCGTCTGATAATAGTACAAAATGTTCATTTCACTGTCAGTTTGGATACCAGGATCTGTTCGGGTCAGTTTGGGTGTCAGGACATGACACAAATACCAACCTCTGCACTTGCAACTGCATCACTGCTGGACTGTGAGGGAGAGAGAGAGGAGAAAAGAAATTAGTAAACCAAAAACAACAGCCATTCATGAGTGAGCTGAAGTGGGTGTGTAATGCACAGAGGGGGGATGGGCACATCTTCTTCCCCTTGAGTCACAAAGAAATTATGCAACCTTAAAGTGGGAAGAGGAGACTGATGCGTTTCTAAAATGACTATAAATTAAGGCTTTACCAGTTTATTTACGTAAAGCATTGTAGCGCATCATTAACGAGGCTGGCATGGTTTTGTGTGTGTGTGTGTGTGTGTTAAGTAGGCACAGCGCTCCAGCTTCTCCAAGAAGAGAAGTCATGGAGGAGTCGCTCCATCTCCACATGCGCTTTCACGCATCACTGCAGCTAATCTGCTTCATTTAATGTGCCTTGCGCGACCAAAACCTCGGCATTATTCAACGAAACTTCTCCGACGTGATGATTATGCAAGCGGGCGGTTAAAGCGGCCAGATGTGTCGCTGTCTTTTCGAGGATCCATCAGCTGCCATGACGCTCCTAAAGAAAAGAGCGTACACCTCAAGGGTGACGCGCACCAGCTCTTACAGTACGCGCAGACAGAGGTCAAAAATCTCAACATTGTGTGTGCTGGGATTACGCAGATAAGACACTATAACAACTCGACATGTTTTAAGAACAAACCGCTGCGTAAAAAGAGCGTAAAACCAACGATAAATTCAAACATCCAGTGGCATTACGCACGAAATTTCCTTGAAATGGCAACCTGTGCATCGACGGTGGTTACACCCCTTTGTTTGATATCAGCACACAGTCAGCATTAATTACTGTTAAAACAGCCACATGAACATTTTAGCCCCTGAATCGCCAAGTGATAGTATTAGACGGCGTGTGCAAATCGCAAACTTGCTCGATGAAAAGGAGCACGCTGCGCTGTACTAAGTAAAAAGGCGCCACTTCCCTGTATCAACAGGGTAGACACGACAGACCTGAGCACAGCAAAGGTGGACACGCACATGGACACACTGTAGCGATTAGTACTAACCTTACACGATAAGACCCATGCAGTGTGAGAAGATACACGGATTTACGCGCGTTTTTAAACACATTTTACGTATTTTATGTTAATAAATATACGGTTATACGTCGAAATCCCGCAGAATCCACATATGTAAACTTACTTTTTTCCTTCCCATTGTTGCTTTGACTGTACAGCAGAGATCAGAGGAACAACACAGCTTGTTACAGCTCAAGGAAACTAAATGATATGAGTCAGCCCCTACACCTCTGCTTGTACCTCCAGTCCGGTCTGTAACTTAATGTATAAGCGTTATAGACGTCCGACCAGCACCAGAACTAGCTCAAACCGGATTGGATCCCCCTCTCGGTATATTTTATCCCTTATCCTACCAACCTACCAGGAAGAGTAAACCCCCGCCCCCTGCTTCCAGTGATTGGCTTCGAGGGCGAAGCAGCATATTTTTGAACCATAACATCTTACCTGTGTGGGCAGGACCGTGTGCCAATCAGTGAGACAGCCAACTCTCACTTTATAACAGGGTGTGTGCAAGACTGCAATATTCATGTTATGAGCTATTATGTAAACATAAACAGATTTTTTTTAGATTGGTATTTATTGATTTATTGTATCTGTTTCATTTCTTATTACCCACCCCAAACATAAACTGTGGAGTACTATTTGAGTTCATGATGTGTTTTTAATCTTATTATTATATCATCTTGTATTATTCCATTTACCCTTATCTATGACCAGCGGAACCTGAATGGCCTAATTATTATGTAACTGCAGCACTGTAAACTCCAGCAGCTCCACCGCTGCTGCAACAAGGAGAGTCGGACTGGACTGAAAAGGAGGGAGGAGAGGAAACATGGCGGCCGGGTATGCGTGGTTCCTTGTGCTGGGCTCGGTTTTTCTGTGCAACCTCATGAAAACACTCCTGCCGAGCATATCCTCCTTCGTAAGTTGGCTCTGCTGTTATTATAGGGCGAATAATGACTTAGAAGTAGCGATGTAAGGTCACTGTTCGTGCTTTAGCTCCCTCTCTCTCCTGCTGTGTGTAGCCAGTCCATTGTTGACTAGCACAACTTAGCTTAGCTTAGCTTATATTAGCTTTCTTTATAGGCTAATAGATAGGCTAATGCTACGTGGGTGGAGTTTTCCTGGGAACCGTAGCCTATCTAGTATGGTCAGGTCACAACACATGGAGAAGAGAGGAAACATTTTGTACTGCGTCGTTGTTCACATGTCATGAACTCACTGTACCGTGAAGCAGCTGTGTAGCTTTGTTTACATGTTAGCAAAACAAGCTGAGTAACGATAGGTTGCTGGATGCCACCCTTTATTGTTTAGCAGTGATTGCACCCATAAGAAATAGCCTACATCAGGGGTCTTCAACCCCTAGTGATCACAGGCCCCCTGTTGAAGACCTCTGGCCTACATTATGCCTACACCTTGACCCCATATTCACTGAGAAATAATCATTTTTTTTGTGCTTTTCTTCTTCTTTTCAAGCTTTCAAAGATGGTGCAGAAAGATGCCGAGCAGGAGAGTGAGATGAGGGCTGAAATCCAGGAGATGAAGAAGGAGCAGTCCTCCATCAGCATGATGGATGAGTTTGCCAGATATGCCAGATTGGAGCGTAAAATCAACAAGATGACGGACAAGCTGAAAACACATGGTGAGAAAAACAGAAACAGATTAAGTCATGGACATAAGGAGGACAGACAAGGGGACAGTAGCCCTACAACGACTTTCATATATCAGCAACCTCTAGAAACAACATATAACCACACTGTTATCTGTGATTTCTCAATATAAATCAGCATTTCTATGGCAGTCACAATGAGAATCAACACAGGCTTCAGAAAGGAGGTTAGGGTTAGGTTTGGATTGGTGTCTTATTCTTTGTTTTTGAAACACAACATAAATGTTTTTGTGTCTTCAACACCTGTGTGTGTCTGCTACAGCAGATTCACACTTTCAAACCACCAGCTGCAGGAAGTGGCTGGGAGGGTTTTGGATAACATGCTTACTTAAATGTTGGCAGGGAACAGCTGCTGTCTGTTGCTGTCCTTCACCCACAGCCTCAGGATTATCTTGTGCCCAGACAGGAAGTGGTTAAAAAATTCAAGTGGGATCATGCACAACTACAATAGTGCAAAGGTAGTTTCTTAAAAATGCACACAGGCATCTCATAACCAAGCTACATAACATGTGTTTTCCTAGAGGAATCATTCAGTCAGTCATTCTTTTCTAATAATATCGCTGTGTTCTTGACGCCAAAACAGCTGATTTGAGCGCTACTGAATGTAATGTATCAAAAATGAACACAAGATTTACCTCACATAGTATATTGATATTTCATATGCATTTTAGAGACTGCATCCTCAGTCTTGCCCAAGACCCTGCAAGGAACACACTGTTGTAATACACACTATTACACAATGACTGGGTGGAAGATGGTAACAGAGAACATACAATAAAACACGAGGCCTCATTTTAGACCACTGAATCATTGCCCATGTCTTTGGATTTTTCCAGTGATTCAAATAGTGAGGTAAAGGAAAATGTCAGTTCAGTCTGATTAACAAGCCTAACAGGCACCGAGGCAGTATAACTGAAGACGGCATCACAAAAAACCAATGAATTGAGTCTAACAGATTCATGTTTCCTCTTTTTTTTGCAGTGAAATCAAGAACGGCTCAACAAGCCAAAATGAAATGGGTTGTCAACATTGTCTTTTACATACTGCAGGTAGGTGGAGATCATAAGTAGAAGCACAAATTAATTTATTTCTAGAGACCTACTACAGTATAAACATGTGACGTTTCATACATAACCTTCAGTTAATGCCCTTTAAGTACTTAATTTTCTTACTTTTAACCGCATGCTATTAGAATTGACATACAGCTAGCATCAGGGCAACATGTCATGTATTATCCACCCACATATTTCTCTTGTCTTGTCTTCTAATTTGTCAGGCTGCTCTGATGATCTCCTTAATATGGAAGTATTACTCTGATCCAGTGACAGTGGTCCCCAGCAAATGGATTGCCCCTGTGGAGCGCCTTGTGGCCTTTCCAACAGGAGTGGCAGGTAATCAACACACAGTTTACTTTATTGTCCCTTGGGGAAGTTTTTCTTGGGCTCAGAGTTACTGGTGTTTTTTGTAATGGATGAAATAGAGGAGAATTTATTTACAAATACAAGCAGGGTACCTCAAATCCAACAATAATTTACACATGAAGCTTGGTTTACATATAAATTGCACTATGTCATAGTTTCCTCTCTTAAACTTGTCATTCATCTGTTTATTAATCCATTGACAGAGTCGTTCTCTTCTTTCAGGTGGAGTGGGAATCACGTGCTGGCTGGTGGTTTGCAACAAAGTAGTTACACTCGGTCTCCATGCCGTCAGCTAGAGATTAAAGCTGTGCGCAACAAACATTAAACACATTGTTCTCCTAATTTATTGCTCAATATTTTGTTGGTGTAAAGCTGCAGTTTTGTTCCATTATTTTTTACGTCAGCTGCTCCTGGTCAGCTTGTAAAAGTGCAGTTAATTTTGCAGTTGGCTGTCTCACGTTGCAATATTGTCATTTGGGATTGTTGAATTTTGTAACGATTTTCATTTAATTTAATTGTGTGGTTGTTTTTCTTTGTATTTCAAAATGTAATGGTTTGAAAATATATTGAAATTGCTTATTTTTCTTTCTTTAAAAAAAATAAAAGACATTAAACGAAAAGCTTGTATTGATTGTCACTTTTCACATTGGGAGTTGACCAATAAAAGCATGCTGGGTAATTTTCTGGAAGTAGAACTGCTATGGTTTAAAACAAAGTAGATGAACCACAATGGACTGTATGGAGCATGTCTGTCAGAAAATAATTTATTAAAACAAAACATATTAATGCCACTAGTGTCAAACTCAACCCACTGGTTCAGTCGAAGGTTTAACCAACCAGTTAAGTGACCAAAGAGCTGCACTGCATCTGCCCTTCACTCACACTGAGCTGCCTCCTGCTCCTCCTCCTCTCCTGTGTTCCCCAGCTTGTAGGCCTATAATGGAGAGTTTACTGATCCCACTGCAGAGGGTCTCTACCCTGGATGGGATCTTGGTGCTTTCACAGGGACTTGCATCCACACTGCTGTAGGCAGGTCTGCCACTGAGCAGGTTCTCAGTAGTTTGATTGAAGGCACTGTTGTGTTTGATTTTTGGCAGCTTGTATCCTCTTCTTGTAGGTTCAGTTGTATTCAGAGATTTGCTCAAAACGTTGAACTTGCCTTCACGCTCTGTTTCCTGCTCTTCTTCTGACACCGATGTTCCCTCTATAACAATGGATGCTTCTGATGCCTCCGCTGCTCTCTCAGTTTGATGCTCTACAATCTTTTCTGAACAACTATTCCTCTCACTGGTGTCTGAAAATAAATGTGTGCATTTTGAAAAAAAAAAGTGGCACAGTAACTGAACAAAGCATTTTGTTTCATTGCCATGCTTCCAACCTAAGTTTGTGTGTAATGTTTGCGGTGGTTTCTGTCTTGTTTGCATATCACAGAGAGAGTTGTTGGTGGATAAATACCAATTTGGTAATTACTCTTTCTTTTTAACGACTTAACGTGTGCATGGCAGGAAGAGTTTGTGTGTTACAGTACAGTGTGTACGAAGGATTAATTAAGTGCTCACCTGCACATGTATCTTCCGATGTGACATGTATAGGCTCCTCCATCTTTGGATTTTTAGTTTTCAAAGTCTGCACTGGATCAAAACAAAACTGAAACAGTACACAGTGTATTAATATGGGATAACTGAAATACTTAAATTATGAATAATGTTATCTTATGCACCATGCAATATTTAATCATGTACCAACTTCACAGAGCTCTCCTGCTCCTCTGTCTCTGGATATTCAAAGTCCCAAGTCTTCTCTTCAGTGGGGAGAAGGACTGGTCCATCTGTGTGACCCACTTTGCTTTCATTGCCTTTAATTGGGGAATAATAAATCATCCTGCTAATTGACAACAACAGTTTAAGTTCTTGGGAGTACTTTCTCATGCTTGTTTACCTTTTTTGGTCGACCCTTTTAGCAATCTGTGTGAGTAAATATTTTGTGCATCCAGTTCTCTCTTTCTGCTCTGTAACGACAGGAACAAAAGCACAGAGCAACCACATATCAAGATATTTGAAAATGGTTTCTTCAAGATGCTTTAATAATAGAACAGTAACAATTTGTAATGTCTGGTTTTCTCAGTATCAGGAATTACACCATCAAACAGGAGCATTAAGTCCTCTGTATCTGTGGTTTACTAATGGCCAGACGTCTGAGCAAAATATCGATCCAGACATCTTAACCTAATACTCTCACGAATGCTTAGTCGGACTTCACTTTGGATTCTGACATGAAAACATTTAAAACACTGTGGTCCTGTGGAAGTCATTACAACTATGTCAAAAGGGTGTGATTCTGTCCCATAATCCTTCGCAATTTTTCAACCTACCTGAATTTCCTTGGTCAGCTGATATACCTGCTCTTGTAGATAGCAGGAAATCTGCCTCACTTCATTGGTCTTTTTCTTTTCAGTGAGTAACTGGCGGGTGAATGATGCCTGACACAACTCAAGATTCCTCTCCAAGTCCTAGAATACAAGAGAAAATGAAGAAAGAAAGAAAATTATATGTGAAATACTCCTGTTCCTAGTTATAACCCCGGATCGGTGGATCTTCTGGTTGGTTGACACACTAGACCCCCATACACCCATTACCATTCCACCCAACCTCTCCATACCACTATCCTCTTGCCCTTCTCCTCCAGCTTTGCAGTGGCCTTGGCCAACATGTTGGTGAGCTCCTTCCTCTCCAGCAGGCTCTGATCCCGGCTAAGGAGCTGCAGTTGCTGCAGAGTGGTCGTTGTGCTCAGCAGCTTCTTTTCTGAGGTCTGCAGCTGCCTTGCCATGCGGTCGCGGCAGGAGCGGGTCTCACGGAGCTGCCCCTGCAGGGCTCGGACCTCACTGTTGTGCTTGGAGAGGATCTGGGAACAGGGATGGCAACAAGATTAAGTGAGGAACCTGAGTATCAGAGAAAGACAAGGGATAATTCATCAGATTTTTCTGCCTGCACATATGAACTGATGAATGGCCTGTGAAATCCGGATAACGGGGTGTAGGTGTAGAATGCATGATGCACACAGATAAAAGCATTCCAACTTTTAGGGATGGGTACCCACCAAAAGCCCTGTTTTTGTCTCTGAGCTTCCTGTGCACACAATGATTTGGCAATGATTCAGATCTGACTGAGCATGGGAGACACCAGAGGGACATAACCAACCAATCAACCGACCAACCTGTGAAACGCTGCCCTCCGACTCTTGGAAGTGCTGCAGTGCCACCATGTGGCGACGCTGGAGCCTCTTCAGTAGTTTGTTCTCAGTGCGGGCCTCACTCAGCTGCTTCTGCAGATCCCTCGCCTGGCTCTTCAGCTCCCTGATGCAGCTCAAGTGAGCAGACTGGGTCCTTGGTTTTGAAATGTGCAAGGACTTGACTGGAGGCAGCTTAAGGACTTCGCAGTGTGCAGCATATTTTGTCTTCTGTTTGTAATCCCCTTGTGCATTTTCATCTAAATGAGGAAAAATACATTTACTCATGATTACACACAGTTAGATTATATATAGCATTATTCCTATTGTACAAATATTAAAGCAGATTAAAATAAAATACCTCTCTTCCTCCAAGTCGTTTTTGGTCCTCGCCACTTGTCTGATGTCTTGGCTGCAGGGAACTTGCCTTGGTCCTCACAATCTGATGAGTATTGTGGACTATTAGAGCCACGGTTCAGTTTGGCGGGAGAGGACCACCTGGAGGTGTCGGTGCTGCAGGTCCCAGAGTCACCACCACCCTCCTCGCTGTAGGCCAAGATCTGCTGCAACAGACTCTGCTGCCTCACACTCATCACTTCTTTACACAGGCTTCTTCACTCTGAGAATAGAAGATGAATTGGGTTAACGGGAATTTGCATAAAATGAGAATAGCCTTTTTGTAGCTTCTTATCTGAAGGATCTTTGAAAAATTACTTATAAAAGGCCTGCAAGAGGAAATGTATTTCAATTTCTTATCTCTTTGGTCCATATAATCTTGTTGAATTAGTTGAGTTGTGTAAATTTCTTTCATCTAAGTATAATTTTAACAGGTGTAGCCTAAAAAATGAGAGCGTTATTACCTTTCCCTTGCTGTTGAGAGGATCTCTCTCTCTCTCTGCTCACTCCTGAAGAACAGACGCAGGCTAATGTTGTCAATCTGGCTTAATCTGTTTACATCCAGGTTGGGAATATTTAGTTACCGTGATAAATAAGTAGAGACGTGGTTGCCAGGTGCTTTTTCTTTTGTAAAGACACTCATGTTGTCATGGTAACTGGAAGTACAAATGACTGGGGCTCCAAACCAGCTTGGAAAAAATCCTCTGTAATAATAAAATTGTAGCCTAAAGATTAGCCCAATAATCCATAGGCATGTTTATCCAAGATCCTTATTTTGACTGTCCACAGTGAATTCCTTCATAAATGTTTTAGAACAATAGGCAATTTCTGTCAAAAGTGAGGTTTTCTCAAATTTTTGACAATATTGTAGATTATTAATAAAAATAAATTATTAAATAATATGAATAATGAAATAAATAAAATAAACTAGACCAACATGCAGGGATGCTTTAAATGTCAGAGCTGGAGAGTGACACATCCTATTGTGCCAACTTCACAGCAACCTCTACTGAATTATGAGGCACCACTCTCCCATGTTGTTGAGGATCCTAATGGAGAAGCCTTTACAGGTCCAAGCTCCTGCGTTTGGAAACCAAAGCCTCGCAGCCTACAGTGCTGGTCAGTGCTATTTCTGTCCATATATGAACTCAGCAACAGGCCAGAGACGAACTTCACTGTCCCCCCGCGTCGACAGACAGCTGAAGTTGCCAATCAGTCAGTGAGGTGCTGCGCCCCTAGGGGCCAGTCCACCAATCCTGCACTGATGGAGCCCTGAGACCAAAATAGCCCCAACAGTGTGTGTGTGTGTGTGTGTGTGTGTGTGTGTGTGTGTGTGTGTGTGTGTGTGTGTGTGTGTGTGTGTGTGTGTGTGTGTGTGTGTGTGTGATCTCAGTGCTATGTCTCCCTCCATCCTGGGTGCGCTCTAATAATAGAGGAGGCTGCCTGCTCCTTTAAGAACCTACTTGTTGCAAAGTCCACTTGTCTATATTGTAAAGAAAATAATGGTTATCAAAGTTTTCCTCGCCTCTTCATCGGGATCCACTGCGGTAAGCCCTCCGCTCTCAGCTTCTGCTTCAAACTGAACTTTTACTGTGGTTGTGTCTTTCTGCTCCTGAACCCGATCAGGTCGCTCACTCATTAAACCTCGAGATGAATGTCACTCGTTTGTGATTTCGCACATAGGAAGTTTATTAACATGTGTGTGTGGGCTGATTCATGTTTAGATTTATGTTTCCAGTTTACGCTTCAGTGCTTTTTATCACCCCGCAAGTCGAACTTATTCACACGCAGAGTTTTCTAGAAGAGGGCTCCCAAACTTGTCCATGTCTCGGACCCCGGTATCCCAACATATCCGCACACACACACATACATCGCATACCCCGGGTTGGTGGTGATTTCACCCCCTCAAAAGAAACAGACTTTTTTTCCTTTTTTTTTAAAAAATACAGTCTGTGATTAGATAAGGGTTGGAGTTAGTGTCTGCACACAAGGTGGGGTGATAACCAGCGCAGGGAGGGTGAATTCATCCTGCAGATCTACTTTTGGCAAAGGCTAAATAAGCAGCTTGAACCGGCCTAGCGGTGGTGGCATGGTGGCCCAGTTGGACAGGGCTGTTGTCTCACAGCAGACAGACCTGCCTTGTTTGTCCACAGTTTGTGTCTGTTGTGCTTCAGTGAGTTCAAATGGTTGGAGAAGTGCGAGTTCCCAATAATATTGTTTGAAGACAGTTGATATCTTTTTTTTGTTTAGAAACATAGTTTAGGATATAATTTGTCCAAAAAAAAGAAAGAAAAAAAAAACCTTGAAAAATAGATTATCTTAGTTGTTTAGGGTTCAAAAGAAAAGTTCAAATGACAGATATTCAATTAACAGTTTTTATTTATTTATTATGGAGTAAAGTAGTAGTATTGTAGATCACAAGCTCCAATCACCAGAAAAGTTCAGTGAGTAATAAATGAATGAACTGATGTCTTTTCTTAGATCTTCTTACATCTTCACATTACACTTTAAGTGGAACTAACAGTCCAAACTACAGATTGTGTAGTTAATAATGATAAAGTACAAAGAAAAATAAAAACAAACAAAGACAAAAAAATTCTTAAAGGATTTGGTGTTTCATTTTCTGTAGATTTATTGATTGAAGAGCCCAGTTAGTACAGGAGACCTGGGGGAGGGTGGTGACGTCATGTACTTGACTTGAATCCATTGTGTTTTAACCTGTTGAATTTTTGAAGTTCATCAGTGTTGATTTTGTTAAAACTAATGCTATTTATTTTTCTGTTTCCCAGATCAAGAAGAAGCAACAAGATGTGGTTGGCTTCCTGGAGGCTCTTAAAGTGGACTACACCCAGCTGGACATCGCCTGCAACGAGGAGAACCGCTTGTGGATGAGGAAGAATGTCCCAGAGGAGAGGAAGCCCGCCAACGGCATCCCCCTGCCACCTCAGATCTTCAATGAAGAGAGCTACTGTGGGGTGAGTGTGTTGACAGTGGGGGCTCACTGTGCTTTATACTGGTGTTTATGGGAGTGGATGATCAAGAGAACAATCGCGTGACATCATCTGGGGGAAATATGCAGTTACTACTGTACAGACCTGCGACTCGGAGTGTGCATGGTGTGTCAGTAAAACTAAAAGTGGATTTTAATTGAATGCTTTCTCTCGTTTTCACGCAGGACTACGACACATTCTTCGACGCCAAGGAGGACAACTTGGTGTATTCTTTCCTGGGACTGCCCCCTCCTCCTGGCTCCAAGGTTGAAAGTTTTTCTGTGTTTTCCTCTTCATAAGAAAAACATAAACAAAATAATCTAATTTATTTTACCCTCATACCAGGATGTAAATAAACACTGGTGGGACCATTTCAACAGTGTTTGTTTAACCAAATAGCTAATATATTGTCCTTGAGGATAAATTCTGGTTTGAATATTATTCATATTGTGTGATATTATGATACATTGTTGGTTCATTATACTTTATTTCTATAGGGGTTTGAGAGAACAGTACAATTATTGAGAAATCTACTTGTATTAGTTATGTCATAGATAAGTAGATATCTCATTTATCATTAAAAGTAGTGCAACCAGTTGGGTAAACTGTATCAAGACATCATCTGCGTATTTAATGAATAATGAAAAATGCATGTAGGTTGCATACAGCTTACATGGAGCCAAACTGATTTAAACAAGAGCCAAAAAGCTGCACAAGCCTTTTTTAAGCAACCAAGCAACACTTCCATAGTCCATACATTAAATAATCATGTTGTCAGGCCTTAATGTCTACAACAAAATCCATGAATTACTGATAAGGCATGTCATATTTAAATTCTAACACTCTAGGAAAGAAAGTGAGCCTATCTAAGTAGCCCATTAAAATGAAATTCATCACTGCGGCAGTGTTGGATGCTCTTCACACTGGAGTATTTCAGGGTTTTTTCAGGACATTTCATTAATGAAATGCACACAAATGGTCACACTTTCACCTCCATGCTGAGAAGTATCAAGTTATATTATCTGACACCTCAGCAGATGATGAATCAGATTTAAGATATGACTTAATTAGTTACAATTTTCCAAATCTGTCATGTTTTTATTTTACTGTAAAATATGTTGACACAATTTGACCTTAATTACAGAGGCTCTGCTTGATTGGCTGGTGACGGACAGAGTTATTATCAAGCACTCGTTCCGTGTGATGCACTTGTGTTGAACCTGATCGTTTCATATGCACAGGAAGCCGCGGAGGCCGACAAGGCTGACATTGTGGAGAATGGAACCCATGGAGAGGAAACTAATGCAGAGGGAAACCTTGATGAATCAATAGTAATGCCGTCGTTCACTGTGTCTCACCTTCTCCTTTCAACCTAATACATCATTCTCTCGTCCCAGTCATCATCACACTGACTAATCTCTCTGTGCTTTGCATGAGTGAAAACTTTTATCCCACAGCACAGTAACACAATGTGCCGAGTCATTATAACACTGTGGCGCCGCGTCACTCAGGCTGCCACGGAGTAGTGAGACATCATGCTTCTACCAGGCTTTCTTCGAGTAGTACTTTGTAGTGTAGTACGTTTGTTTTGCATTGTGAAATTCAGTGTTTGATTTCATCATTAATATGTTCGTTCAGTGCATACTTTGATGTCCCTAAAGCCCTCTTCATTTCAGTGACTTTCTAACATTTTTCCCTCCTGTATGCACTTCTTTACTTTCATCTGAAGATACCTAACTACACACATCTTTTAATTTATGTCTTTGACTCTGCATTAACCTTTAAAATGCAATCAGTTCTTTGTTACTTTCAATAAGTAAGCCAAGGACATTTGTCATAGGCTTAAATATATTCCACTGATATTTTACTCACTGCAACAAGGTATAAACAGAGCTGCAAAGAGTTGAGTGGTTGAAAAAGATCTAAAGGATTTCAATGTGTTTTATTGATGTTAAAGGTTTATAGCTGAAAAGCTCAACTTGTGATCTTCCTTCTTTTTTTTTTTTTTAATCCTACAGGATATAATGCAGTGGTGAAGTGAAAACTGAGTTCATTGTAGCTGTATAGCTTTTACTGCATATTTATGTTGACTAGCCTGATGAGAAAAAACAATTTTGAGAATATATTATTTATTTGCTTGTCTGTGTGCTACCATCAGCAGCCTGTTAGCTTAGCTCAGCACAAAGACTGTAAACAGGGGGAAACAGCTAGCCTGGCTCTGTCCAAAGATACCACATATATTTTCACTGTAGATATGGTTTGTTACCTCCTCCGAGAGTTGATGTTTTCTCACACATGACTATTTTTGCAAAAAATGTGGAGCCAAACTGCACCAAACACACAATATCTCCTGTAAACTGACAAATACACTAAACTTTATATACACTTAACAATTCAGTTATTCGACAGACCAGAGTAACAGCATGCTGTACAATGACTAGCTGAGTCCTTATGTTTTTAGGCTTTGTGCTAAGATAAGCAAAGGTAACTGATCTCTGAGAGAAGCAAATATGTGCATCAAAATGTTTAACTATTCCTTTAAGGCCATGACTGATTCTCACCTATGACAATTCATGATGCATCTTTCACTGACACTTAAGTCTCCACCTTTTCTAACTCCTTCTTCCCTCCTCCACTTTATTCCCAGGATTAACTATCATCTACATTTTAAGCTTTTGAACCTCCCCAACTGATGAGCTCACTGTTTAAAGCCCTTCCTCAACAACTCTGCCATCAATATTTCAATTTCTTTTTATCATATAATTTGTTGCTCTCGATCACTAGTTGTTGTTTTCACCTCACAATAAGGAGGTTCCAGTGGAGGAGCGTAACGGGGATGCACACGGCAAGGAGGAGGAGGAGGCAGAGGCAGCAGATGAGGAGGAAGGTGAGGGTGGCGTGGAGGAGGAGGAGGAGGGGGAGGTAGCAGAAGGAGAGACTGCAGATGATGAAGCCGTGGAAGAAGAAACAGCGGGAGACGAGGCCCCCGCAGAGGAGGAGGAGGCCGTGGAGGAGACAGACGAGGTCACAGAAGACACAGTAATTGCCACTTAACTAGAATCCAGCCTCCCGTCGTTTATCCTCTCCCTCCATTTCCTGAATGGTTTGAGCGTCTTTTTCCTTCCACCTTTTTACCTTCCCATCATTCCTGGAATGCTCTGTTTTTCTCCCCTCAGCATCTCTTCTTTCCCTTTAATGTCGTCTCTTTCCTCCTCATCAAGGGTTTGCCTTCTTTCTAAGTTCCTGTCATTCCTGTACTGTACTGTATCCACTCCTCAAGTCTCCTCTCTCCAGATTCAGTCGTTTACTAACCCCACAACGTACAACATTCCTCCTCATCATTCCCCATTTGTCCCTATAGCACCACTTGCATTCCCGTTCCTGGTCCTGTGTGTGTTCTGTTTACCTTCATTTCTTGCCTCCCTTTATATTTTACTCACTTGTAAAACCCACTTTGCATTACCATTAACCGTCCCGTCCATGTTGTGTTCGTAGGGACCTGAAGACGCCTGGTTTTGCGTGATTTCAGTAGCTTGATCTCTGAATGTTGTTGTGTCTCCGTATGGATATTCAGTCAGTGCAGCGTGTAGTGAGTCATCTCCATTTGCATAGTCTGAAGCCTCTTATCTCTTCTTTCAGGAGGCCCGTGCACAGGAGGAAGGAGAACAGGTGAGTTCTTCTAAAAGTTCATGAGCACTGAGAAGTGAATTCAAAGCTGAAAGAGACTCGGCTTTGAGTGAGTTTTTCCTTTTTCTTTTCTTCAAGCAGGAAGAAGCTGATGATGACAGGGTAAGATTTGACACTGTGTGATCATGGTGCTAAATAGCTAATAACAGTAGTAGCAGTAGTAAGAAATGCCTGTATATATCAGATTATTCAAGCTAATACTGCATGTGAAATACATTCAGTGGATGTTCATGAACTAATGCTTTCCTTCCCTAGCTGTAGTTGCTGGTTTAGAATCAGTGCTATGATCAGTCTTCACCGGTGCTGCTCAGCCATGTCCGCTCGCCAGGTCCTGGATCTGACAATGTCGCCTAAGATAATGAGCACTAATAACAGCTTGAACTTGTAGAGTTGCTATTAACTCTTGAATTAATCTACAGTCTGTCTTGCAGGCCAGATTAGTAATCACATGATAAAAGTCTTTCTTCGTAGTGCTAGTGGATACCGCATCACTTTTAAGCCTTGTTCTTTTGTGACAGATGTTTGAATTGATGATTTTCCTCACATCCACAACGTAGATAAAAAAAAGCATTCTTGATTCAGTGCCAACTCCTAATGTCCAGTATCTTTGGCAGAAGATGGGCAGCTATATTGACTATAGCTGGTCTTTTTTCCCAAGCTACTCATCACCTACTTTCTCCACCGTAGTAGCTGCTCACGCCAATGTGTTTTTTTTTTTCTTTTTTAGCATCTAAAATTAGCATCTCAATGTCAACAACTCTTGGTAGCGATGCATATTATGAACCATACAAACAAACACATTTAACAGCATTTGCACCATTATTTTTTACCCTGAAACATGCACAAGTTTAAATTGATATATCTCACACCATAATGATTGTCTGATAAGCATCTGCTACTTCAGACACCTGCATTTCAAAACCGACATACCACCTCAGTCATTGCTCCACTCACTTCACATCACCTAGACGCGACAGTTTCAGAGGTCCTTCTGCTGGTAATCACACCAGCCATGTTCCTCACGCAAACACCATATGGCGTTTGACCACTTCTTTGCCCTTTTGTCCATCTCTTGGTTTGCTCCCTCCAGGAGGAAGAGGATTTGCAGTCAGAGGTAACTGTGCGTCGGCGACCGTCTCTTTCTGCGGTTTCTCCGCATAGTCATCAGCAGTGTGGGTTTGACGGTGCAGAGAAAACTGCTCTGGTTGAGTTAGGGTGGGGTGGGGGTGGAGATGGGGTGAGGTGGGGGTCTTGGTCTGCTGTTCCCACTCATCTGTATTCTCTTTGATTTGCTCACTTCAAGACTTCACCTTTCTCTTCCTCCGTCTCTTTCTCTTCTCTCTTCATCACTCCATTTCTTCTTTTTTTTTTTTTACTATTTTGTTTACCTATCTCTCTTTCTGCTAACATCCCGTTCATCATTTCTCCCCAGTCCTGTTGCTGCTTCCTGACAACCTCAACTATCCCCGTAGTTTCCATATTAAATCAGAAGACTGTTCTGTAGCGCATGCCTGTGGTGCTCTTTTGCTCCCCACACAGCCTGCTGACCTGCTATCTGTTATTCCCTGTAGGAGGAAGAAGAGCTGCGACAGCTTGAGGTAGATTCATGTGATATTTTTTTTTTGTACCTGCCCCTAGCATATCCCAGTCCGTCTTGTCTTTTTGCACCTGTCCCTTCTAGTCATTTATAGTCTAGTTACATCTTAGTTAGTTGATCTTGTCTTACCGAAGATATTCAGAGGTATTTCCCTCAGTCTGCCATGCTGCCAGGCCAAAAGGGACCAATCACATTAATGGCATCTGTTACGATCAAGTTAGAATAAAGAATAAAGTGCATGACGACACTGTTGGACATACCAATGAGGTTTTGCTCGTAACCTCAAGTGTGTGCTCTTTCTCTGCACTTTCACTCTATGACCTCCAGTGAATCTAAGTAGGAATTTACCAACACTCTTAGAAGATAATAATGTAGTTCACCTCATGATATAAAGTCCCTCACTTACATCAGTCTGATAGTGCCCCCACCTATTAGAAGTAACATCAGGTTTTTACTACACCTTGCTACATCTATTTTTACATTCACACAAGCTCAAAAAATCTGAACATGCACTTACATACAGGGATGTCACCTCCACTCTGCCTGGGATCTTATGATTTACAGTTTCGGTTTCTGTGAATAGTGTCCTCACACTCTCTGACAGTCATAATCCATCTACGTAGGTTGTGGGTTTTGTCAGGGTGCACACAGTAGGACCACTGATTTACTGATTTCATCGTGACCCCCTCAGTTTCTGAAACCAAACATAAGTACCTGCCTGCACACTGTCACACATGACGACAGGGTTGCGAGTTTCAGGACTCAGCCCATGATCAATTCACTTTCCACACTTTTCCACACAGCACTTAACTCAGGATTAGCTCCCCTAGAGCAAGAGATTTCAGAACTAACCAACTCAGTGTAGATTTGTAAAAAAAAAAAAAAAAAAATCTGGTTAAAAATGTTTCTGCTTTAAGTGCTGTGTTGAAAGGACTCTGCCTCTCTGAGACATTCCAGCCTCTGCCTGATCTTCTATCTCGTATGCTTCACTGCTTCGCTTTGCTTTGCCCTCTTTCCTGTCCACCTTTCCATCTTTTTTGTCGTTGTTGTCCTACCTTTGTTGCAGGAGCAAGACCAACAAGGCAGTGAGGTAGTTCCTTGTGGTTTGTGGCGTCTTGTATTGTTTCGTATTCTGGCCTTATCAACTTTTTTCACTGTCCTCCCTCTTTCTTTTCTCTTTCTTCCTCTGTGTGTGCTGCATGGACTAGATTTTTCTCCATAGAGATGCCTGATGTTGTGCAGCATGATGACTATGACAATATTTTACTTAAAATTTAGGGTGGATATAGTGAGTGTCTTGTAAAGACCAGTAGAGTGGCTATTATTATGACTTCTCAACGATGTTCACATGCTAAACAACCCCTGATTTAATCTTCCATAGGAAGAAGAAGAGGCTGAAGCACAAGAGGTATATTTGGATTTCACTTCTCCATGTTTTGCATGGTGTGAATCCTACCAGTACTGTTTTTTTCTGCATGATCTGATTGCATACAAAGACTGTACGTATAGGTTTATGTGAACTTTTCTACTGTCTCTGCCCATGGCAGTCTTGCATCATGGGGTTCAGTGCACAATTACTTCAGAGCTGACGCCACATAGTATTTGCCGTTGGTTCAGTGTTGTGGTGGGTGTTACGAAACATTCATGTCGGCATTTTTCCTCCGAGCCTGCCAAGACGGTTTTATTTTTTTGTTGTTTTGATGCCTTGAGATCAGGTGGAAACTTTTTGTTGTGTTGTTGGACTCTGCCTGTGTGCACATGAGCATAACTTGGATGCTCTCAGTTTGGTTATGCTGCACGGTCATGGGGGGCACTGACTTGACAGGGGGGGACGTGTCCTTTCCTGTCTTTTCAATTCTTTTTTAAGAAGTCATGGCTTTTGCTTCTTTTTGCCAAGAGCAATCTGAAACAAAGTGGATTCGACAAGTTCCAGAGGAGGACGGAGGAGACGAAGAACTTCTTGTTACCGTGCAACACAAGGGGATAAAAAGCGAGACTGTTGTCTTTTCCGGCCGAATGTTGTTCCCAGGTCGTGTAGATCTGTCTGTGTGACAGTGTTTTGGTACCAACTACCTTAAGTTGTGTGACTGGATGGAATCAAGTGATCATTGCATCTAATTATAGATAATGATGTCAGCTCCCTTTGTCCCCTGGTGAGTGTGTTGTTTACTTCAAGAAGGCAGTCATCATGCTGTACTAACAAGGGATAGTCAGTACAGCTTCAGTGATTACACTTGGACGCAACAGAATTTATAACATCTATACGGTGCCCCCGTCTTAAGCACCACTCTTCTCCAACAAAGGCCATCTCAGACTATACAGCAAGTCATTAGTTTCCTTAGGTTTTTCCTTCCTTCCGTCAAATTACTTCTCCATTTTTAACCCACCCATCGCTACGGCCACTAACATGTGAAGTCCTCTCACCTCCCTGCCATTTGGACCATGACTTCACACAACCCCCCTCTTTCTTTTTCTTTCTAATGTGTCAAAAGGAAGAAGAAGAAGACGTGGAAGAAACACAGGTAGTATTATAGCGTCACAAAACTGCTTGATCTGCCTGAAAAACTCTTGTTTGATTCTTATTACGAGGATGGATCTGTGTGAGACACAAATACACACACACACAAATAAAACATATTCATAGTTCAGCTGCAATGATAACTGGTTTATGTTTGGTTAGGGAGCGCCAGCAAAGATAATTTACTTAGGAATGAAAACTCCTAACTTTTCTACTACCTTTATTCCTTTTTTGTTAAATTAATTCATCCTACAGCCACGGATCTGAGATCTGAGGCTCAATATGAAGGGGCTGAAAGCAACAGACAACAAAACTGACTAATTTGCCATCATAATAATTTAAAATTGGTGCAATAGCCTAACCTAAAAAGTGACACAAAGCAACTTAAAACATATTTTTAAACATTCTTGCTGAGCTTCTGCAGTAACTATATTGTACTGCTTTCCTTAACTACATGATTCATTCCTTCAACAGGAAGAAGCAGCCGAGTAGTTGAAGCCAGGAGACGTGGATCATGTTGATGTACTACTGTCCAGGTAAAATGCTTTTTCTCTCACCTCTGTCTTGTTTTAATGTCTCTGTTTTACCACTGGAGGGCAGCGCAACATTATGTGAACTGGTTGTAAACGCCACCACGGTATGAATAAGTCCCCTTTTGTATTTGGCATTTATGTAAGCAGATTAATTAAACAGATAAACCCATATTCTTTTGTGTTCCTCTTTGACCCTACAGTGCAATCAATGGCCACTGTGAGGTAACAATTACTCAGTGTGTCTGCTTTATCTACACTGTACACTGTCGCCAGTAGTATAATATTCATTATAATGTCATATTCTTGCCTTTACATATAAGATGCATAAATCTGCCGGTGCTCCCCTTGCTTCACCTTAGTGGCATGTTGTTTTTCATTGACATGCTCTAAAACATAATAACGCAGCAGCCTGTTTACAAGGGACTGCCACTACTGTCTCCATCTGCAAACAGCTCCAGTGAGCACACACAGCGCCTGGGGATCATCTGGAGTTACAACAAAAACATCTCACTATTCTTTTTCCTTTTTTTTCTCTCTTTTTTTTTGTCCCTTCGAGGCAGTGGCAGCAATGATGATGATGATGATGATGATGATGGCAATGATAATAATAATAACCCTAATCTTCAAAGCCTGTCCTTCAGTTCCTCTGTGCATGTCAGGCATCTATGACCCACTGCAGGAAAAAGCCACTTTGAAGGAACAGAGATGCTTCTCTCCCTCCTCCCTTCACTGTCTCCCAACCCCTGCGAGCCCCTGTCACGCCTTGTTAGAGGAAGCTGCTAAGTGAGCTTCAGATTTGCCTCCAGAGGAGTGGGCACGCTGGGTGGCACAGCCATAGTGGTGGTGGTGGTGGTGGTGGTGGTGGTGGTGGTTTCTTCAGCCACGACAGACAACTGGGAATTTGTGTGACCTCGTTTTTTTTTTTCACTCTTCATTTGTTTGTCTTGTGTTTCAGCCTGAAGGAGCCTCCTGTTCTGTCCTCCCCTGACCCTTGACGCTTGACCCAACCGACCCCCCTCCAAACCCAAGACCCCTCAGACAGCCCCGTTCACCACTCCCCAAGGCCGAACTGGACCCCACTGGAAACCATCAGTCATGTGCTTGAAGGCGCCATCCAAACTGAGAAGTTCTAACCTACATTTGCAACTGCCCCCCCCTGCCCCCCCCCCCATCCCTTTTGACTGCAATGTTGACTTAATTTTTATATTTTGCGTGTAGAGTCATACTGTAATGAAAATGTGCAGTGTAGCCTAAAGGTGTCAGTTTGTTTTTAATGAGTAGCTTTTGTAAAATGCACCAACAGTTATTTTGTTAAACTCAAACATATTTCCCATGTTTTACTTTTAAAGTTTCTAGTTTTCTAACACAAAGAGGCAGTGACCTTTACAAACAAAAATAACTACCTTGGCACACCCCTTCACTTGTGCCTCCTGGCTTTCACATCCACAGGTTCACAACTCACTCCCTGGCAAGTCTCGTGTACTTATATGATGATGTTGTGCCTTGATGACTCCTTTCATCAGCTGAGTGTATGGACACAAACTAAGACTCCTAATGGCCACATGAGAGAGAGCACATACACACAAACTGCAAGACTGCAAACTACTACACCACTACTACAATTACTTCCGTCTATACTGCTTTCTAATCAATGCACTTTGTTGAATGAAAAGTAAAACATGTGACTAAGACCGTCCTAGATGCAATTGAAAATGCAATAAAGTAGACTGGTAAGAAAAAAAATGTTGTGGTTTTATTTAGTTTGTGTTAGACTATTTGTGAATAGCCCATTGTGCTGTCTGAGCAGTGTTGGGGCCGACAGGAAAGTAAATGCCCCGTCGCTAGAGATCCTGAATAGAGGTGGAGGGGAACGGGCACTATTATTTTTAGATAACATGGGAAAAAATGGCGAGGCATGTACTGTAGTTATCTTTCAGAGCCATCTAAGCATTGTTAATGTGCTAAATATATGCCTATAATTAGCCTGTCATATGCAGGGACCACCACTGTCCAGCAACCAAAAGGAAAAGGGCTGAGCAATTTTCTCTTTGTTTAATTATGGCAAAAATACACTGAAAAATATCCCCTGTGAATTATATTATGACTACAGATGGATCATTGCTTAAGCGCAATATTTTACACCTCTGGGGGAAGGTAATGTTTACCCTAATATTGATTACAGAGTTTGGTAGTTTAATCCAGCAGCTTCCAGCCAAGGGGTAAAGTCCCCTTCAGAGGGAAACAAAAAATCAAAGGGTTCATGATATTGAGGAAGTGAAGATGATGAAATAAAGTCCTACGACTTTCTTTTTTCCTCTTTGACATGGATTTCTAGCACAAATAGCACAAAACAAAAATGTTAGCAACCAACAACAGACTGTTTTTCAAAAGCTAATGACATGTGTCTTGGTTTGAAATCATCTGCACAACAGATTACTATATAGCCAATTAGCCATAATCATTAAGTGGAATAAAACATCTTTGCCTCTGATTTGATGGGGAGTTTACGACTAAGAAACATCTAGAATGTAAACCAGTTATCCACACACAAAATCTAATTTTACTGGTTAACTTTGTGTTTTTAAATCCTAATGTGAGCTTGGATGTTAAAATTGTTGACAAAACAGAAATATTCTTGACATGTGTGGTGATAAAAATAAACAAATCAATAGCAGAATATAATATACTTAAGTTCAGGTTCATAAAAAAAAGAAAACAACAATACATAGACCTAAAATTTCCAAATGTTCTTTTCTAAAAATACCTATATAGCACTCCTCCTTAATTATACATTATTCAGTGTGTCCAAATGCATTCATCTGAAGAGGGTGGGGGTCCAGATATGGGGCCCCTGGGAATTGGGGACTTACAGGGACATTGTTTGCAGAGTGAGTCACACTCTGTGTTTACATCTGCACAGGACAAAGTTCCCACTGAGTTGTGGGGTAATATTTAACGGGACAGTTTTGCATGATGGAGCACGATGGCATGAGGAAGAAGCAGCATCACTGACATGTATCCACTGTATGTGACGCTTCCTGCTAATCCACAGAGACTCCAGATTGAGGTGAGCCAGAAAAAACTAAGTTGTTTTATTGTTGGTTATTGTGAATTTCACCGGACTATGGTTTGACTCAGAGGTGCTATACTTTCTGTCTTGTGTGAAAGAAATGGCTCAGAAACAGCTGCAGTGTGACAACCCACTTAGGTACAAGATCTGTATAACTTTAAAGTTGAACTTGATTTATGAGCTGTTAACTTGTTGACAACACAAAAATATACTTCACGTGTGTGTAAATATTCTTTAAGTGGTTGAAGAGCATTTTCAGAGTTACTGCGATCATGGAGACAAGAAGTTTACAGTTAACAGATGGTTTGTTGAAGCAGTTACATTTGCTTTGACTTGGACTAAGTGTGTTGCATTTATGTGTTTAAGTAAAACCTGGACTCAATGTCCTGTTGAAAGGAACTCAGTCAGGATTAATAAAACAAAAAATTATTTTAATTCAACTTGAACTGAGAAGAAGAGAGAGACCTCTTTACAATCAATTAGTATCACAACAATAACAATAAGTGTGATTAAAAGTCAGCATGCTGACTTGCTGATTTAAGGCAAGTATGTTTGCCTTTATAGAGTAGCATAAATTAGGGCCAAATACAAAGTGAAGTTGGGGCTGAAAGGAGAAGCTCAGAGATATTTAAAAAATGTAACTTTTGTTTTTTGTAAAAAAGTAGTCAATGGCTCACAAAAGATTTATGATACATCATCTGCATAGATAAAAACCTGGAATTATGCCATTATTGTCAGATTTGTGAAATAATTCAATTATTTTCCCTTTCAGGACCATCCAGTGTTTAACAATGATGGTTCATCTGCTGCTCCTTCTTTCATACTACACAATTCAAGGTGAGAGTTCAGCTCATGATTTTTTACATTGAGGGCATGTTCTGCAATTCTGCTCTGTTGTCTATCTACTGCAATCTGACCTCTTTTGGTATTTTCAAATTCAGCATTCAAATCAAACACACAGGATTTTCTTCTCTGACTATTTTTGGTTTTATATGCTGCCTGGAAGAAATACAATCTTGTTTATCTCGTGCAAAACTTCATCTCATACAATTCAAACTAGTTCATAGGGCACACTACAGAAAATTCAGATAAGCGAAGAACATCTGAATATGACACTGGACCAAATGTTCCTGCGCCCTTGTAATCTCACATGTATGTTTTAGATGAGTCTGAATCCTATTTAAGAATCACACACAAGCAAAATGATGCCTCCCCATGGATTACCATGAATATTTCAGTAAAGCAAACCTCTCTAATAGCCTGTTGCAGAATACTCTCATAATGAGACCGCCCTTCATAACAAACACAGAGGCCCGTTTGAATGGAGATGTGTCACGGACGCCCGTGATCTGCTTGTACTAATGGTCACACTCTCAGTGCCGCGGTGTGTTTAATAACGGAGCCCTTCAGATTAAACCCACAGACAATCTAATTAGAGGGCCTAATGATATCTGCACTTTATAATTAATTTTCTTGAAAATGGCCGCCTATCTAGTTAACAGTAAGATGTTGCCGGTGGTCAGGGGACTTCAGAGTCACTGGTTCATGGTCCCAATAGGGGCACGCACAAATTATGCTCATTAGTCTGCCATTCTCTGATTGCAATGAAAAGGAATAGCTGTATAGGCTGGCCTAGATATTTCTCAGACCTAATTTCCTAAACGGATGCATAATTTATGACTCTGCATGCTGGCTGTAGAAGGTAACACAGTTAGCTCACCACAAATAAGTTATACATCACCCTGAGGACTGTGGTATAAACATGTTATTTCATATTTCACAGTTTTCCATTAATATTAATTCCCTTTCTACTTCATTTGTCAGCGACAGAAAGCCACACTTTGTTGGAATTGGACCGAGGATGCGTGCATTGACGTGCCTCTGTTTGTTATGTGTCTCGTGTGTTTACGCATGTCTGAGTAATGTTTACAGGCTGAACTGAAGAGTAGGTCCTTGCAGTTGGTGTAAGGCTGGTTACGGATGATTGCTCATAGAGTCTGCTCATTTATTTTAGGGCCCAATCATGCAACGCTCGTAGCTTCATCAGGTTTTGCAGATTCCTTATTCAAATGTTTACCCTGCAGAGTGCCGGCGCCGTGGCCTGTTGCTGGCAGGCTGCAAATGAATTTACACTCTCCTATGTTGTCACTATTTCTTCCCTAAATCCTATTTGCCGTCATTCATCCTGACAAACCAAATCGCCAATCTCTCTCCAAACAGCCACAGTAAGAAGTAGATTTAGGGAGTTGTGCTGTCTTTCTCTTTCTTTGTTCTTTTTATCTCCTTTGGGCCTATTTCATGTCTCTCTTTCTCTCTCACTATCACTTCATCTCTGACTTGTACTCTTTATGTCCTGAATGCTCTGACAACGTTGTATTCGAGTAATGTGCACTGGGTCCTCTGTCATGGGAGGATTTAGATTTTTATATTGCAGCATTAACCCATATTCACTCTAAACAAACTGAATGAATCTATCTACTTACTGGTCTTTATTTTAATATATCCTCTGAGTTTGAAATGCAAAGTCTCTTCTAAAATAAGTTATTGATGAAACTGACTCAAATAATGTCAATATGATACTGATGTGACATTATAATTTTGATTTCTGCTGCAAATGTGATCTTACCGTTTGAGTTCCCTGGATAAATTTTCATTGAAAGATTATAAATAACTTTCTCAACTACTTAAACTTTCAGGCTGGATAAGACTGCATTGTTATTAATTGTGGTTGGTTTAATTCTCTTTATTTATGTAACCTTTACTCATTTGGAAAACACTTTTATCCAAAGATAATGTTTCACAATATTTCATTTAATATTGAGTTAAATATTGTTTCCAGGCAACTTTAGGGTGAGGATGGAAGAAGGAATATAACCTTAAAAAAAACACAACTTGTGTTCCATTTATTTAGTTTTTTCTACAAATTAAACATAATGTAACATGTTAATTTGTCAGCCAAGACATGCTCATTGTTAAGCTAACTGACTGCTGGCGGGAGCTTCGTGTTTGAAAAGGTATCCCCACACACTTATTAGTTGCCACAAAATAATTTTTATTTCGCACAACGTTTCGACCACAGGTCTCCTTAAGGTGCTATTTTTAGGAACAATGGGACCACAACCACCTATATAAACATAAGCCACCAATAGGTTTGCAGGTATATTGATGGTAGGTTCGGTCCAATAAAACAAAGGGGACAAATCTGAAGACAAGGGGCATATAATTAGGTTAAGGATTGTGTCCTTGTGTGTAAAAATTAACAGAAATAACTACATACAATTACATCATACATCATTTGATAACCCACATCAATTATCCCATCAATGTGGTTGAAACGTTTTTACATTATTTTGTGGCAACTACAAAGTGTGTGGGCATACCTTTTATTTTCTCTCTCTTTTGAATTGCCCTGCACCTTGAACAACATAATGTGCGTATAAAAACCTCCTTTTTCTCAAAAAGGGAGCTTAGTGTTTACCAAACAGACAAACTATGTCTAACTGTTCCCTTTAAGTTAATTTGGAAGCAGTATGAATAAGCGGTGCTCTAAAAAGACGAATGACACATTTTGTGTTTTTAGCAGTTGGAGCTCAGATGAAGCTGTCACCTGAAACACTAACAGTCCTACGAGGGAAGGAGACAAGGTTCACCTGCAGCACCTCCAACCCCGAGTGGACTGTGATGATATGGCTGCTCAACGGCCAGGCTGCACTCACCATCTCAAAGGTGCATGGTGTCCTGGCTACCAACAACACTAATATGACAGCTGAGATAAGCCCCAAGTCAAGGGGAGACAGCTGGGTGTTCATCCTGAAGAGTACAGAGAGGAACAACCATGGACAAGTGACCTGTGACCTGCAGAACATTGACAGGAGAACAGCAAAACTGTTTGTACAAGGTCTGTATGAGAGCATATGTTTGCATGTGTGAGAGTCAGAGGAGGCGTCATGTGTATGTGTGTGTTACCTTGAGATATTGTGGCAAGGAACTGCTTGTTTCAAAAGCTTTTTGTGCAGCCAGGTTCTCTCAGGGATACTCGCTTTCTTGCAAACAAGAGTATGCACACACACACACAAAACACACTTGCAAATGGAAAGGGAACCTAGCAGATGGCAACACTCTTGAAAACCATTGCAGTGTAAGACGGTGCAGAAACACACTGAATTAAAAAAAAGAAACAGTGTGGAAAAAGATAGGTAAATGAAGGGACTAAGCAAAAGTTGTGTAACTGCTTTGATTCTGTCCACCCACACACACATACACACTCTATCTACTAACAAATAGAGAACACAAAGAGTCAGAGAGGGAAAAAAGAGATAGCATTTGTTTGCAGAGTGTGGTTCATAGAATAAAAAGTTTTCAGCTGCACTACTGCCTGAGTGATCAATGGTGGTGTATATCATGGGTGGGAAATCATTTGGGTCCGGGTGGTGGTGGTGGAGTACAGTTACCCCGGCATGTTTGATGGCTCTTGTGACATTGTTAATGACAGTGTGGGTGTGGTGCTGAGGACAGGAATCGATTGGTCTCATATAAATATGAGATATAAATACCAGTTGGAAAGTATTGGAGTCCATGGCAGTCAGAAAGAACAGGCAGCAGCTACAAGTTGTCTCCTCCTCCTCCTCTCCTCGATAAAAATCTGTTGTTCTCTGCACTTCTAGATGATGTTGTTATCAGTTGCTGGAAAGCACTGCAGTGTGAACCAGGATTTTAACAAGAGGGATTTCCCTATAGTAATTACCACAGAAAATAAACCCACTTAGAGTAATGTCTGCACTTCATTTGGCCAGCATCATTCACAAATATATTCATTTACATACAAATTGGACACTGTACCAGTGTGATTGGATTGGAGGGGAAGGTCAGAAATTTGTTTAGGGTTGTGCACTTCTACAGTTTGCTTGAAGGAGGGTATGTATTTTTCGGGGTAGCAGAGAAGAAAAATGATTTTTTTTTCAAACCAAATCTATATTTCAGCTTTTACTCATGCAGTCATAAATAAGGGTTTTGTTTGTCCTGCCAACTATAACAAACCCAATATGCCAGTGCTGGGAAACACAAAACTTAGTTGGATATTTATGGATATTAGTGATTAAATATTATCACGAGCAGTTGCTCACACAGTCATTCAAATTCCCCTCATAACAGAGAATTAACATTTCCTAGTTTTGCTGGAATTTATCATATATCATTTTTTTATCATAAAGTTGTAAATTCTGTGAAAGTTGTTATTATGTTACATTTCCATGGTTTCAGTAATTTCCTAGTCTAACATCAATAGAGTATGTCTTATCTTATCTTATCTCACCTTTTCTTATCAATATAGTATAAAATTAGATATTAAATTCTTTGTATTGAATGGACAGTGTGGATGCTTTATTTCTCTAGGTCAGGTTTTGAAAGAAATCTAATAAGAGTATGCACAAAGTGAACTGAGAGCTCAGCTAAAAAAAAAAAACAGTGTGGAAACATCCGCTCTGCAAAAAAGCGAGAGGAAACAAAACCAATGACCCATCGTCTCCAATATATTATGGAGAGAGCCCTCATTGCTGCCAGTGCCACAAATCCCCACTGACATATGCAGCCATTAACAGTAGTGTATGGTGAATCAGGCCCTCCACTGTGGATGGAGAGGATCACTATGGCCTGACACAGCCTTTGAATTAATTGTGCATCCTGGCACGCCCAGTTAACAGTCAGCAACTCTGCCTGTGATTTGTGTACTGCAGCTGAAATATACTGTTGGAATAGAGCCACAAATCCACACGGGGCTGGTTGACTCTGTATGCTATCATCCACACTCCCCGCTTTAATTGCCCAATATGAAGATGGTGTAAATATGACTACACACTGCCTTCTAGCTCTCGCTGCTCCTTCGCTGCTTATTCCTCTTACTCACTCAAACTCACACACACAAACCTTTGACTTGAACAAATCAATATGCGCTCAAGACTATAAACAGGATCTGCAGATGGCTAGAGCAGCAGAAAAAGGAGAACACTCCATTATAAATCAGAGAGGAGTGAACACGCATGTGGTGACTGTAGGGGAATAGCACCCTACTCTTTGGAGAAAAAAAAGAAGTTACACCCACACATTTAGTGCTTGTGTTGCATACTGTTGATGTAATACACACCAATTCCACACACATGCATGTACAAGTCTTTAAATGCTGCCTTCAAAGTGGCAATTTGGACCCCTGCTGAAAAATTACCAACATTAAGAGCTAGATGGAGGGTCACTGCCCAAAGTCTTCAGACTTTCTCACCAGTGATTAACAAACCTTATGAAACCTTATTTCAAGGATCACTTAAGTTGGAGCTTTGGGAGGAAGTGCTGATGTTGTTCTTTTTCCAATCAGATGTATCAATCAGCTGCGATCACACACAGCCCCCTCAGTCTTTGCAAATGAGGCTGCTGGTTTGACGCCAACACTTTTAATTCACCAGTGCTGAGATTCTCTCTGAGAGCAGCTGAACCTGCGGTCGCTGTAAGAATTGGACGGTATGATGTTTATGACACCAAATCAGGCATAAAAAAAAAAACGGGCCCCTGGAGAAAAGGGACAGCCAATGATTTGCACAAAACATCTGAGGATTTGAACCTAAATCACCACAGACATGTCATCCGCTCAGACAAAGCACTGACGCTTCTGTAATTATCTTTCTGTCTATAGCAATTGTCTGTTGCATCCACTGCCTTTCATTCCACTGGATAATAGACTTCAAATATGAGATACTGTATCTCTCAGGGCCTTAAGTGGCTTATTTGGCTGTCAGGGAAGGAGATGAAGGGGAAAACGCATTCGTCAGGCAACTGAGGTTTTTTGAGACATGTGATCAATCACCCGGGACGAACGAAATCCTTCCTCAGGCCAAGTGGAGAAGTGATGCTCATCTTTGGGTGAAGATACGTACGAGCATGAATTTCAAAGTAGACTGTGGATGAAAATCAGTTTAATTTACTCACACTGGTGCATATGCAGGAAGGTACTGTATAAGCGTACAGTATATATCCCAAAATACCAAATTTAAGTTTGTGAATGTACTTTCTTCTGATTGCAGAAGCGGGGAGTGTGAAAGTCTTTGGGGATGATAAATTAGCTTTCAAGGGCCAGTCAGTGCGGTTTGAATGCCAAGCAGCAGGATGGTACCCAAAGCCCATTCTGTACTGGCAGGTGAACGAAAGAAAGGTAAGTAGAGAGCTGCAATCACACTTACTCATCATTTTATCTGTGTATTAAAACGGGCTGAATTTACATCTGTATGGTTCTGTACAGATTTTTTAAACCCTTTGAGGCAAATTTGGTGGTTAATGTGCTGCAGATTTTCACAGCTACTTTATTTTACTCTTCAAAGCTTCAGTGACTGGCCACCTGAAGAGAAAACCAAAACCTCTTTTTTTTTCCTACAACCTGCACCACTTCCTGTTTATTGGCTGTAACTTATCCCAATAAAATAAAACACTCTCAGCTGCATTTGGTTTATAGTGTTTGACGAGTCCAAAGATGATTTTAAAATGATTTCTACAGTGCCTCGCTCTAAACTTTATAAAACATTTTCCCACAATAATTCACTGACATCTTAGTGAACATTTTACCTCCAAACTATGTTCTTTTCAAGCGCAGCTGCACTTCCTGCCTGAATGAGGTGGCTTCAAATCTTTTCCTGGCCTTTAAGAAAACTGTCAGGTTGTCATAGTGATGAGTGCACTGCTTTTAGAGAGGAGCTGATTTTATTGACAGTTCATGAAGTCCAACCCTTTTACTGCACTTACTTACAGGCCTAATTAATTGCTGCTAACAGAACATTCATCTGGCTCCTTTTTGTGCAACTGTAGAGCTCCTGAAACCACCTGGCTTATGAAATATAATATTATTACATCTGTATTATTACATTATTACGTCTGCTACTTTACTTTAGAATAATCATGCAATTGCTGTTGAGCCCATTTTGCTGTTAATCTCTGAACATAGTGCAATGGTGATGTCCATGTGAGTTGTTCTTCTTCCCTGTAGGCTAAACCAATGCTAACAAAGCAGAGACATTTACAACTGGTCAAAAAAAATCTGTCAGAGAAGGCCTCATCCTCAACCCTAGACATTACGTAGAGGGTGAACAGCCTCTTTAAAGGGATAGTTCACCCAAAATTAAAATTTCACTCTATGATCTACTCACCCTCATGTCGACTAAGGGCTGGGAGAATTTTCAGAGTCCTCCGTACCTTCTCGGAGTTACGGGGGGGGCAGCAGTATTTGTCCATATAATGGTTGTGAATGGTGCTCACTTTTCTTCGTCCAAAAAGACACACCAAAAAACATCCAAATACCTCCATGCTGCTTGTCTGTAATGTCCCTTTTGTATTGAAGCCCCGACATGAGAAATTGTTCCGCCGGTCAGTGCAATGACACAGGAAGAGCAGTGAACTGAGACACTGGGAGCTTCCGCTACAAACAAGCTTAAAATATAGACTTATTTAATTTTTTTCGGAACAATTTCTCATGTCAGGGCTTCAAAACAAGAGGGACATTACAGAAGAGCAGTATGAAGGTATTTGGATGTTTTTTGGTGTGTCTTTTTGGACGAAGAAAAGTGAGCACCATTCACAACCATTATATGGACAAATACTGCTGCCCCCCCGTAACTCCGAGAAGGCACGGAGGTCTCTGAAAATTCTCCCAGCCCTTAGTCGACATGAGGGTGAGTAGGTAATGAGTGAAATTTGAATTTTGGGTGAACTATCCCTTTAAGTTCAGTTACATTTGAAGTATTTACAGAATAACTCTGCAAAAGTCTGACAAGTCAGAGCATAATTAGAATAAACTATAAATGATAATAGTCATCTCTCTCTCTCTCTCTCTCTGGGAAATGGTGTGGAGGTGAGCCAGGGTGAATACAATATCAGCAGTAAAGAGTCAGGGAAGAGCCTCTTCACTGTGAGCAGCAACCTCAGTGTGACGGCAGCAAAGAGCTCTTATGTGGACTGTCTGGCCTCCGTGTCTGCCCTCCCCACGCCACTGAAGAGCAGCGTCCGCCTGACAGTGGGTGAGACTGTAACACAGCCATCATGTTTCATGTTTTAAAAAGAAAAATGCACACAAGCCTCTCTTTGTTCTGTCCTGGTTTAGTTCTCCATCTTCTACTATTATGTTTTTCTGTTATTTTTTTCTGTTTCATTTTGTTCTCTCCCTGTTTTTTGGGATGCTTGTGAATCATCACTCAGCATTATTGTTGAAGAGGAAAGTAGAATAAAAAAGTAGCTGCCAGATCAACACTGCATGAGTTTGCATTATGCCACTAAAGCAGAGCTGAGGTTGCAAACCTCTCTGAGGCCCGCTGCTTCGGAATACAAATATTGCATTATTACCTCAGTGTGTGTTTCCAAAGAGTTCTACAAATTAAAACACAAAGTTAAACAGCTTTCTTTAAACTTAGGTCTGCAGATCTGTAATTGAATTGTAAGGTAACAACACTGCTTCAGCAATTCTTTACAAAAACACACCGATGTGACCTTCTCTCCCTTCAGTTGCAGAGGTGTTGCAGGAGGGAGACGACTGCACGGTCCCGCTGGCGGTAACAGGCTCCCTCGCTGCTCTACTGCTGCTCCTCCTGCTCTGCATCTGCACTGTCCTCTGTTACAGACAGAGGAGACAAGCAAGTAGGCACTTTTCTCTTCCTTAAATTGCTCTGGGTGAAAAAAAAACACATCACCTCCTCCCCCCTACCCTTTTCCAGTACAGAAACTGTGATTAAAGTATAATGAAGGAGATAGGTGGTTACACGCTGTGACTCGGCACTGCCCTGCGCCGGCCTTCACCAAGGGCATGCGATATTTTTTCTGACAAAGGCAGAACATTAGTTGTCAGCAGAAAGCTGTACTTCTGAGAAAACAGCAGCGGCAAAGATGTTAGAGGGCTGTATGTATGAGGCCAGGGTTGCCAGTTTGAATCCCAAAACAAAATAAATCAAGACAGAGTCTACAAGGTGTGAATTCAATACACTGTGCAGTTTGTAAAGTCCTATTGAAATTAAATTGTATCTTTCTCCTGCTGGGGGGACACAGTGAGTCAGATGCAGCATATTAAGCGCCTTTTAAAATGTTCATGCACGGGTAATTTTGGTCAGATGCTGCTGTGGTCTTCCACGTGTAAGCTACAGTTTACAGGGCGAGTTTTGTCACTACATGCCCCTGCTGGGTCTCCATCTGCTGGGCTTCAGCCTGCTGGCTCTGCTGTCAACTATTAAGTTAAATAAATCACTTTAGCATTATGTTTGTCTGGAAAAGAGACAACCAAATGGGATTTTGGCAAGACTTGAATGTCTGTGATTAAACTTTTCAAGAACTTTTATTAAATAGGTTTTTAGTAGCACATCTTACTTCATTTGTAATCACATTCAAGGCCTGAACAATAAATCGGCCGATTTGAGCCTTTCTTCATCAGTATCTGCGAATGTTGGCCAATAAGAACTGATGTGAAAACTTTATCTTCAAACTTCAAACTGCAAAATGACTGGATTTTATTCAGAAATTCTGTCCTTGTATGAGTTCTCCACGAGAGAAAAATAATGTTGGTTTTATTTTGGATATCTCTTTTATATAAGTTCGCCCAACACAACAATGTGGGACTGATGGGAGCTACTTGATCATTATAAGCTGATTGATAATAAGAATAATAAAAATAGTTTATTTATAGTCACACAGTAAAATGTAGGCTATTTGTCACATGCATTTGAATTATTATATTATATATTATACTATATTTCGGGGATCATTGCAAATTAGGTGTGATAATGTATGAGGCACATTGGCTGAATGATTGGTTAGCAGAATTTTGTACCCCCTAATATGGGTATTGCCATAAATCCCATATTGGTCAAACGCTAATCACATCAACTATAAAGTCTATATATTTGTCCATGGTGAACAAAAGAAAAAGTAGTGTACCTGCCTGGAGCACTTCATATTGTGATGCCTATCACCAGATTTTTGTTTGAAGCTTAACGTCCTATATGATGTGCCAAGCTAGTTACCATTGCTTCACTCCCATAGGAGATGTGATAATAAAGGTTGCTGCAGAAGAATAGGTTGTAATTTCAGTGAGCCTCCCCTGTATAAAAAAAGTGACTGTGTTCTTAGTCCTGGGTTTATGCACTTAAACTCTGATAGTCATGTCAGTGGGAGACGTCTGATAAAGGCCACTGAGATGTGAAGAATAGTTGACAGCTGTGTGGTGGGAATGCAGCAGCCTTGGACAGGATATCAACCCGTTTGCTAAAGGGATTACAGCTTTTTGGCACAATTGCAGAAATTGTACCTTGGGGAACAGGAGGTCCTGGCTCGCACCTGGTTTATGCCTGATGAGTCAGTAATGTTTGAAGTACAGAGCCACACAGAAAGGACACAACTTGTCTCACAAGTTTGAAGCAAGTGAGACGTAGTTTGTTTTAGCTCTCTTGCTGAGAGTTATCTATCTATCTATCTATCTATCTATCTATCTATCTATCTATCTATCTATCTATCTATCTATCTATCTATCTATTTTGTCCTATGGTAAATATGAATCTAAAACATGCAGCCAGTTAGCTTAGCATGTAGCCTGAAAACAGGATTTCCAATCTTAAAAGAGCTATATGTAAGAAATGTAAGGCAAATAATAGGGCTGTCACTTTTTATTCGATATTCGAATATTCGTTCGAACCTAATTTTTCCAAAAAGTGACAGACCTGTCAAGTAAGAGAATAGAATAGAAGTAAGGAATCATGTTACAGTAATTTGAAATACTGATTTAACTGACAACAATAGTACCGCCAGAATATTCGCATTTACTTATTTTTTGTTTTGGCCTGTTGCGCCACCCACCGCTATCTCCCAATCACGAAGTAGCATTTCGGCATCCAGGTTGCCAGTTACCACTGAGCTGCAGCTACAAGCATTGTGGATTATGTCTGACATTACTAACATTAAAAGACCTCGCTATGACTCTCAAAAACATCTTGACAAAAGCAGAAACAAAACCAGGAGATGTGTTTTAAATATGGAGACGGCTGAAAGCAGAGAAAAATTTGAGTACAGGAATTAGAGGACAGACACACACCTAGCTTTATGCACAATAATCTGTTTTACCAGTACACATATACAGCTTTATTTGGTTAATTTCATTCTATCACTACATCGTCGCAGCTCCGGTGGCGTAGAGACTGTGTGAGTGAGTCGTAGGATACCATGGCCACAAAGCTGGAGCAGGGCAGAGGTTAGCTTGTCTGGCAACCTTGAGTCTGGGGGGGAGGGGAAACGAGGCGCTGCAGTATTTTGAATTTGACTGCAGAAACAGTTTTGGCCGCAGTCTTACATATCGCTCCTTTAATGCTAAAATAAGCTGATTGGCTGCTTCTGGTAGGTTTGTATTTTCTGTTGAGAGATGAGTGATGGCAGTCATTAAGCATTTCCCAAAAATGCTGAACTATTCCTTTAGGAGAGTGTGACATGTTGAATTTTTGTTTTTAAAGTTGAAAGGGGACAAAGGCAGTATCAGCTCTTCCCTTACAGCCATCCAGGTCTTGCATGGGTGAGGAAGTGCTATAAACGCATTAATAAGGTTTTAAAATCACCACACTGTCAGACAGTTTTACTGCAACTCTTTTCGAGCTCATAACCCGACCTGGAATATTTGTGATGTGGCCAGGCTACTTGTCACCTCTCCAAGCAGAGAGGTCGATACCTTGGCAAGGGTGCGGAAGTGAAGTGGCGTGATGTTGTAAAAAAGCCTGGCCAGGAAAGCAGGATGCTGCAGAGATGCTTGTGGACCGCCATCTCTGAGGGGATCGTTGCTCTAGTACGAGGAGGCGGACGTGGAGGCCTGTTTGTGCGTGATAACAAAAAGTGGCCCTGAGTCACACATTAAGAAGTAACTGTAATCCCCGTGACTGATTCTGGACCATTGCAAATCACGGCCATGGTTTAGAGCTGAGGGATTATCATAAAGCAGGTGTGACCTCTCTCCTCCGGCAGCTGATTCTCTACCTGAAACATCTAATGCCTCCTTCACCGACGTCCTTGCTTCAGTCTCATATCTTTAATGTAACATCCGTGCTGGGCAAGTTAAATTTACTTCATGAGGAAGTTTCATGTGTTAGAGGATGTGGCTTGCTTCCAAGTCACTAAGCTTTTCTTTGAGTAATCCACCTCAATTGGGAGCAATGTATGCTATGTAATCATTAGAAAAATAGACGGGATCTAATAAAGTCTCCCTTTAAAGACTTTGGCCAGCATGACAGCGAGGATTTAAAATATAATGACAAAGGCAATTTCTCTCCCTGTTAAAGGAACACTTTATACCTCTCCTGGGGCAAGCACCATCTGCACCATTGTTATATTGTTGTGTTTTTGCTGTGGCCAGGAGGACCCCTGGCAAAGACAACCATGAAGCCGTGTTACAAAACTCATTAACACTCAGCTCCAGCTTTCACCGTTGAATTGCAAACTGACTGGAGGCTATGATAGTAGTGCAGAACCCAAAACTAATACATGACAGGACATTTACAGCTTCCACATTGTAGAAGCACCGAGCTAACACAATGTGGTCCATGCAGTGGGAATGATTAAGTTAGAGTCTAATGGTTCATGCTAAATCTCTAAACTTTTTACCTCTTTTCTTTTTACCTTTCAGAACCAAATCCACAGGAGGCCACATGGTAAGATTTAAAAGCTCTTTTTCAAGACTCATTCTACTTTAAGGAGTAATGTTTTCTTGACTGAGAAAAAGAACTTGAAGATAAATTGTGGTGTCTAAGTGAAAGTGACTTTCTTAAGGAGGAGGAAACTGCTAATAATCTGTGGCAGAAGCAGAGACATGAGCTCCATTTAGACTTTACATAAGCTATAATATAAGGACTCAGCGTGAATCTCAGTTAATAAGTACAACTTATTTCTGAGCATGGATTGACTTTTATTGTTCCACATTATAAAAGAAAACTGAGGACATGAACTCTACATTGCATGCATTAAATAGCTATTGCATTTTGTAACACCTTAATTAAGACTCAATTGTCATTAGCTCATTTAGGAAGGAAATATATCACACATTGTATTTATCAGCATTTTTCATGCAGCTGAAATATTTTTTATAGCTTTTCCATTGAGCACATTGAAGATAGTTGAGTACTTTGGCTGGCTCTAATAAACTGCTGTGATAAATGATGATGATGTTCATTTTTTATCTGTCAAAGCACTTTATGATGAAACAATGCAGTGGCCTCTGACACAGTGCTGCAGCTTTGTGGAAAAAAAAAGAAAGAAAATTGTCTGTTCACAACAGAGTAACCTCTGACTATGTGGCTCTGCTGTACTCCGTGTTTTGCCATTTATTTGGGTGTTTGCAGGTTCGACCAACCAGAGGTTGGGAAACGCTCGGTTTCTGGGGTGACAACAGGGACGGTCAACATGGGATATTCTAGTGAGGACCCCACAGGTGAGACAGTCACAAGTGAGAGCCTTGACCTCAACGCTAAAACATAATGACGCCGCTGTCAGTAGAAACTCAGTGGCTACAAAGAAACACTTAAATTTATGGTAAGGAGGTTGTGGCACATCTCTGCTCTTATTCTGACTGGTCACAAGTAAAGATCAATACATTTGCTAGATCATTGAAAACAGGTTCAAGCACATTAAAAGACTTTTCTAATGCGAGTGCAGGTGTGCTTGAGCTTTTTAACTACAAACTTTGTGAACTTTAAATGCAATTTGAGAAATTAATAAGTATTAGTATGTAGGCAATAGGCATGCAACAAATTGTTACATTTCTGGGTGTATTTTGTGTTTTTGTGCTAAAGTTAATGGAGCTATTTGAAAGGTTTCCTATTGCTTCATAACATTCATCCATTTGCTCTCCAACAGTTGTTTCCAATGTAGGAAAGCAACACCAAGGTTAACTATAGTCTACCAGATCTTTTCCACTATTGAAGAAAACCAGCTAGCCCTGATTTGTCACATAATTTTCCGATAGCGAGTCACTGAACCTCCCAATTTACCCTAAAGGCATAACTCTTGTCAAGCCACAATCACCACCACCTGTAGAGACCCATTTCAAGTGGGTTCAGCAAATATGCTTGCCAATGCACTTTTGTTGCAGTATTCATTGTTTTTCTCCTCAATAATTATGCATCTTTGACTAGAAATGATACAGACATGCACTGCAATAATATTTCAAGAGTCTCACATAAGTATTAGCATATATGAGTGAGGCTTTAATCAAACATTAATCAAGGCTGACTGAGCAGCTACAAACAACATATTGTGCAGGTTTCGTTTTTCACACAGAATCAAAAGATAAAAACTCTATATATTCTATGTGTAGAAAGACCTCTGAGCCAATAAATCCCCTGATTTCTACTGTTTTGCTGAGGTCTAAGCCAAGGCAAGACTCAATTGCTGTTTTTCACCCTGCAGATGCAGATCATTACAATGAGATGATCATGGAAACTCAGAGCCAGATGGACTTTGTCAGCTTTCACACGGTACGTTAGAGAGAGAGAGAGAGAGAGAGAGAGAGAGAGAGAGAGAGAGAGAGAGAGAGAGGTTGGAAGGCTGAGCGAAAGAGATAGCGAAAGAGAGAAAACCAATAGAAGGCAGGAATCGACTGAAGCTGAATAATACATCCAGTCATTCTGCAGCTGGAGCTCCTGCTTCTCTTACGCTGATGAGAACAGGAGGGAACTGCACTGCTACACTGTCTCACCCCAGGTGGCCTCCCATTAGACAGCTCAAGTTCATCCATTATTGGGTAAATCCAAATTAGCAGGGCTCCTCAAAATCAGGGCTATTCTTAGCTTTCAGGGCACTTCTAATTGGTTCTGCTATAATGGTGGTGTATGATCCAAATGTTATGATCATCTGCACGTTTACATGTACTGTAGGACTAAAAACTGAGATCTGATTAAGACACAAACTAAGAAAAGTACATATAATGTATATTTCTATCTGTATCTGTGTATGTCGAAAATGTTGTCATTGGCCTAACATGGCCCTGACTATGACCATGTCAGTGTTGAGGTTAATTGTGCCTCAGGGTGTCATCAATGTGAGTAATTGATTGTCACATTGATTTGAAATACTGTATTGATTGATATAATATCCTGCTGTCTAATAATGAAAAGCGGACGAGTGGAGAAGCTCTGACTTGACCTCACAAGTTCACTGTCTTTTAAAGGGATAGTTCAACATTTTGGCAAATTGGCCCATTGCCATAATCGCTATAGTCATAGCAGTAGGTTCATTACCTTTAATTGTAGGTGTAAGCTATTTTCAGTACGGCGGAGCGCAGCAGCTGGCTGCTCAGAGCTACGCTATGGAGGCTAAGGGAATTTCTTGGTTTCCCTCATTAAACTCATCAAATACAAAATCCCAAAACTCCACAGCGCTTTTGTAGACAAGTTGTGACCTGCACAACCACCACGCTATGAGATAATGACGGAACGATACGAAACGGAGCCGTTTTCGAGGTAAATTCATACAAAACCGCTGATGCGCGTTGCGTTCAGGGACAGTTTTTCAGCAAGCAGTCTCCGTATTTACCCTGTATTTACCTCGAAAACGGCTCTGTTTCGTATCGTTCCGTCATTATCTCATAGCGTGGTGGTTGTGCAGGTCACAACTTGTCTACAAAAGCGCTGTGGAGTTTTGGGATGTTGAATTTGATGAGTTTAATGAGGGAAACCAAGAAATTCCCTTACCCTCCATAGCGTAGCTCTGAGCAGCCAGCTGCTGCGCTCCACCGCACTGAAAATAGCTTACACCTACAATTAAAGGTAATGAACCTACTGCTATGACTATAGCGATTATGGCAATGGGCCAATTTGCCAAAATGTTGAACTATCCCTTTAAGTAATGACTATTTGCTTAATTATCTGGAGGTACTAAAGGTGAAAGACAGTCCCTTTGTGGCCTTTAAGGCACTAGCTGTCAAATATGTTTGACCGTGATCATACATACACTGGACAAAGACACATCCACATCCACAGTGTCAGTGTTTTCCCTGCGGCTGTTGTCTATCTACTATGCTGCAGACAATTACCTGCTGTATTGTAACTAAGAACTAAATCTGATGTTGGTCTCCAGGCCCCAGATGTTGTGCACTGCAGCAACCTGTCCCAAAATGAGAGCCAAGAGGAGGAGGAAAACACCAAGACCATCAAGAGAATTACCACAGTTTGAATAAAGGACACTGTATTATTATCATGCACTTGCTAGTCTTTGTATCATGTAACTGACACTTTTATAAAGTTAGAAGCTAATATTATGTGAGCTGGAGCTTTACAGCACTTTTTCTACATAGGTATTATTACCATTGGTGTTTTTGAATGTTTCCCCAAATATGTTAATTGTTTTTTTGTGTATTTCCTCTGTGGAGTAAATGTTTTATAGTGCGTTTCCTTATATTGTTGGCTCTTTTTGTTACCTTTTACATTTTGTGAGAAAATTCTGGTTTTTACCATAATGTGGGTCTTATTCTCTTATTATTATTTTGTTGCTTTAACCATGCTTTCTGTGAGTTATCATAACGTTGCGCTGAGGAATGGAAACACAATGAAGTTGCAAAAAAGTTGATTGGCACAAGATAAGTGATCAGTCAGATGATTAGACTTGTTGAAAACTAGCCAAAAGGTGCATGATTGCAAAAAATAATAATTTCTTTGACCAGCAATGTTTTTCAGCTCCACCTGAAAGATCCCAGGGCATTACCAGGCCAGATGAGCTACAGTACTGTATGTAATCTTTCTCGGACATGCCTGGAAGACCTCCAGTAGAAGTTGCCCAGAGAGACCCTAACCAGACTCCAGAACTACCTCAACTCTCGATATGAAGAAGCAGCTCTACTCTGAGATCCTTCCAGATGTCCGGGCTCTTCACACAATCTCTAAGGAAACTCATTCCAGCTCCCTGCAATTTATTTCTTCTGTCACTGCCCGATAAGGCTCATGACCATAGACTAGACTGGTCTACACTTGTCCAGTGCAAGGCTTGCTTTAATGCTGCACTGACCTACCTGTCAATCCACAGTCCACATGCTCTATCTCTCCCTCACATGTAAACAACATATGAAGACCCTGCAACACCATCATCTTGGAGCTTAAATTCCATCCCAATCCCAAGAGAGCAATCCACTGTTTTATGGTAGCGACCCATGACCTCAGACTTGGAACAGCTGACCCTCATCCCAACTGTTTCACATTCAACTGCAAACCCCCTGAATGCACTGATCTGTTGATGCCGACAGCCCCACATAGAGGATGAAGTAAACTGAGAAATATTATGGTGGTTAGTTATAGCAAATAATTTGGTGAGTACCTTGTTGCAGATAGAAACAAATACTGTAGCAGAAATAGATGTGAAGTAAGACAAAATTAACCTTTATTAGCCATATACCGTGTAGTAATATAGCACCTGGTGACCTTTATCACTGGGGAAATATGTAAAAATTTCAAGGGAATCTGACAAAGCTAAAGTTTGTTGTTTGATATCCTGATTATTGTTACTCCTGCCTGCCTCAGCACTGGTGAGGCTTAATGAGACTTTTCAGTATTTGCTGAGAGTCCATCACAGACAGAACTGGACAAATATCACAGTCTTTTGAGAGTTTCTCCTCCAACAACACCTCATCATGCTGTGCTGTGGTACTACTGCCCATTTCATCATCTGGGCCCAATCCTGTTTTCAGTGAAAGATATAATCCATTATATGCCTCTTTTTCTATTCCATATGTGGTGGTGTCTCCAACTCAATTAATATCCAAGTCATGGAAAGGAAATGGTTATAAAATGCAGCATGAATGGTAAAGGCTGGGGGGCAAATTAACAATGTGTGACTCGCACTGCAACGAGAACGAGGAGGTGCTGAGGGTCTGTGTAGTAATGCACAGAATAACAGATTTATCTCTGCGTGAAGTGGGCGGGTGACATACCATTTGCATTTCATAATGGTAAAGGATGGAGTTGAGTGGAGTGGTGGAGATGGAGGTATATGAATCTGCCAGACACTCTATAGTTTCACCAGCGTTGCTGTTATTAACGGAGTTGGCGTGCGTTAGAAATACGACATGCCAATTGCTGGTGACCATGAAAGAGTACATCCTGGAAAAAAAAAAAAGAAAAACTCACAGGAACTTAATGTGCTGCTGTGGTTCATTTTCCTTCTGATCGCTATGCATTATTTTTTAACATTTCAGAAACCATTTCCTGCTAAGTTAATTACATCACTTACCACATGAAGCCATTATCGTTGTTTGATAATGTCAAAATATATAAGTAAAAAATCTGCATCAATGGGGAAAATCGTCTTTTTCTTGGTGATGCTGTGATACAGTGACACTCTTTTTGTATTAATGCGTCATTTGTCACCTTGCCCTACTACAAAGGCCTTGAAGGAAATGGCAAAGCGCATAATCAGCAGCTTATATTTTGCTGAATGGGAAATGCTCTTTCATTTCACAGAGGGCCAATGCACATTCTGATTGGACAATTTAGTTTTAGACTTGATTTATCTCTGCTGGCAACCTTGATTAGCTGAATATGAATGCAATCCCAGAGAAAGGCACAGTGGCTTAATGTTTGCAAAATACAACCTCTGCTGAAAACAAATGCAACCATTTGCAGCGGCCTCGGTTCTGAGCTTATATATGATCATATAATAATGAATGTAGTATGGCAGACTAATCTCCCAGGTGGCAAGAGGTCAGGGTCCAGAGGGACACACAAAGAAGTTATCTCTTATGTCTATTTTTAGGTGGACTGGTTTTATTTATACTGTCTCCAGTATAATGGACACCAGCAGTGTGTCTTTTGTGTCAATTGTGCCCAAGGTAAAAAAAGAGATTGATAAACTATGCAATCTATACAATGGGACAGAAATAAAAGGCATATACGTACACAAAACACCCAGAAGCTGACATTTACCAGAAATCTCCCATTTAATTGTTACTTATAAAGTGACAGCATGCATGTCTGCATTATTGAAAATAGCATGCTGACATAGTTTCCTGCTATTGTCTATCGCAGATGGCTGACACAGATCTTCACTTTGGAAATCACATCTCACCAGTGCATGTGAGGAAAGTGTTTGTCCTCTCCCTCTCTCTCACTCACTCACTCTATCTCGCTCCCTCTCCTGCAACGCTTTCATCGTGGCTGCCTTCTGTTTACTCTCAACAAACACCTGGCATTGAGGCAGGCAGGCTATTAAATAAATTAGGTTTCTGACAAAGACAGGCGCAAAATGAGAGGCCTATTACATGACCTGCGATGGTGTTTTGTTTTCCAGCTTAACCTTACCCCTCCCCGGGACTTGGGGCACTCCATAGGTGTCGGTTACGTCCCACAAAGCGGTGTGCTTGTATGGTTTTGGAGGCATATAAAGCTCACAGAGCCTGCCAGGCCAGGGCCGGTCAGTGTCTGCCTTTCCAGCAGCGAGGCAGTAACAAGGCTGCCTCGCTTCCACCTCGCATAAGCAACAGCCATCTTCTGGAGTCCCCATCACTCATTCGCTGTCTGCTCTGCTCCTCCTGTCTGTCACAAACTGCTCCCCTCCTCCTGTCGCCGTGTGACACTACAGTTGCACTGCACATGCTCAGTCTCTGGTGCCACTCTCGCTCCCGGGCTTTTATGTTAGTGTACAAACTTCTTGAGTCTGCAAGGGGACCACCTGTCAGTACAGCAGGTATCTCCCTGCTTCCTGCATGCATCACAGAAAATTTCAGAGTGGAACACAGCCATCAGGGATGGCGAGAGGGGAGTCTGCTGCTAGGGTGCACATCCCTAGCTACCTCAACGGTTTTCTGTTGGCAATTAGCAAGAGGCCACTGCACTATTTTTTGTGTATGGATAAATAAATGGAAACTTTACCTAATGGCTCTCTGGAGTGCAACATTATGTCTCCAGTGGCTTGTTATATTCTTCCACTTCCTGTTCGTCAGGGTCCATTAGCAGTCCAGTCACTGCTCTGCTGTAGGAGAAGACGCAGAGCAGAGCAAGGACATTAAAACCACACATACTGTTTGTGTTTCATCCTTTGTCAGGCAACCTCAGAAGCTTAAAGCTAGTGATATTCATGTGTATTTTATTGTGTGATATTCAATGTATTTTTGTTACTGTAAACAAATGCCATGAAAGGACCAAAACCAAGAGTAGCCATAGTCGTATTTAAAAATAGAAGATCAAATAATGCCCTAAAACATGTGGACAATGTAGTTTTAAGGTTACATTTTTGTAGTGGGAGAACATATCGTATTTGCTGGGGACTATTTCCACCTGTAGATAATACAGGGGAAGTTGTGTAACCCCTGTTGTAAAGCAAAAAGTAAAAATACTTTGTTACTGTACTAAAGTAACATTTTAACAAATCTGTACTTTACTTTGGAATTTATACAGTATTTCTGGCAAGCAAATAAGCAGTAATGCTTACTCCACCAAAGTTCATTAATATGCACTGCCCCTTTCAAATAAACAAATAATAAATACATTTTCTTGTAAGATACTGTATTGCATTTAAGTACTTTTTTTAAAGACTGTGTGCGACTTACATTTCAAATTAATTGTTCACTGTGAGGGAACATGTCACCCTACGAAGCTGTGGTTCATTGATGTGCAGTTAATAGGTTTGGATAGTACAGAGAAATAAGCGACAGTAAACATTTACCAGGAGAAACTTAATGTTGGTTTTGGTGTTTTCATGGGATGTTACAATAAGTTAAATATGAACCAGCACATGTCAAGTATATGCTCAAATTGCTAATGGGTGAAGAGAGACTAAGCCTTTTAAACTATAGATGAAGACTCAAGGTACAGTCTCACCTCAAGTGAGCCAACACACGGGCTCAATTATAACTGAACTTTGAACACACGGGGCCACAAGGACTCCACTGTTGCCCCTCCAACATAAATATGATAATGGAACATAAACCCTGAGAGCACTTCAACATCAGCGTCATAAATATTTATTCATGCACAACAGACCTCAGTGACATGTAAAAGCTCTGCTGCTTCAGAATGCCACTGTGCTGATTGACTTGAATTAAATTGGCCCTCTTGGCACCGGTCAGGGCAAATGAAGCAGTTCATGCTTTGTTTGGGCTCTGGAGGGCCAACACTGGTGGAGCACCACTGATGAATAACTTAACACCTCCTCTCATTATGGAAAGTCAATGCTTTCAAGAGCATTGTAGCACGGGGCTCCTGCTAAATTAAAGGTCTTCAAAAGTAACTCTGTGCCACTGTATTATGTGTCTAGGGCCATTACCAGCTATGAGGCTAAAATCCTTGACACGACCTTGTTGGCATAGGATACTCTTTATTAGCTGTTTAATGGAATTTAGTTAAGTGTTGCTAAACACCACAAAAGTTAAGAGTTGTTCAGTGGTCAGTATTTAAAAACAAAAAGAATCTGATACTAACACAGTTGCTTTGCCTTTTGAGTGAACAAATGGCCTTAGTGGGCAGTGCGGTGGGTATCGGGTTAGTGGCCTGGTTGAGCTCTGCCTGTGACATATTTCCAGTTCTGTCCCGTTTCTCTCCGTCACCGCTGTGAGTGTGACTCACTGTATCATTGTATATGTGTCACGCCAGATCACATTCAGTCACTCAAATCAGCTGATCTACTGACCTGAACCATGATTTTCAAGGCCAGCAATAAACGGTTTCTCTGGTTTTCTTTGTAATACTTTGCATTTCACAAAATGTTGGCGACACATTTACTTGAGACTCTTTTGAAATCCTAATCTCAGTCAGCTATACAGCCCTGGAAAGTGAACAAACACTGGATAAATGGTTACCAAATGTAAACGATTAATTCTAATATGGCTAACTGCTGTTGCTTTGCACTGAAGCCAAACCTTTTCCTTCATTCAGATATTTTAAAGTATGTCAGTTAATAAATGTCAGTTTACCTTTAACTTTTTTCCAGTGACTTGGAACAATGATTAAACTGCTGGCTGTCTCCGTTGTGCCAAATGCCTCTACTCATCTTTGATCAAACTACTGGAGGTGAACCGATACTGGCTCGGATCAATCCAATACTCCTAATGGACACAGAGTCCTTGCGTGTCACCCGAAGGGACAGGGACACTAAGACTGTGCAAGCTCTTTGGGCGCTTTTTTATCATGAGTCCTGACCTGGCCATCTGTCATGGCCTGGGCTCAGATGGCAACAACGTTGGCAGTGCAGTTCAGCATGTCAGCGCTTCTGCAGACCACATCCCCTGATAGTGCTGTCCTGATAACTGATATCCAGCTGTCATTGCACGGGCACCCAAAAAGACTTATGCACCAACTCTCGTGTAACAGAAAGCACTTCTCGTAAAATCCAGTACTGACTCGTTGCTCAATCTGACAACCTGTACACTAGCCTGGTAATGCAATTCCCACAGAAACACTGGGGCTTCTTCTCTGCCATGTCCTGGGCATCACTTGCACAATCAGCTGACGGATGCAAACTAAAGTTGTGCTGCATACATGCAAACAAGACTAGATAGTTTCAGATGAAGCAGGCAGGCACAAACAATTACATTTTGATTTAACCCTGTCCTCCAGTTTGAGGAAGATTCACAACAATGCTTAATGATCTGACTTGGGGATGATTGGTTGAATTTCTGCTGGGTCAGACAGTTTCTAATGTTTGAGCAGATCTTCTTCTTACCTACGTAAGGTGTTGCTCTCACATCTTCTGTAATAACATCTGTACCTCCTTGTCTGGCCTGTTCAGACTAATGCAGTTGTATCATAACATCAGCTAACTCACTGAAAATAATGGAAACACGTTGTTTTTTTTAAATATTTTTTGCTGTAGCCATAAGTCATGACACTACATCAGACGTAAAGTAAGGTCTGTATGTGAAAAGGAAAATGAGAAAATACTGGTGCCTCACATCATCACTACTTATCGGAATATGAAATTGTATTTGGCCACATCTGGTTGAGTGCATTAACCTAAAATACAATATCCAATGAGAGTGGTTTATTATTAAAATCTGGAGCTCGCCCTGGAGCAGAGCCCTTTGCAGCAAGTTTTTGAAGTGCAAGATGTGTGTCAAAAGCTGTTGGAGTGAAACATTAGCTGACTTTAAACAAATAAGGCTGCTGCTGCAATATTCCAAACTGCTGTCAGTTATGCACTGAATACATTTGTCATGTCGCTGCCACTGATTTGTTTGTTGCAAGAAAAAAGAGGAAACTGCTCGATTGGCCCCTAATAGCCCAGAGGACATGGTGGTGGTGGATGTGTGCTGTGATTTGATCATTTAAGAGGAAAAACAAGAATTCCGCATTTATAGAAAGAAAAAGAAAAGAAAAAAAATGTCTCTTTGCTTTCTACAAAAAGAGAAAATGAATTGAATAAAAATGTATAATAAATAGTGTGTGTTGCTGGTGGATGTCATTTTCAAACTTTTGCAGATATCTCCAAGCATTGTGGCAGAATGAAAATGAGAATGCGTGGGAATGAAATGATTAAGTTATTGCGTGAAAGGAAACTTTATTAAATGGCTTTTCAAATTACATTATATGTTGAATTCATCTTCCCTGTCAAATTTAGTCTCATGGCTTTCATAAAAGAAAAAACAGGGCTTCATGTAAAAGCCCTGGGAAGTACGACAGGTCGTGTACATTTGGAGATGCTTTAAACTTATCTGTGGGATGTGGAAACACTGAATTTCAGGAAGTGGCGTTGAGGCCGGCGGGCACATAAGGGGATCATCCAAAAATGACAGCTGTGCCATTTGATAAAATGCTGCAGTGAACTAAGCTGCACTAGCATGTTGTGAGGAAATGAAAGCCTCTTACAGGACAAGCTACATTCTCCACTTGCACTTTTTCACCTGACTCTGCAGTTTAGGAGCCAAACATACAACAGATTTGTTCAACAAACTTCAGATCCCTGCTCATACTATAAACCAAGATGCTTATCTATGCCTCTCATAAACATCACAGCTAATTCCACGATTTGGAAAAACCCTTAGAGAGCTGGATTCGAGTAAAAGTTTGTCTCATTTACTTCAGAAGTTATAATGTACAGCAGAAACACAAATTCTCCTGCAGTCCTCCACAATCCTCCTTTTAATTCTTTAGTGTGTAAAGAACACCATTGATTTTTTTCCCTTCCACTATTTTAAGGTGTAAGGCAGATGAAGTGTGGGTGGCTTTCCCCCCTTGAGTATGAGGTGAATGCTCTTATACATACAACATAGTAAAATAGCCTTCATCTTCCCCCACCCTCCCTGAGACCTGCCCAGTGATCGAAACCACCTCCAACAAAAAAAGATGAAATGGAAGTTGAGCAACAAGGGTACATGGTAGTGAGAGAGAGAGAGTTAGATGTTACAGTGCAAGCAGCAGAAGGATGTTTCCTTGTACTGTATATTTGATAAGCTACTCGACTTCCTCCAACATGTAGCAGCAGAGATCAGCTATTTATTTATGAAATTCTTGAAGAAAGCAGTCCATACTGAATGACCAGAAGAATAGAAACACCTCTAAAAATGTTTAGTTGTGAATACTGCTTTAATTGTATGTTGACTTATAGTAACGTATATTCTGGGATGTTGCAATTGGCACTGTAGTTTTGTAACATATTACACTGAATACAGTGCAAGATGACAATAACTATTAATGACAGACTTTAAAAATGAAGTTCACAAAGGTAAGAGAAGTTCACACTCATTCTATTATTGACTGTCAGGTGATGAAAGTTGAAAGAGTTATGTGTATAGGTTTTCCCAAAGTTACACAAAGGTGGATTGTATCATAATGTATAGAGGCATCTATCTTCCTGATCTCTCTCTGAGTAAGAATTGCCACAGCAAAGAGAGAAACCATCAGATAAGGAAATACAGATGGAAAAAGAGAGAGCTCACGTGATTGGAGAGGAAGTAAGTAAGACGTAAAACACAAGGTGTCTTAATTGAGCATAATTATCAACACTGTTTGTTCTGCTGAGGTGAGGCTCTCTGCGGTTCATATTGCACTGCTCCACCACAAACTCCGATAAAACCACTGAACCTGCAAAAAAAAAAAATCGGAGACCTGGCCAAACGTATCCTGAAAGAACTGGCAGAAAAATGGACCATTTGAGGCTCCCGATGATCTTGCCAGACCATTTGGCAACCTAAACACCGGTAATATAAACACTCTTGGCAACGTCGAAAACAAACAAACCCATTTTCAGCGACCTGGGAAATCTATCCTGATAATGAGCCATGCCCTTGTCAATTTAAAACATCTATACTTGTACATTACAATCTCAAGCAGACTGTTTTGTCCTGAAATGCACTGCCTTCTGTCTGGACACTAGCAAGGCTTTTTTGGGGGTGTCACTGCACTAACTGCATCTTTGTTGGAGAAGAACCCAATTAAATCCTTATAAAATCCTTTATATCTACAATTTGACAGAACCCCTGGTTTCTCCACTTGTTCTTTCATCCCAAATTGATCTGTCTTGGTCTCTCTTCATGCCATCTATTTTCCTTTGGGTGAATGAGAGATAATTAATAGGTTTCTAAGCTAATGAGTATTGATAGGCCATCAATAATGTACCCTTACACCAGACCAGAGTCTTTTGTGCTTCTTTTCAGAAGGTCTTTTGCTTAGTTCAGCAATTCCACTCATAAAATACCAGTTTCCAATAATGTCATTGGGAAGTTGGGGGAAACCAAGGTCCTCTGGCTGTGTGGTAATTAAGCACTGACTCGTCACGGCCGCTGTCTTTCTTGATGCTGAGTTGACTGGTTCTCTCTTTCAGGTCTGTATCTGCTCGTTGGCTAAAATACAGCCTTATTCAGTTAATGGGAGGATCTTGACTCCTCTCTTCCCCACGTCCGCCAAGGACAGCTGTAATTGCACACCTCCTCCAGTGTGGATTTTTTCTTTTTTGTGCATACTCTTGAGCAACTTGATTTTACATCCTTTCTGCTCAGGGAAATAAAAAACGTCCCTGTTTTTTCACAGAAAACTTCCTCCACCGTATTTTCTTCCCACTCAACCAAACAGTGTTTGTTTACCTCCAAATGAAACTGTACAGTCTGATTTCACCTGGCAGTTTCAGACTCACAGCTTCCAGTTTTTATTTTGTCCGCTCTGTTATGCCTGTTTCTGAATGTATCGTAGTTTTACGCCGTTGCTGTTTTGTGTGCAGCATCACGAGGCAATAAAAACACTTAACCGTAATGGAACAGCTGCTTTAAACGGCTCCATAAATGTGGCGCTGGCAATGTAAAAGCTGTTTAAATGTTCTTGGCGTGAAAAGCGCATCCACAAATAATTTTGTATTCCATAGAAATTGACAGTATTACAACTCCATATCCACACAAATCTCTCTATATTTTCATGTAATTCTTGTATGAGATGATGGTATAAATATGGCAATAACCCCTGTTTCTCTTGTCTCTGCTAAAAGGGACCGGCAACATCTTCCATCTCACTTTATGCCAACTAAACTGCACTGCTATTATTTTCTTAATAGCCATTGAGCAGACAGGAGCCAAAGCTGGATGGCAAAACACATCAGATATAGACAAGTTTATGAGTATTTTATATAACTCCTATTTTAATTTGTGGCAAAAAATTAGAGTGAGAAAAAAGTCTAGTGGCCAAGACACAATAATAGTTAAGTTCATAACCATAATCCATAATAATAACTGAGCAGACTCAAATGCACTTGTAGATGTTAATGACACAAATTAAAATTACTTAATAACAGACATTTTGAAAAGATGTAGAAAGTAATAGTCTTGGCACTGTCACTAGGTTTCCAAAAGAAACAATTAAATATTTAACATAATAGAGCAATTAATTGAAGGTTACAGAATCATTTGCATATTTTAAGAACTATCCTTATTTCCTTGATTAGAGAAAGGACTGGAAACAGATTATGTCCAAATTTTGGCAAGTCTAAGAACTCACTGAATAAGAATTTTGAGATGAGCTTAAAGGGATACTTCACCCAAAATCAATAATTCACCAATTTCCTACTCACTGCCATGCCAAGGAAGGGTTCGGAGAACTTTCTGAGTCATCAAAACACTTTTGGAGTTCCAGGGGGGGTCCGGCTGGAAATGGATTTTCATATAATGGCGGCGGATTGTGCTCACTTTTGAATTGTCCAAAACACACACTATGAAACATCCAAATACCTCCATACTGCTCGTCCGTAGTGACCCAAGTGTCGTAGTAGCAGTAGCTCCCAGTGGCTCCCAGTGGCTCTGTGAGATGCGCGAGATTTGCTGCGAGATGTTCTTCCGTGTTTACATCATACATCCAATGGTTTACAACGACAAACGAACATCTTGCAGCAAATCTCGTGCATTTTGCACAGCCACGGAGATACTACTACAACAAGGCTAAAAACAGAGATCAAATTAAGTCACGGCTTCAGGACACTTGGGTCAGTACAGACGAGCATTATGGAGGTATTTGATACTGGCATGATGGTGAGTAGTAGTAGTAGTCAGTAGTCCTGACTATAGAAATGCATCTGTTAGAGGCAAAAAAAAGTGATTTCGAAAAATTTAAAATGATTTCTTTGAGGGACATTTCTTGTGCATTTCTTTGGGCTTTCACTCTTAAGTTATTTCATTTTCATATCTCCACATGCACGTCCTCAATACTTTTCACTTGTCCTGACACACAAAGCTCCCAGCGATCCTCAAATTGACTTCACGATCAAGTGACAATACAATTATCCTTAATTTACTATTGATATACATGATGAGAAGGATCGGTTTGAAATGGATTCAATTACTCCCACTGTGTTTCTCCCTCATATGAATAAACAGCAGTATTGCCAATATTTCCAGACCAATCCATCCATGTGCAGGTGCTGACAGTGCACACTGGTTTGGCCCTGCTCCACTTGTAATACAATTGGTATTGATCAACGGCACAGACAAGGGAAGACAGATTGGATCCAGACCTCACCAGTAGGCAAAGAGTGTTAAATTCACTCTCAGGACATCAAGTCGGTGGGTCTCACTTCATTCATTGCTGTCTCTCTCTGTCAGCCTGAAGTTCAACTGGCGTCTGCCATGCAGATAGCCGATCATCACTTTCACTTGACTGGCAAAACTCCAAGTAATTAGGTACTAATAACTGCAGTGTACCGAGCTGCGACATGAAATGAACTGTCTGTACTGTGTTGGAGATCCCCACTGGGCATAGCAGCCATGTGTAGAGGGTGAGGAAAGTATATGTGTGTGTACGTGTGTGTGTGGTTGTGAAAATGAACAAGATGGGACAGCAAGTCTGAGCATGTGTCCATGTGCTGCATGTGCACGATGGCTGAGAATTCACATAAGCCATCGGGTCAGATATCAATAGACCTTAAAAAACGGTCAGTGCTTTTTCCCAATCTTTTTTTAAAAGCCCAGCTTTGACAGGAGATAATATGTTTTCTGTCTTCCAACGAGCTTCATGAGAAGATCATCATGCTTTCATCCCTGACATCTTCCAGCGCTGTGTGGCTGTGTTTTGCTTCCCCTCTCACACAGTATGCATCTCATTAGCAGCACCCTACTTTGTCTTCAGCGAGCTGTGCGCTAATAGAAGCTGATTGGCTCTGTGGCTTTCAGTGCCCAGCAGCTAGCACTTATTATAAAAATGGCTCTGTACACTCTGATGAGGAGGAGGGGTTTCACCGTACACAGGGACCTGGGCACAGCAGCTGATGCTTCGCCGAGACAGGGGGCATCACACGAGAAGCGTTTGACAGCGGTTGGGAGTCCCGCAGAGGAGAGGATGATCAGAAAAAAAGACACAGAGGAAGAGCAAAAGAGGAGTGTAGAAGGAAAGTGAGAGAGTAATGGTTGTAGATCATGAGGAGCAGGCGGAGCTGTCAGTTTTCCACTGTGCGAGATTTCATTACGCAGCTGTCTCTCTGGTGGTGGCCATGCTCACCATTAGCTTACCAACCACACTCATAAAAACAAGGAGAATGTCTCTGGGCTCTTTATTAACAGTGTTTGTTTATAGAGTGTGAAGAGATGCATGCAGACACACGTTTCTAAGACCTACAGGGTGTATAAAAGTACAAGCTGATGCAGTAATGGCTGAAGAGCAAAAGGTTAACCCTCCTTCATGCTGGTTTCATCATTATAAAATGATCAACCGCTGTAGAAAAGAGGCTCCTTCTCTCATTAGTGAAAAACACTTAAGGTTTGAAGTGAATTTCAGTATGGCGTACATTTACTGACATTAAATCTATTCAAATTAGAAAATCAAGAAGAGGAAATGCTTGACAAGCTCTTTAATGACAGAGAAGACAAACTAAAGAGTTCTGCCTTGACTGCTTGTAGATTAATTATACGAGATATCCATGCTAGTTACCAACCATATAAACGGATTATATGAGCTTGCTGCAAATCAGTCTGTACTACTCCAGCAGGAGCAGCACAATTTTTTTAAACATTACTTTGCACTCAAACATCCCAGCATCCCTGACCAGAATTATAAAAAGCTGCACTTGGAACGGGCCAGTGTTGAGTACCGTGTGATTGTACTTTAATCAAAAACGTGTGGAGACAAAAGATGTAGTGCTGAGCAATACAGTGGCCTGAGGTGTACAAACAGAACAACCTGATACAAGAGAAATGGAGCTACCTCTCTTCTGTACCTTCCAACTTTGTGCCACGACTTGGCCCCGGGCCCACAGACAAACTAACAGACTGAAATTAATTCTTGTCCCTTCAGTGAATTTCAACACCGGTGGATTTACCATACTGTACGTACAGGTAGAGGTGAAAGAACAAAGAACAAAATGCTCAGTTTGCTCAAAATAAACATGATTTTGACATTTCTTACAATTACGTGGTGCTCTACAGACACCGCTTTTACTTTGAACAGAGAAAGTGTTGCGTAAGGAAAGACAAACAGGAGAGTGTAGAAGGCTGTGTGGGTGAACACAAGTATTTAACATGTGTGTTTGCAACTAAGGATGCATGAAAACTATTGGGGATAATTAGATAATTATCGGCCCGATATTGGCTGATCGGCCAAAATACACAGATCATTGCGATAATGACATATTTTTCCAATTACTAGAGCCAATTATAATTAACCAACATTGCCTTGATTTAGCTCATTATTGGTCTGTTTGCCCCCTGAGTTGATCTGAAACAATAATAAATGATAATAAATGATTTATAAAGAACTGTAAATAACTGCTATTGTGTGTGTTGTGATTAAGTCAGAGGAAGAGCTTTACTCACAACATCTTAGCCTTTCTTCACCTGAATACTGTAAACTATTAAAAAATATTATCTGTTATTGGTATCATGCATCGTGCATCTCCATTTGCAACCCTGACAAGATGTTTGATTATTGGAAGATTCTACAAAAAACAAAAGATCATGTTGATGGCGCCAATTTTTTCATAACCAACAACATTCTTTAAGTATCCAAACTCCTGGCTAATCCAAAAATGATGTAAAGAAGAGGGCCACAAGTGGAGCCAAGACTTGGGTGCTTGCTGCTTGTGGAAAGCATATGCTCATCCAACTGTCGCTCAAAGTGGGACGCCCTCAATTATAAAGAACTTTAAACCTTAATAAAATTTAAAAGCCTCAGAAGTTGCCACCTGGGATGGCCCTGTCCACAGCGGTACTTTGCTCAGTTTCTGTGCCAGAACTCTGGGCTGCTTCTCTAAACTGTGATGGCAGTGATCCAAATCTCTTTAGGGTGGAAAAAAAAATTCAAACATGATTATGATATTGTTAGTGTTAGGGAACTCAAACACTTAGGCATGATTAGGCAAAGCTTGTGCTTGTGGTTACCAAAGACGTGGACATCTATTTCAGGTACATGACAGGATACAAACTCCATCCTCCTGCGTGAACGTCAGATCCACTGCCCCCAGCCTCCACACCTTTATTTGTACGAGCCGTGCTATTTTCTGCACTGAAACTAAACCTTCATCAGGAGGTGTAAACTGCCCAGAATGGGTATACTTCCTGACCGTACCGGACTGGTGTTTGGGAGAAGGACGAACGTCGAACGTCAGATGTCCAGTCTGAGCTACAGTACATAAGCAGCTGCCTCCTACACCATCACTGCTGCTCTTTGCCTTTCAACCAGAAGAGCTCCAACAACAGCACCTGCACACTCTTCAGTTTTCACCGCTCTTTCCACAACTCCAACTTCTCTCTGTCTACTCTTTCCTGAGGTTGTCTCAGACCATCAAATCCATTTTTCCACCTGCTTTTTGGTCTGAATCACCCTCTCGATTTACCGTCGTTCACCAGCCTGACCAAAGCTTGTGCATGTACTTTTAAATCAGCCATTTTTCTCAGCCTAATGTCTCCAGTTCATGAATTCACTTTCGTCTTCTTCTTCTTTTGCATATAATCTTTTGCTCTGTATCTTTTCTCTCCTTCAATCGCTGCCCCCGTCTACCTTAGCTTCTTTTCTACTCTCTCAAAGGCGCCTTTGATCGTCTCTCTCCAGGCGACCTCCTGCAGTTGGTTGTTCTTCACAGAGCACAGATCCTTTCCTGAAGGGAGGCGATTTCCTTTTCTTTCTTTTTCATCCTCTGTCTTACTGCACTTAATCATCGTCACATTTCTTGTATCGCATGTTCTCTAGCCGTTTCTTTCTTGATCCTTAAAAACGTTTTTCCACAAGAGAGCTCCTCATCATTTTATAAAGCTGAAGCCGAAAGCTTATTGCTCCTCGAGCTCTTTCGCAAATGTATTACTTGTGTTTATTCAGTATTTAATTAGCTGCACAAATGAACTTGTTGTTACACCTGGCTGAGAAACCGATTATTGTCTCATTCTCCCAAGATCATATCTGGCTGATTCCACTCCCAGCAGCCTCATTGGCAATATTGAACAAAGATCTGCTGGAGAGAACGTCTAGTTTAAATGAGCCGAACGAGTAAAGAGCAGATACTGGTACCAAGTCAAAGTAAACAGTATTATCTGTGAGGTGTAATTGAAAACCATGGACACTTAATGCTGTTAGTACATATAGGGGGTCAGGATAACTGAAAGTAGCTGTTTGTAATTGCGGAGCTTCCTTCTGTGGTGTCTGAAATAACATAACGATAGTGATAAATCACTTCCCTCTGCTGCAGGGTGAATGTGTATGTGTGGACTGATTTGTATCGTGTGCTCGACTGTGCTCAATATATCTGACGATGTCCCCTGCAGTGTGCATCGACTATGAATGATACTTTACACTTAGCTTTTGTTGTTTATACCGTGTGTGCTGTGAAACTCTGTGAGCTGTCACCAAATCTGCTCCAGTGTCACAGAGACAAATCTGTCTGCGTCTTTTGTTCCCAGCAGTTCAAGGCACAGTGAATCATACTGAACATACACAATGATAAAAAGGGGGGGGGGGGGACTGAAACTTTTTCAGTTTTTCCATTCATACGTCTCTGGTTTTGCTTTTTCAATACAAGAACAAAATAACAGACTATTTGCAGAAAGCAGAAACATTGCTCACTTGATCATCAAGGTTTCAAAGGTCAAAAGTGTCTTACAGGGAAATTGATTTGATTCACATGTATATACGTATGTAAATGTTTTTTTTCCCTCAGCTCATAGAGCACACCTTCCTCACTCAGCATTTCTCATGTAGTCCATCTTATTTATCTGTGCTTTAGAATTGCAGATGACCTGAGGAGGCAAATCCCATTGGAGTTGGACAGAGCTCTCACTATAAGCTGTAGTGATACTGTGCAAAGATCTACAACCCTCCGCAGTTGTGTAATTGCTACAGAAGACCTGCAGTTTTTTTAGGTAGCAGTGTAAATATGAACATCTCTGTATGTGTGATATGTTTTATGTTGTGTTTTAGGAATGAAGACATATTCTATATAATACTCTTTCTGTCAACGAAATCCATCTCTCACTATGCAACCTTTCTGTCCTGTCTGTGATACTCTACCCACGACCTACTGATGTAAATCTCTGACAAAAGCTCTCACAGATGTTTAGTTTCAGTCTTTAAAAAGGCTGAAAATGTCCTTAAATGGTTGAACACTGTAGATTTCTACTAAACGTTCCTCAGACAAGAGTAAATAGTGCATTAGTTGGGGTCTATTTTCAGCTGTGGTATTACGGCAGCAGGACAGCTTATATGAGACTGATTCAAAATAAACTACGTTTATCCATGTTTGTATTAATGAGCGAGTGAAGGACAACAGTGAAAACTTCATTGTGTTGGAAGCCTTGGTAATTCAAGTGCTAGTTAGGCATGTTATTGAGGTACTAGGACAGGAGGTGCTATCTTGAGATGAGTCTTCAAGAGATTCTCAAAGACAGAGAGGGATGCCCCTGCTCTGAGCTCATTTGATAGTTTGTTCCACCATCAGGGAACTATGTACGAGAGCAGTCTGGACTGTGATTGCCCTGTGTCCAGCAGGGACGGCAGTGCCAGACGGTATTCCTTTTGGAGGAACGCAGTGGCTGAGGAGGAGCTGGCTGAGTTCAAGAAGATGGATCTAGACCATAATTTTATCTGAAGACAAGCATCAACAAGTGCAGCATCAGAGAAGGATTGATCATCACCAAACATGAAACCCAGGTGTCACACTGCTGTGGCTGGGGTGACAGATGAAGAGGTGATTTTGATATTGGATCGTACAGCGGTAGATGGCACTCACTACCACCGACTGATCTACGTCTTCTCGTTAGATTAATTGAAAGATAAAATCATGATACCCATCATGGTTTTGGGTGACCAAAATTTGAGTTTTCATGTTGTAAAATTGCTGCTATAATGCACTAAAAGAACACACTTTTAGGATCATTCTCACAGTTTTCTCTTCACTGTTTATAGCAGTTTATTTTAATTCAATATGAAATAAATTCATAGATGTTTTAGAAATAAATATGCAACCGTCTCTTTATGTATTAACAAAAATACTTTTTTAAAACAATACCTTGTAAAACTTAAGCGACAATTAAGTGAACATGGTATATTTTGACACGGTTATTTATATCACTCATACTCGTATACTTTCCTCTGGGTTTGTGAGGGTGTTTATTTTTATCCACATCGCCCTGCAGTAAGAAGGACGCTGAGGTCACTCTCTTTGCTCCCATGTACTAACCTGCTGGGCCGAGGTTGGCTCCTTCAGACGGACAGAGATGAAAGGAAAAACCGCCCGTGCTCGAAATGCTCTCTATGTCTCCTTTAATAAAGATGAGATTGATTCTCTGTGCATCAGAGAGCCAGTGCATGCTCGACACAGGAGACATGTTGGAAGAACATGGTCGAACACACACTATGCGTTTGATGTCAGATAGCAGTCACATTATTTTATTTCTTCTTCGCCCAGTTAACAATCACTTATTTCATGTAATGACCACACATATTCTTGGTTTTCATAGCACGTAGTGGATTTTTTTCATTATCCAGCCTGAGTGCATGCATTTTTTCTCCTGCCTTTTATTCATTCAGATGGATTTGTTTGAATATGTTCATCTTACTCCTTGACAATAGCACACGTTTAGTGTCATTCTAACTCTTTTCTCTTACAATTGAAAAAAAAAACACTGATTCATAAAAATAGAAGTTGAAAAAAAAAGAAAACAAAGAGGAAGCAGTTTGGGTTTCAGGCATTTGTTGAGCACAAAAGAATCACATCATGTACTGTACTGTATGTGTTATATAATGTTATTGTGAAATTTTAAAACATAGGTCCACTGGGTGCATTTGTGGCTTCCAAACTAAAGTACTAGATTATCTAAAGTCCTGGAGAATAGTATGCAAAGGTCTACAAAAGGCCTAATTAACATACATTGGCATATACAGCTTGTGTCATCAACACACGCACAGTCAACTAAAAATAGATTTTATGCAACTCTCTGTGGGAGGAGTAGGCTATCTTCAACACAACAAAGCACAATAAAGGTGTTTCTCTGGAATAATTCATGAGTCCAAACCCTGATGGAAATACAACACAGCAGAATGAAAAATGTACAGAGGGGAGTGGAAATATAAAATACAGGCACATGAGATCTCACAGAAAGTTCAAAGAGACAGTCCACAACATATTACACCTATTGTTATTATTCATGGAAGAAAGAAACAGAGTCTGTTCAGGCACTGGACAGAAAGTTTAGTCTTCAATGTCAGCAACCATCTTCACCAGATCATTGAAGTGTTATAAAGACAACCATGTAATCAGATGTCACATGCATTTCAAAACTATGGACCATTTAATTGGGGACTGTTTAACTCAGGTAGCTATTGTAGTCAGGACAGAGGACTCAACACTGCCTCACACAATTTTCTTCATGTGTGTCCCCTTATTGTTCCCAACTGTCCAGAATTTTACTAAGCTAGCCTGCTATAGTAAACTCCCCTCTGGAAGGGTTGTCAGGAAAGTACGGCGGAAACAACTCAAGTCTGTTTTTATTTTTATTGTGAACACGCACACACACACACACACACAATAGCATTCACCCACTAAGTTAGTTAGCCTGCCTGCTCCAGCTACACTACTCGTGTTTTTTAACTAGGTTCTTGACTAGGTTGTAAACCTGTAATGTAAACACATGCACAAAATCCAGAATTAACTAATAATATTATACAAATATTCATATAGCATTATTTCTCGTTCACAGTTCTATTAATCATTACGCACCGACAAGGCGTACCGGTCCTGACGATAACTCAAATGAGAAAGAAAAAAGAGACTACTGTAGGCAACTGTGCCCTACGGTAAACTGCCCATGCTCCTCACACACAGTCTGGAGATTACAAAAACAACCTTAACATGCATCACTCATAATAATAAAGCAACAGTAACAGCAGCTGGAAAGTTCTACACCAACACAATCTTTTGGTCCTGACTTCAACATCACATCTTTTCCTCAGGTGGTGTTCACGGTCTCGAGAGGAAAACCCAGCTGTTGATCCTCACCGGACGTGCCTCTGCCTGTGCCACCGCCACCAAAGTGACAGACAGTGTACCTGCTTGTAAATGCTTCACTTGCTGTCTACCCTCTGGACAAAACAAGTCGTCTTCTGGTTTTTCCCTGATGTCTTCACTTCCTCAACTTTCATCATTTGACTCTTAATTGCCACTGTCAGACACTTTAACATTTGGTTATATAGCGCCAGGTGTCTAGGCACTTGATTTGCATCCTGATGCTTCGTCTAAATATCAAGGAGAGGATGGAGACTAAACAATTACGGTACTCAGCTTACTTTTATCTGAGAACAGATTCAGGAGGTCTAAAGAGTGAAAAAGTCCTAATCAGGAGGAGGTCAGGGTGGATGGATGAGTCAAGACTTTCATGCAGGAGAGTAGGGACTGGTTCTGGCGTGTTTCTGAAACATGTGTTAACTGAAATCATGTTGTTTTTCTAACCCTAACCAAGTACTTTCAGTGCCTAAACCTAATTAAGTAGTTTTGTGCTTAAGTATTTTTTGTGCCTAAGCCTAATGAAGACGTTTTTGCGTCTAAACCTAATGAAGTAGCTTTTTTGTTTTTGTCTCTGAATCTAATGGAGTAGTTGTGTACCTAAACCTAATGAAGTTGTTTTTGTGCCCAAACCTAATGGAGCCAAAACCTTTGATTTTGTAACCATGGTTACAATCAGTACTGGTACTCCCACTGTGTTTAATATGATAACCATCACAACCGAGGACCAGGAAACACTCACGAGGTAAAAAAATAAATAAAAAGACCTCTTTGGTTGAAGGACTTGTTGGGACTTGAAGATCCTAAAAATATGTATGCTATGTTTAAAATCTGTGCAAGCATAAAAGACTCAGCCTTTTGAAAATCAGCTTAATGTAAATTTGATTTTCAGTTTTGTTCCAAGTTTGTTCTTTTTGCATTTAAGCTCTATTTTCTGCACACAGCCAAACTGTGGAGTTGCGTGTGCTGACCAATTTCCCTAACCACATTGGGATTTAGTTAATGTCCCGTGCTGTATGTGTCCTGAATTCAGTGAAGGACACATACACATACACACACAGATATGATGCTACATTGCAGGCATCACAGATTGTGCTGTGCTTTGCTAACTTCATAAGCATCTACAAAAGCCTGGGTACCATCTGCTGCACTTGGCAATATAAAGCAACTTCCTTCCTTCCAACTCTCCTCAGCAGTGAAATTTAGGGACTATTTCTGCAGAACAAAAGAACCCCAAAAGCCATTTTCAGTGCAAATCCGCTCCAGCTTGTCAGCCACATTGACAGTTACCCAAAGACACAAGGGTCAGGTCAGTGCGGCAGAGATGTTAGGCTTCATTTGTAATCGGTTTCCTCTCCTCCCATCCATCAAGATTCCTCTGGGACTTCACTGGAGCTCCAGTGACAGTCCATAAGGAAGCCCAACAGCACTCCAATTGCATCCGCATCAGAGCTTCAGTCCTATTTCTCTTTGTCTGAAACTATTTCTTTTAAGATGTCCAGGAACATCGAGGTCACATCTGGATTTTGGATTTAAGGCGCTGCCTTTTGGTTAAAGGCTCAATTTGACAAACACTGTCCGTACTGAATTTTACAAATGGATGTAAGGATTTAGGACAAATGATAATTAGCTACCTTAATTTGTGAAACTGATGTTGAAGCGGGTGAAAAGGAGGGAATGGATATGGCTGGATGCTGTGGGACTGATGCAAAAGGATTAAGCCTGCTAGAAATACGCACCGTCCTTTCTGACAAAGCACCAGCTCTTTCTCTTTCAACCAAGAAATTTAATAATGTTAAAACACAAAGCTCAGTGTCCCTGACGCAATAAATTCAACATGCAGTTATTTGGGAATGTACCAGAGAAAATCTAATTAGCTTATTATACCACAGTAAACCTTTACTGCATACAATCAATCACAGTAAATGTGAATAGAAAGTCAGCAAACATCACAGTTTCTGATAAACGTAATCTGCTGAGATAAATACAAGATCCAGTGATGTCACATTCTTTTAACATTAGATTTTGTACAGACCAAGTGTAAACCCCTGTGTCTGAACATAATTCTACTTTAGAGGTTTTCTTATGAACCTCACACCCACACACCGCTGCACACACTCAGGTGGGAGTGACAATGCTACATGTTATGAAATAACAATTTCTATTGATGACTTGGTGACTGGCGCGTGAAATGCCTCCCAATGCACACATTTGTGAGCGGTGTGTTCATCAACAGGAGAGAGACGCCCCGTTTGGCTGATCATGATGAAAAAGAGCTTACACAGCGTATGAATATTTGAAGGAGTTGGGTGGTGACTTGGGAGACACATTTGCCCACGGCGTTCCTATTGGTTTATTGGTGACGTGATGACACGGAGGAGTTGGGCTTAACACTTTATAAAGCTTCTCTGTCCGCGGCGAGCCACTCTTTTAACGACCACCGCTGCTGAAACTTCTCATTTCGCAACTCACGTACTGGAAGCGGGCGAGCAACCTCGACACTACCCTCCATCATGAGCGAGGTAGGACTATTTTATGTTTTAAAAAAACAGAGACGCGTCGGGATTGACCAAATTACGCACGATCCGCGCGCTAATGCGCAGAGGGGACACATCGTAAACGAGAGATTTAGCGGCTGTTTGTCGACGGATTTCTCTTAACTAATGAGATTTCTCATCCGACGTTTGCTGTTGCAGCGCGGATATGTCTCATTACAGCGTCAGATGTTGCACAGCTGCTCCGTCAAAGCGCGCCGACCGGGGAACACCAGGGCGCACCAATGTGCCGAGGGTCACTCCCCGCACAAGTGACAGTTAGTGGATTTACGATAGATTATTTACTTTTCACGACAATGGTTCAGACCTACTTCACGCTCATGATGTGAACCCTATTGTAGACAAAGTGTTGCATTGTGTTTACTCTGTGTTGCGTTGTAACACAAACTAGAAAGAGAACACAATGTGGTGATAACGGAGTTCTGTACAAATTAGGAGGAAAGATAATTGGCGTGAACATCGCTCACTTTACTCTTAAAATCTGCAAAATTAATACAAATTACAATTTAAAGTCTCATATTTGTGGGAAAACAGCAACTAACTGACATGTTCTGCAGGTTGTTTGTTTGACAGCATGTAATTGCCAGTATATTGTGGCAGCGCAGGTGGACACACTCAGGTGACAGTGCCATAATGCTCCAGGTTTCTCTCGCTGTGTGAATAACGCAGTTAAGAGCATCAGGGATCTATCACTGCAGGGGGGTTGATGCTTGCAGTGGAAAACTGCTGTTAGGTTTTCCCACAGCTCACTTCCCCCTGCGATCCCATATAGTCACAGATGTTCAGCTCCATTCATCTGAAAGTAGTGGAGGATATTAATAGCGCGTTTTAATGGAGAGTGTTTATTCTGAGGGAAAAAAACCGCTCTAAAGTTCATTATTGATTCCCTGGAGAGTTCTGCTAATGTCACCACAAGTGTTTTAAGTTCCCGTTGATGTGGCTCTAATTTCGGAAATAAAAAGAGGCTGCACTTCACAAAATAATAAACCATGAATTATGTTTTAAAGACTATACTCATCTTATTTAGATAAATATTTTAATCAACACATCCGTTTTTTTCCTGCATGTCAGCTAAGTGTCTCTGTCATATCTTTGCTGTTTCCAAGTGACGACTACAGTGTTAGAGTAAAATTCAGGACCAGGCAGCAGATTATTGGATGTCACAAATATATTCAGTTCTGATCTAAATAAAAGGGATATAGGAACAACTCACTCAGACAATACAAGTTGCTTAGTTCAAATTCCACATATGTAATTATTTCATAGAACAAAAAAACCCCCCACAAATAGAAAAAAAAAAAGACTCAAATATTTTTTGAGAAAATCTTAATTGTGCTCGCCACAGCTGCTGCTGTTGATGTGACGCATGAAAAGAAGAGACACTGAACATGGATGACTTTGCCTTGACACTTGCCCTTCTTTGACACTGTAAGTAATGTAGCGAGTTCTGCTTCAGGAGAACAGAGAGCGTATGAAGCATTAACTGAAGTCACCAGTTTCTTATTTTGGAACATTTACGTGTGGTTGTGGGAGTAGTTTTGTTGAACATGATGGGTATACAGTGTATTTGCTTTTTGTGTTACATGCAAATTTGTCTTTGTCTAACCGCAAGGGTGTGTTGAAGTTAGGAAAACATACTGTGGGTGTAGATGTGTGCACAAAGGATAAGGACAAAGGCTGCAAGTCTGAGCAACGGCTGTAGATCCTCACACTTCAATCTCACCAGCGGCCGCTATCAAGTAGAAGTCTGTGTTAGTGGTGTTAAATCCTGCACTCTGATGGTATGTATAGGCTGTCATTCCCTCAAATGGACGGGCGGCAGTCATCAACATACCTCCCTGCGAGCTGTTTATGACAAGTCATTCACCAGCCACCTCAATAAAAGATGAATTTAGGGTGCGCGCAGACAACAGGAGCTAAAACAGCTTCTGAATAATTGAATCCCTCACCAGCAGCAAAATCAGCCCGAGCCTTTTGTTTGTTAATAATGTGCAAAGTAAAGAGAAGCTGTCGTACCCTGCTGATTAGAAGAGGTGTAATTTTAGGGAGAACCATGCAGCCCTGGTGCGAAGGTCAGGAGGAGGAGGGGTTGATTTCTATCTGCTTAGCTGATATGTTTGGTCAAGTACTGTGCAGAGTGGAGTTGTTCTCCGTCAAAGTCATCAACGTATTCATTCTCCAAACTTGACTTGAGGCCAGTAACTGAAGCAAGAGCAGCTCAGCATGTTCTGGATGGATGAGTCTCGCAGTGGTCAGCAGCACTGCGGCGCTCCCACCCTCATCCCCATCACACTCTCCTCCCCTGCCCTCCCCACTCCCTTCATATACCTGCCCAGAACGAGTACCATGCTCTTATAAGGTAAGGTAATACTGTTACACGGTTTTACCCCTACATCTTTGATTTTTTTTTTAGATTTGGTCTCCTCTCTCTGGCTCTTTGCAAATGACGCAAGTCAACAACTTAAAAAAAAAAAAAACCCAGAGGAACAAGTCAAAAGTCCCGAAAGCTTCAGCCTTCCATCAGTGGTTTCATGTCAAAGGAGGAAAGAACAAACTGACAAGAGACTGAAAAGCTGTCAGGTGCTCCAGATGGTTGGAAACGGCTGACTCAGACACTTAAATACTTTCCTGTCGAATTGAGAAATAGAGTTTAAGCTACTGACATGGTTACTAACCGTCATGTCAGTCAGTCGGCAACTTCCTGAGGTGTTGTGTGCTACTGCTCCCTATCTGAGCAGTGCTGCGCTCACCACTTTGATTCTCCTGGATTACAGAGCAACGTTTAGCCATTTAGACACGTGAAGTAGACTTGGTGAGATTAAATAAAACTCTGCAGCACTTTTTCCACAAACGCAGCACCATCACCTCAATGACTGTTATTGTCTAAGCAGCGTTGCATTCACACAGTGTTGACAAAAGAACAGGAAAGCCTCCTCACCTAACCTGCTCTTAGTCTTCTAGTTGTAAACAAACAGTGTTACTATCAGATTGCATGTAAATATAACCCACTGGTTTTAACTCCATCGTTGGTTGCGGCTATACTGTTGCTGGCCTGAAGACGACACCACATTATGCAAGAATCGAAGGCATGACACAACATGGTGTCTGTCTCACCACGCACAAGCATTGATCCCAAAGTAGAATAAAGGTGCAACACTCCTGCCTCAGAGAGGTTGTGTAATAGGGGCATTAAAAAAAAAAAAAAAAAATTCCCAAGACTGAAATATTGAGAATATCTTACAGCAACAATATCTCCACGTTGGAGGCTAGTGTTGGTGTTTTTTTCTGACTCAGTATGACATAAACACAGCATGAGCCTGACCATGAACCAGCTGTAACATCAGCCATCTGTAACAAAGCAAAACCCTTACACTTGTTAAACATTACAGATTAAAGCAAAGACACCAGCAGTGGAGTTTCCATTCAAGATAGATATATTTCGCTGTTGTGTTTTTTTTTATTTTATCATATCTTATTTTTTACAGTTGCCTGTAGGTGGTCAGTGCATTTAGGTAACTTTGCACTGAGAAGCCACAGTTAAGAGTTATTGCACATTTCATGGTGCAATATCGAAGGGTACTTGAACTCATGGTGACTCACGGGTATTTTCAGACTACAAAATCACACACTGCTGTTTTATTCCCGCAGTCACTGACTCATAACTTTGCCATCTTCAAGCCAAAACAGCTCGCATGGCGGCAGCCCATCTCTAGTTTCTGCACCTTCCTATGAGAATTTGTTTTTCTGCCACCGTCCCATCAGCATCGTCAGCACTCTCTCAAACTTTGAGAACGGGCTCTAAATTAAGTCCATGATATTCTTAGATCTTATTGATCTTACTTTGGCACCTCCTATCCATATTCTGCTTTGAGCTAATTAAGATCAAAGGGGCGTTGTTACAAACTGCTGTAATGCAGTGCACCAACACAGATGTGATTGGTGTGCTCGTAAGAATGTCTATGTAAGATCTGGACGTATGAGTGCGTGTGCGTTGGTATTTACATTCGTACACATGTGGAACCATGACGCAGCTGCATGTGAAGCTGCAGACTCTTGGTCCTTTATCAACCATTCATTTTATGATCAGCATCATCTTTTGAACAAGTTGGCCCAGCTGGGAATGGGCAAGAACGCTAATTAGCTTGATTAGAAATTAGCATAGACTTAGCCTTGATTGGCTGCCAGATCATTATTACAAGTACCAGCTTCTTGGGAGATTTAGAGTTTTTAATGATAAGAAAAGCCTTTGGTCATGTGGATGACTGCAGTGAGAAATCATACGCAGTTTTCAGCCTATACTCTGAATTAGCCCTGCCTTACTTTGAACTTGGCTGAATTCAACAGCCGCTAGAAAAGAGACATAAATTTGACAGAAAAAGCCGTTTAATCCACTTTAGGCAGAGATTGGAATTTCTGTAAGTACTTTGACTGAAATAACCCCAACCAGGGAAGTAACCATGAGGTCATCACGTTAACAGTCAGCACAAATCAGGCACCTCTGTATAGCCTGACAGTTTTTAGGAGGTTGAGACCTTTGCTTACTTTGCAAAGTGAACCTATTGTACTGGCTATCAGTGAATATCAATTATTATAGTATAGACCTGACATATCTTTCTTCACCAAATATCATTGTATCAAGAGGACAACTGACCACACTTAATCATATTGGACGACAATCTGCTTGGTGTTTTGAGGCAACAACTTCCCTCCTCCTTTTATTCTACTGTAATACTGGACTGACATCTTCACACATCATCAGCCTCCCAGTCCTCAGATTGGATTGTATGATACTATTCAAGAAGCCGCTCAACACTGAGCTTTGGGTATGAAATGTAACAGGATTTGTGATAAATCCACCGTCTTAAATGTCGCTAGAGGAAAGAGGATGCATTTTCCACTTCAGTTTGATGCATCGTGTTTATTAAAGCCGCAGGAGTCATGACATCCATTTTCATCTGTGGTCATCATTATCTGGGGTAGATGTCAGGAAATGCTTTGGGGAATGCCTGTTTGCCCCGTCTATTTTGGTGGTCTCAACACTTTCTATCTCAGAGTTCAAGCTTTTCTTCTCCATCCCATTTTAAAACTGTCATCAGCGGGTTTTAACCATGAGTAATGCGAGAAACTTAATCTTGGATGATGCACACTGTATCTGAGTGCAGAAATCTGTGTTTATAGCCGGGGGAGGCCAAATAAGTCTGTCCTAGAGACTGGTAAACTTACAACAGGAAGTGGTCTGGCCTTACGTTTGAATATTAAGCAGCTTTAGTGCGTGTACTGCTGGATTAGTGGACTTTTGTGGATTGTGCGGATCTGTTGTGTCGTGGCCTCCACTGTTGTCAGTCACATTCTTGTTTGCTGTCCAACAGGCAGATGGACCACACTTTGAGAGATTGTTTTTCATGCTAATGGGTTAAATTGGCATGGCTCTGTAAATGGACTAAAACGCAAACTCACAGACACAAATACTCATCCAGTTGTGATTTAATACTGTCCATCTGTCACTGCTGTTGTTTAATGGACTGTCTAATGAAAGCACTTTGATGCCTTCTACAGATGTTTGTCCTGTCAAAGTGGTTTTAATGTTACGGACAGTTACACAGAAATTACATCACATCATGATACTGTAGCTTGCAACTAAGAAAATGCCAGAGCTGCCTCAAATTAAAAGCTTTAGAAGTTTCTTTTAACAATATAAATAATTCTATTATTCCCATTGTAGAACAATCACAACAATCATCCGACAATACTAGCCTATTTATTATCTTAATGTTGATTGTAACAGGTTTAGTTTGCCCTGTGAGTCTAATCAACAAACACTCCATCAACCAACACGATCCTTATCAACAGCAAAGAAGATATGAATGGCAATTTACTCAACTGCAGCATCATAAATCACTTGGACCGGTGCCGAACACACAGTGAAACTATTACACACAGGGTGGCTAAGTGACTGGGATGAAAACACTTTTTGTAATGCATGCGTGGCTGTTGTCTGATTATTATGCAGCCGTAAATTCACCAGCTGTGTACACAGGGCTGACGGGGACCTGTTTCTCAGTTTCATGGACTGTGTCTTGCAGATGCAATTCACAACGTAAAGTGAATCAATAAAATACATTGACATCTTTATTTAGCCTGTTGCTCCGGTGAAGTGCTTTGGAGGGTGTTTACAAACCTCTTCGACATCCTGCAGCTGATGGATGAGTTGGTATCGGATTAAACCTGCATGTTAAAAAAGAAACATGCTCAAAAAAGTGTCTGCTTTTGACACGGATGGAAAGTCATGATCAACTTAAGACATCAAACATTATATCTTAACTGTTGTACGTCACCATTCTAGCTATCAATGTTCAGATTGTAACACAACAGATTGGGATGTGAAAGCACAGCTTGAAAACCATAAAATATGTTAATGTATGGTGATACATGTTATCTTTGTGTAAAAAAAAAGAAAGCTGGAGTAGTCTTTGCTCTGTGTGCGCCACAGCCGTGTAAATCATAAATTTCAGCAATGTCAGCAATAGTGCACCAGTGCAAGTGTTAGCAGCGTGAACATTTCACTCATTCACATTATGAATAGAGTGGGTGGGGAAGGGCTGAATTAGCAGAGCGACATTACTGCTGCACACTGCAAATTTACCTCCCACGAAATCATTACAGCATCATATACCCAACAGACCTGAGACTGAGACCAACACTTTGGGGACTGCAGGGGTCCGCAAGCCAACCTAATGAGTATGGAGGTTACAGAAACATGTTTGTGACTGCAGGGTCCCCAGTTTGAATGTGGATAAATGGAAAAATCTCTGCAGAGGCAAACATCTCCCTCGCACTCCGAATTAGTGCCTTTATGGTATATAAAAAGATTTCTGTAATGGTATGACACATTATGTTGCCTCAGGAGTGGCAGTATTGAGACTGGAAACACTAAGTTTGAGAGATATGTGCACAATATTACAATGTTAGATTGTGTTCACATTTGTGTGTTTAAAAGAGAGACAGAGTTGAAAGCGCTTTTTTGTTCTTTCTCTGTGGAGACGTAATAACGGCATCTGAGCTGTAGAGCTTCAAATCCTGTTACGTTCAGCCATGAGCAGGATTTGCTCTTCAGTTTTTGGGAAGAACTGACAAACATAGTCAGACACAGAACAGCTGGTGTGATATCTGAACTACGCCGGTAGCAACAATGAAACAGTCAGATTTCCAGACTGAAGCTTTAGTTCAGAACATGTAGTCACTAAACTGAGATAATGTCTCTAACTTATTTGTTGTTGTGCTAAAAGCCTGGATTTTAATATGAAGAATGATGAGTGCCCTCCATGGGTTAGGCTGAGAAACCAGATTCATTAAAGTCAAAGTGAATAATTTGATTCCTAGATCAATTAAAATTAGTCAAATTTGCAATTTGTGAGCTTTGGTAACCAATGTTTCAGATTCTGCTCATCTCGTCTACATCTACCACAGCTGACTCTGTTCTTCAGCAGATTTCCTTTAACTCAACAGAATATTTTATACTTCACCTCTGGGCAGATTTGGTTGTTAAATGTCCTGTGTCTTTGTTTTCACTGATTATCATGAGCTGTGGAGGGTAAGAGTAGCTGCAGCAGATGGAAAATGTATTTTGAGGGTGCTTAAAGGCCATGAAATGGACAGTCTTATTCTCATTTATTTGTTTTATTTACCCACATGGTAAAACATCCTCAGGATCTCACATAGGGAGTTGGAGCCTCTCCCATGTCCGGGGATCCGTTAGTGACACTACTGAGTTGTTATATTGTGTGTCCGTACTGTATGTGTGAGTATGCTTAAAATGAAAAGATTCTCATAAATTCACCTTTCTTCTTTTTTCTTCTCACTGATGTTTTTTTTAAAGTAACTACCACTAGTACTGCAATATATTTATATGTTTGATGACACACTTACTCATAGAACTTACAGAAATAATCAAATTTATTTGATAACACATTAGATGTGGCTCGATTCAGGGGCTGCGTCCTTCAGAGGACACTGCGTGGGAAGACGTGGCCTTTCAAAGTCGTTGCAGACCCGGAAAGTCAAACTGAAAAGAGATGGTTTGGTCTGTGGGGGATTTTTGCTGTGCGTCATCAGCTGTGCCCTCCGTTATCATTGCACGGCTTCTGTCGCCTAAGACTAACAACAAGCAACTTTTTTTCCCGCACAAACTGCTAAAGTTTTAAACACTTGACTTTTAACAGTTGTACCATTAACTGTTAAACTGAGCTGAAACACAATACTTAAATCTAAAACTGTCTCTCAGTCTGCTTTTTCTTTTTGCTTTTATTACTGACCTGTAACAAAACTTGGGATAAGTCGGGCCACAAAGGATCCAACGGGTGGAAATTATGGCTGCATTTCTTGGCTGTATTTGAAGGACAGACTCAAAATGGGACAGTCTCGTCATGCTGCTGTGGTGAAATCTGTCATCTAATGCAATCTGAACCAGATTCAGCTTGGGATTTGGGACATAGACATTGTTTTATTTTGGTCATCTGTGAGTTTCCAGTTCACATCTGTGATGACCAGCTACGTATATGGAAGGTCAATTTACAATAGTTACATGATGCGTCTTGTGCACTCGGCCTGTTTGGCTACCAAACTCATACTGTATCTTATAGATGGGTCTTCTCTGCTCCTCCCATTATGGACTAAATGGAGCCTAACTGTTTTGTTAATTTCCAAAAGGGTCTCAAGTGGAACAGAAAACCTGCAGCTCAACATTCAGCGTTTGTCTCTTTGGATTTAGGAATAAGCAGACAGAGATGAGCTCAGCAGGCCGAACAGACAGACATTTGCAGCAGCCGGCTCCGAGGTGGAACATGGATTTTCTTGACAAGTGGACGTAAATCATGAGCTGACAGTGAACGTGTGTCATCCGACATTGCAGCAATTAATTTGGGACTGACCTGCTTCCTGAATGCCCAGAGGGTCTATATGCTATACGGGTTATGCTCCTGGATATTGATGCCATCATATATAACTTCCTAAGACAGAGGCAGTGAAATAAAAAAAACAGAAATCAGTTTATTGATGGTGCTTAAAGAGCCTAAACCGAATTGTTCAACTAATGGCAGCTTGTGGGCCAATATCAATGCTCACGTCCTGCAAGTTTTCTATCACCATCTTCCCTTGAAGCAACTGTCACAAAGCCCTCTCGTCTGAGTGGGCACAAGCTGGAAGCAAACACATGCCCTCTGCAGATGTCACAAGGAATTCGCTGCAGCTTTTGAGGAAACCTTCTATAAGATGGAGCCTCAGAAGCAAATTTAAAGACAAGAGGGAGGAGGCATCCACATGCACAATCTTTGATTAGTTTGATCTATTAGTCCAAAGAAAAGAGAAATCGTGAGGTCGCTTCGTGCAGCTTTTAGTTACGTTTGCCGTTTCCTTCCTTTTGATGAATTCAGTGAAGTGAAAACTTGATGTTCTGCTCATGAACCTGAACTTGTGGTTTCTACACTTTCTCCTCTCGCTGGGAGATCAACAGTGTTTTCTCTCTGCCCTGCAGTTGAAGAAGAGAAATAAGAAGAGGCGGTTTGGTCTTATGTTCTTTCTGCTTGAATTGTCTGTGGCCTACTTCTGCTTTTTTAAATTCTTAATGGCCACTGAGTGTGGCAGGCAACTCTTGGACTGTGCAAGCTGCCAAGTCTTAAAATAACCCAAGACACGAAAGAACAGAATTATTAAATTATTCTCCAATTTTTTTTTTTCATCCACCGCTCTGCTTTGATTATAATTACTAAGCCTTATACACTTCAGAGTGTGTGCCGTTTAGTAACCCACTGGGCATAGAGAGAGGATCTGATGGCTGAACAGCATCCAAACCATGAGCTGATCCCGATTCCTCACATCATTATCACATCAAATACCTGGCTATCTCTTCCATGGTAAGTTGTTCTGTGGGACGTTCCTACGCCGAGGTCTCTGATGGGAAAGCAAAAGCAGAAGACAGATTCATCATTCCTCATAATTAGGGTCTTAATTTGAACACCTTGCTCTTTTCAGTTCATTTGGAAAGCTACTCTCCTGCTGCTTGGCCCACAAAACGCAGACTGGAGCGCTATCTGGGTCGCCTGGTTATATAGCGAGCGCTTGCTGTGTCACGTGGACAAACCCCCCACCCACCCCACTCTCCTTCCACAGCTGATGGGCGCTTGGCACTGGATCTAAGCATCAGAGTTGCCCGCCAACAGGCCCGCCCGTCTCTAAAACAAGCCGGTCTCTCTGGGTCTAAAGCTCTCAAGCTCAAAACGGTCAGTGTCGCTGAGCCAGCTGAAGTAGCAGAAGCCAAAACATCAATCATCACATTATGCCAGCCGTGCTTATGAATCAGCTATTACAGATTAGTAAAGTAAGAAGCTTTCCTGATCCACAATATTGATTTTGTCATTCTCGTCTCATCTGCTAGAAATAGCAAGACGCTTCAGTGTTCCACACAACCGAGTCAAGCCAAGAAACTACAGGAAACTGCCATCTGGAACCAAAGCCAGCCTTAACTGATTAAAATATCGTATTGCATAATGAAGGCTGACCAATACTTTGGGTTTTCTGAAGCAGCACATGAAGGTGAGAGACAGCGATGTCAAGCGAGAGGTCAGAGGGGACTGCAGTCATCAGCACAAGATGTTCACCTGAGCAGGACTCATTGATTTTTTACTAAAAGCCGAGTTTGACAAGTCGTTCTTGACTTTGGAAAAGAAAAAGGCAGTTGACAAAGCCACTGAAAGCTCTGAAACACACAATAATGTGGACCATTAGCGGAGAGTGTTTCGTCAACTTCTGTTTTCCGAGGTCAGAAATGGACTCTATTGAAGAGAGTGCAGCAAGGATTTATAGACTATTTTCTGTGAAGTTAGAGAAACCAGTCAGTCCTCAGCACATTTTGATATTTAGTTTGTTTATCTCCCCCTGAGGATGGTGCAGAAGGAGCAGCATGTTTAAGGAAAATTAAGTCTCCTATTGGCCTCTGAACCCCTAAAACTTAAAGGTGAGAGGCTGTTTTCATGCAATAAGTTGTTTTTTAATCTTAAAAGTAACCATTTTTACAGTTTGAGTGCGTCATGTATAGTTAAGTTTAAACATCAAGTTAATGATATGCTGATCAGTGCTTATGCACAGACTTGTTTTATCTTTGGACAGATCCAGACTGTGTGCGTTTCCCTGTTTCTTTATGCTAAACTAACCACCTGCTGCGAATGCCATCAATATCCTTGGTATAAATTAGTATATTTTGCTAAATGTAGAACTTTTACTTTAAATGAACTGAGCTCTTGTTCATTGCACCGTTTCAATCTGAACCGAGGGAGTTTACCGTGAAAACAAATGCTGCTACTTCATCTCATTGGCAGATTGTAATTTAAGTAAAAACTGGATTTTCACTCTCGCTCCATGATTAAATCGAAACACTTTCAGGCGCGGCAGAGCCTCTGTAAATCAGGAGGCTGACTGAGCCCGAGCCTGGCCTGATCACAGGGAACTCCCTCATCTATTTACTGGCCTGCTGGTTAGTTTGTTGCTCCTTTCGGTTCAGAATCACGCTCTGTTGTAGCACGCTGTACAATCCCAAAGTGAGGAAACAAATCCCAAGAGATTGGCGACACCCACACTAATTAAAGCAACACCGAAAAATGTAATCTCGCCAATTTCAAGGCTCATTAAGTAGAGAAACAGACAAGAGTTTGAAAAAATAATTTGAAGAGAGGCTGTAATGTGTTTTCCCTCCACATCCCCTCGTCCCCCTCATCTCTTCTCTCAGTGGAAATTGCTGTGAATCAAAGTATTATTTTTTTTCGCCACAGCACCGGCTGTATTAAGATGAAAACAAGTGATTTTTTATTCCAGAGGTCGTTTGTGAATTTGTGTGATTTCAGGCTTTTCTGGGCCACGAAGGCATTAGTATTTCTTGGCTTTGCATTGGCTGCATTATGTGAACAGAGTGTTTTCCTGCTGCACTGCAAAAATCCTCCAAAATAATGTTAGCTTTAAAAAAAAAAAAGACAGAAGAAGTTTGAGTCAGTGTGAGCGGTTTGATCAGAGCTTTTCTTGGGACGGCTCCTTGGTTGCATGACAGCTGGCCTGCTTTTTCCATAGACTCATAATTTTACCAAAAGCCTCCTCAGCTTGAACGTCAGAGGAATATGAGGGAAGCAAAGCAAGTGAATGCATGTCCCGCGCACTGACAGGCGCACGCAGCATGCGGAGTTGGCTTGACAACGGATGCAGTTGTGTGTATGAGGAGGCAAGCGGCGGCGGAGCAGCTACAACTGCTTGGCAAAAAAATGCTGTTAATATGAAAAACGAAGTGTGAAAGGAAGAGGGGAGGGAGAGGGGGGGGGGGGGGTGATCTTCAGCGTCAGGGCCTGACAACTGTTCATTTCAGCAGAGTGTCACCTCAGGAGTCCTGGCTGTCACACAGGAAATGGGAAGTGCGCAGCTGAGTTTCTGTGCCTCGTGGTGCAGCCCGGCAGACTGTGCCAAGGTCCCAGCGTGGCCAGTCAACATCAAACAGCTGATGTTTATGACAGGCAAATCAGCTGCTCCTCCTCGCCCCCCCTCTGACTCTCTTCATACCTGTTCCCGAGGCTCTGCTGGGGAGAAAAACCCATCTCTGTGCTTGACTTGCAGATAGTACAAGATACCCGGACAACCTTCATCTCAGTGTCGTTCCCACGCCCACGTCAGCAGCATGGGAATAAACAGAGACAACAGTAGGTGTCTTTTAGGCCTGCACGATACCAGCAAAATGTCTGACGTGCAATGACACTGTTCAATATTGCAATGACGATATGACTTGCGATAAGTAAGCAAATATTCAGGTGTGCATATAGTTACTGTGCACCAAAAACAAATACGTGTGGAAAGCTTACACCCTGTAAATAAACAGCATTACAGTAACATCACAAGTTGACTAAACATGAAAAGTCATGCCAGTATAAATATGCCGATTGATGCACGCTATGCGAAGGACCCGACGGAAGTCCACCGTTGTTGTTACGTTAGGTCTAGTGGTGTAGCTCAGGTTACACATATGAGGTGCGCCTGTGAATAAAACTTACTCATCACATTTCAGGTTCAAGTTTGCGTCTTTTTGTATTGTGCATGTTGACATCGCAATTTAATCGTGCAGCCCTAGTGTCTTTCCTGAACCTACTATGTAAAAGGGCGCAGAAGCATTTTAGCATAACAAATACTATCAAATGGTTTAATGAGAATAATCAAACTAAATGAATGGTGTCAGGATTTAAATAATGTGCTGCCATCTTCTCGGTGCCAGAGGTTGGAGAGGTTGAGTTTAGCATAAGCACCAGGAGCAGTTTAGATACATTTCAACCTTAATTCCTGCTTCTCTGTGGCTTCCTTTATGTTCTAATTACTGTGGTCAAACTACTGTCTGTCTGCTCAGAGGAAAAGGTCCCAGGGAAAGTCAGTAATTATGTTTCGGGGTAATTATCGACCTCTGCGCTGTGCCGCACTGTAAGAACCCGCCCACTTCCTCCTCACTTTCAACTCGACGTGTATACTGGCTGCTCAACAAAGGAAAAGAAAATCCCAAAAATCTGCAGTGGGGAGTTATTGACCCAGCACTGATTTGGCTGTGTTTCAGTATGCCCTGTAGCCTTTATGACAGTATGGTTTATGTAACTGCCAATGGAGCTCATACAGATGAGTGGTCTGTATGGCACACAACCCTGTACGCATGCACACATACACACGCACGAACACACACGGACATAAAACACTGGTACTGTAGTAAAGCGCACACACAGAGACACACAGTCGCTCACGCTCCACTCCCACTGCCTGCTCGCTGAGGATGAGCAGGCTGATTTCTGAAGAGCTGAAGAGGCAGGAGGAGAGCAGGGTTAGAGGGATCGAGAGGGAAACACAGTGTTTCAGTGTGCAGGCTTTAAAGAGAGAGACGACGCATCCTGCATCCGCTGAGCGTCGCCTCGCAGGAATCAGCAGCAGGAGTTAGATACCGTCATGAATGATATGAACACATAACTGTCATGGAAACGAGGCTTCTTCGCCCCCACATGCATCACTCCATGTCAGAGTGTGAAAACTATTTGCACAACGTTGCCATGCACCAGTGAGACCAAGACATTTAATCAATGTATAACATCTCTATGAATACGGTATACCCTTCTTTGTTAACTTTGTGACATGACATATGAAAATATGCTCATTCACTTTCTTAGATTGGAAAGTGTTTTATCACTTTGAAAAATTATATCATCAGGTTTTGATACCACTTTTAAGTCTGTACCAGCTATAGCTTCATATTTACTTTGCAGATGCCTAAGTGGTGTAGATCTTCTCATCCACCTCCCTAGCAACAAAAGGATGTTGAACTATTTCTCTCAATTTTGTGCCAAGGTTTTTTTTCTTTGTCAAAATATGATCTTCATACCGATTAATGGCAGGATTACACTGTTGAATAAAGACTGGTGTGCTTCTGCTTCATTAAAGCATAAACACATAAACATTAAATGATAACGTGTAGGCTTGGATTTTTGGGCATGAATATTAATCTTGATATCCACCTAAATAAAACATTAAGTGTAATGATTTTCATTCATATTTTCATTTATATTTACCGCACATAAAATAATAAAAAAAGAGCCCATTTTCCGAGGTGGAAAACTGAAACAAAATTTAAGTGCAAAGAAGCAGCTTGCCTCTAGCATCCTCTCCTGCAGGGCATATACTGTAACTGAGTTTGGCTTGGAGTGAACAAAATAAAGGCTCGCTCTCAGCAGAATGAAAGGAGGTGGATGTTTTAAAAGATCGTCTCTGAAAACCTCCCTGCTCTCCCCCCTCCCTGTCCCCCGATGAATGCCCAATCAGAGATAAAGCATATTTACATTTCTCTGATGTGCAATGTGCTTACAGTATATGCACACTGTTATTCTGCTCGACTCGCCCTGTGTGTGTGTGTGTGTGTGTGTGTGTGTGTGTGTGTGTGTGTGTGTGTGTGTGTGTGTGTGTGTGTGTGTGTGTATTCTCATCTGTGCTGTATATGTGTGTATGTTTTCCCCTTGAAATATCCTAATTGAAAGCCAGGAGCCACAAATTCTGATGTAGCACTATGCTACAGTAACTCTGCTTATGTGTGTGTTTGTGTGTGTGTGTGTGTATTCCACCTAAAGGCACACAAAAACACACACATCAAACCACTGTTTGTTGATCTTGTGTCCCTCTGAGTCTGCTAATGATTAATGAGAGGCACAATATGTATCTCTGTGCTCTCCATCTCCCTTGTCAGCGTCATGTAATTACTGCTTTTCTCTCCCTGCTCGATTGGTTTCTCATCTACTTCTCACAACGTGTGAAATCATGTGTTTATGTGTGTGTGCAATGTATCCTGGTGTGTCCGCAGGTATGTTGATTTGTGTGTGTGTGTGTGTGTGTGTCTGTTTTCATGTGCGGGTTTATCTGCAGAGTGAGGATAGACCCCTTTCCCCCCTCAGTAATGTTACTCATCGCGCTGCTGTTATTGCAATTTAGACTTGGCTGAGCTCCAGAGGCGCTCGGCTGTAATGGTTCCTCCTCTCTCCACTGCCCTCAGGAGCGTTTCAGCCCCTCATCACCTCTGCACTGAGCCGAGCGCTCTCAGCATAAACAAAATGACCCCTAGTCACGTCTTGAATTTAAGCCAAGTTGTAACCTGTTAAACCCAGCAGACCCTGTTGTGAGTATAACATTGTGTTTATCATGGGTGAGCAGTGCCTACATCCACAGGCAGGAGACATCCAGAGGTTTCAAAAGGTGCCATGGTGCCGTGCTGTCGAGTTAAAATGAAATTTTGCTGGTAATGGTGTGTGGATAAATCTTCACAACCACCGGTTTTGTGAAAACATTTCAAGCATCCTCTAGAGGTTATAAAAATAAATGATTCTCTTCTTAAACTCAAAATCCGCACACCAAACAGTAAGCTCCCTTCGCTGATCACTAAAAGCTCTGTTATTGCCTCAGTTGTTAAAATCCACTGTTTCTTCCTCGTTAAATTCTTATGGAGAGACAGAAACAGTCATGATAGGTGGTCTATCAACCTAATAAAAAGTACATTTATGGACCTATTTTTATCTCAGCCGACAGCTTTTTCCACTGCAGAGTACTGACCAAACCCGACTCGACTCTTCTCATCTTCTTTGCATAACTATTGTGGTGAGGAAATTGCATGGCATCAAGTTTGATTCAGCCAGTCGTGGAGACTAGAACGGCTTAGGTGACTCAGGTGTGACTGTATCTGTTCTCTCAAACATGATTCAGATAGAATAACTCCAACATAAAGAACATTTGTCATCAAGATATGGATTGAGTTGAGCTGTCATACCATTGAATCTCTTCCAAGGACTTTAAATGATGCAAAAGCCAAACTACACAGCCTTTGCGGTTGGTCTATACGTGTAATACAATATTAATCTTGTTGCAACAATGGTACAATGTTTCATCAACACTTCATCTTCAAAAGCAAACATGGCCAGATGAGCCTGGACGACCAATCACATGATCAAGCCTGAGGTCAGTTTTGTTTGCAGTGGGCACTGATACAGTCTCCTCTCTCTCATTCAGCTACAATAGTTGTTTTTTTTTGGGGGGGGGGGGCATTAGGGTGTTGTGGGGGGGAGCAGCTACTGTACTGTATATCCAGCGCAAGCACCAGTTCATTTCATGGCCATTACAAGACGCTGATGGAGGGACTCAGCTCTTCTCTTTGAACTGGGATTAGTAACAGAGAAGAACAAAACAGTGCTCTTATCTGGCTCTGATTTTTTTTTTTTTTTGGAGCTGTAGGGGGGCCGGAAGAGAGCTGAGCTGTGTGACTGTAATGTGAAACACCACAAAGCAATTTGATAAGTCATTTCACTTTGTTTTGTTTTTTTTGTGTGACAGACAACGGAAAAAAGAGAAAAGGTATAATTCTGATATGACAGGTAAACATGAAGTGCGGTGCTGTGTGTGCAGGTCACGCGCACTTCAAATAATGTTTTTTTTTTTGGTCTTTTTAGACAAAATTCAGAATTGCATCAAAGACCAGCCTCAAATTAGACCTTTCCTCCCAAAAGGCTTGGGTGTGTTGTGCTCTGAGCTTGCGAGGATGCCTCAATCCCCCTCAACACCCAACCCTCTAGCATCAAAGCGAGGCACGCGCTGTTTGAAATTCATTGAAAGCATTGGATTAATAATGCAGAAAGAGAAGCCCGGAAAAGAGGACACATAGCATGATGCCTCCTCGACTCCTCAGCTATTAAACCATGGAAACCCTTCTGACATGACCAAATGGGAAACCTTTGAACGAGCGGGGGGGAATAGCTGTGAAAAGGTTGCGGAGAAAGTAGCTGAATCCCTCAGGACGTAGTCAGATACACGCGCTACCTAAATGAAACCATTTCCTTTCTCTGTTTCGTTACTGTGCATCCGAGCTACGACACCAACAAAAGAAATCATATGAAATGCATGACTGAAACAGAATGAAATAATAATAAATCCTTCTTATATGGGGCTTTCAAGGCCATGTCAAGCCTGCTTGATCATGATAGCTTTATATTTAATGGGCAAATATGGGAGCGGTATCAATCTTCTCATCTGGCTCTTGGCAGGATTGGGAATAAGTGTATTTCTCAAAATTATAACAGGCGTTTTTTAAGGTCTAGAAATTCACTTTCTGGTCATCAGGCTCTTGGAAGCTTAATAGTCTCACTGTTGCAGTCCAAACGCGCCCCCCCTCCTCTCCTCCCCTATTTTATTTATTTATTTATTTCTTCTCCAGACAAGAGGAGGCAGTCGGAGAGTTGATTCTGGTCATTTATCTTCCCAATGCCAATGCTGGTATAAGTACAGCTTAACTGCAGAGGGCGGGTATTGATCCCACTCTCCTCTCCTCTCTTCTCTTCATCCCTCACAAGAAAAGAAAAAAAATAGAAAAAGAATCGCATCATCACTGCTCCCACCCGGGCTGTGCATATGAAAACACAAGCTGACAACCTGTCTGCCAGCGGGCAATAAACTGTGCAAGCTGATGATAAGGAGAGTGACACTGTAATTCCTGCAGTAATTTCATATGAGTGATTTTTTTTCCCCTGCACACACTCCAAACCAGGTTCAAATTGACACACATTGATTGTGTGGGGACTCTCAAGCCTCCAACCTCCTTTAACACTGCGTGAGGGTTTCTGAAGGAAATTATAAACATGACACAAAATGTTAACAACATCAATTTTAAAGCAGAAGTAAGTGATATATTTGTGTTAAAGGACAATTCCAGGCGAATTCAACTCAGGGGTGTATTTTCATATCATTTTAGGTCTAAAAGAATGAATCTGAAGATTTTCAGTTTAATCGCTCCTGTTTTGCGGTAGTTGCGTATGTCCGTGCATCGCCACGGCAGCAATGAATGGGAGTGGATGTAAGTTCCGCTGTTTAGGCTGTTTCCAGCCCTCAAAGCCGCATTTTTTTTCCACAGACAGCGTCAGATGGCTACTCAAACATGCACCGAGAAGTTTATTTACTTCAAGCAAGCCGACATGTTTGTAAAAGTCGATCTAATTCAAAGTCTCCCGGAGTCTCGCGCGAGACCCAGTTGCTGTGCTCGGTGTGTTCAGGAGCAGTGGGAAAAGCTACCGTTTGTGTCATAAACACAGGAATATCAACTCTTTACTTGCTTCAAGTAAAAAAAACTTCTCGACGCATCTTTGAGTAGCCATCTGACGCTGTCTGTGGAAAAAAATGTACACTTCAAGCAAGTAAAGAGTTGATATTCCTGTGTTTATGACACAAGCGGTAGCTCCTACTGCGCCTGAATACACCAGCACTGCAACTTCGGGCTCGCGCGAGACTCCGGGAGACTTTGAATTAGATCGACTTTTACAAACATGTCGGCTTGCTTGAAGTAAATAAACTTCTCGGTGCATGTTTGAGTAGCCATCTGATGCTGTCTGTGGAAAAAAAATGCGGCTTTGAGGGCTGTAAACAGCCTAAACAGCGGAACTTACATCCACTCCCATTCATTGCTGCCGTGGCGATGCACGGACAGACGCAACTACCGCAAAACAGGAGCGATTAAACTGAAAATCTTCAGATTCATTCTTTTAGACCTAAAATGATATGAAAATACACCCCTGAGTTGAATTCGCCTGGAATTGTCCTTTAATATAAGTCTTAAATAGTTATATCTTCCGACAGCAATCACTTACATAGAGTGTTTGGACTGAAACACGGGTCTCTCAGTCACTCTGCTCTGCTCTGAGCCGAGGAGAAAACATTTATCGTATCCTACAGTTTTTATCCAATGAGGAGAGAGAACGGTATGCAGGGCTGTGTGTGCAGCCAAGGGACGCCGTGAATGTGGCGACGTAGGGACGAGGACTGTTATGGTGCGTTCAAGGAAACTCGTAACTCCTGTTTTTCCGACCTGTGAAGTTGTATCAGTTTGATCTGGTGCGAGTTCACAGGTCGGAAGTTACGAGTGGCCGTTATAGTGACTTTCACCGGTAAAACAGGTCGGAAAAACACGAGTGGGTTGCCTGAAACACTACAAAGTTGTAAGTTGTGACTTGAAGCTGTAATTTACGATTTCAAAAACCTGCCTGGAACGCAGCATTAGCGAAAACGACCGGATCACTCACTTCTGCTTTAACTGGCTATACCCAATAATTGGGCAATTTCTGGGAGTTTCCAGAGGGGAGCGTATCTACTTTTTAAAATGTTTGTACCATGTGATTTCCTGTAACAGTGAGTTTGCAGTCTTTGCACTCAGTAAATGGGCTACCAAGGCCAAACACGCGCCTATGAAATAAGTCATAACAGCAATGGCTGATGTTGGATGAATTACTATGGGCTGGCACTGGCAGCAAACAAGAGGATCAATTGATGCTATCAGGTTCTTAGCTGTATTACTACTGATCACTGTGGTGAGTGGTCTCAAGTGTGGTAACAAATCCTCATGTCATCAGGTCATGTAGTATGTCTGTAACAAGACTCATTTCAGTGAGTGTCTGAATCCTATAACAAGTCAGTCAACCAAGACAAAAGCAACACCTGAATCAAGCCCAACTACTCTAGCAAGCAACACAAACAAAATTTGTTAATCAGGGCAGTAGATCAATACTAGCTGTTTCCCCCCATTTCCAGTCTTTATGCTAAGATAAGCAAAGCTATCTGCTGCTGGTTGCAACTTTATATTTAATAGCAAGTTGGGAGAATGATATCATCTTGTTTATCCCTGAAAGAAAACAGACAATTTCTCTAAATGTCAAACATAAAAAATCAAAACTTTATGCACCCGGAAGTTGTTGATGCAACTTAAGTTTTTTGCAGAATCATTTTCTGAAAGTTCAATTTATTCATTTTTCATGCCTATGGTGTAATTTAGTTGTTTTCTGCATATTTTAGGAAAACATGTCTCCCTGGTGCCACCTTAATACTATGTGATTAATAAGAAGCTTATGATGTAACTGCTCAGCACAGCACCTCCTCTTTGCTTCCTTTCCTCGATCCTGCCTCTTTTCTTTTCCATACACTTCTTTTAGCTCCTTTATCGTTCCCTGTGAAGTCACCTCTCTCTCTTGCTCTGCTGCATATTAAACGCAGGACTATAATATGGTTCTAAGAATAGCTTTGCCTAATCTGATCATTGTGATGGAGTGTCACTCCTGTACTCCTCTCGAGCACAATATCTGCTTTACCCTTTTCACGCCTCTAATGCTGCCGACACCCGCCTGAACCCTGCAGACCTCGGCGAGTCGGCGTACAAATGGAGCGTTTTTATTTCAACAGGCTGTGTCTATTTCCTTTTTTATTTTAATTGACAAGTTTCGAATTAATCCCTAAATAACACAAACACAAAAGGTCTTAAAAAGTCATTAACAGCATAGTTTTAACAATCATGTTCCCAGAGACAAATAGCCTATGTGGATATCTCATTGTGAGGTAAAACTCACAATCCCCTGTGTTTACTCCAATTTTTAAGCCTCCACTGACAAACTCACACAATCTGTGAGAAGAAATAGGGAATACATGCATTAACGCAGCCACTCTGTGTGTTATTTCTCTGGAGACTGGAGCCTATTTGTAGTTTAATAAGAAAAAAAAACAGGTGTGTTTGTAGAGGTAATATGGCTTTCGGATGGCAGTACATGTTGGCAGTTAAGATAAATGTGGCTGTGGTGGTATGTAAGAGTCTAACAATTATGTTACATTAGCTGAGTGTTGCTACTTATCGTTATGCAACATCACATCTGAAGAGTCATTTGTGTGAGCAGTAGGCATACCAGGGTAAGACTTCAGACTGTGGAGAGGAAATGTTTGGTTCTTTTATGCAGTAGGTGGTTTTCTCATTTACATCCATCAGTCTGCCTATTTCTTTCTTCTTTTTTTTTTTTTACGCCTCTGTATAGTGTGATGTGGAGTGAATTTAAATGAGAATGTGGTCATATGGGCAAGACGAACTAACTCTGCATAATTAGCACAAACTCTCACAGTTGGGAAGTATCAGATTTTCTCTCTCTCCCTCTTTAAACAAGCTATATTCTTTTTTTTCTTTTTTATTTTATTAAGTATATATTTTTTTGGCTTTTTCGCCTTTATTTGATACCACAGTGAGATAGACAGGAAAGGGGGAGGCAGAGAGAGGGGGAACGACATGCAGGAAAGGTCTGCCCGACACGGGACTCGAACCGGGGACGCCTGTGTTGAGGACTGTAGCCTTTGTGGATAAAACCCTTTTAATATCAACTATGTGCTAATAAAATATCAATGTGTAGTTTAGTAGTAGGCCCATATAATGATACCAGGAGGTTGATTGTTTTATAAATATTTTCCATTAATAATAGATGTGTAAAATGATTCTGAGTAAGTCTCACTGACTGTTAACTAAAAGATGCATTTATTTCATTGTTAAAGAAAGTCTGTCATTTATTATTTACTCAGCAGTATGAATTGTTTTAGAAGGTTGTATATTTGTAATAAAAACCAATATATTTAGCATTTCACGCCTTGTATAACTCTCAATTTCGATTCAGTAACAGTGAGCACAAAAACGAGAAGAGGTCATTAGCTCTGCCTCATGTTGGTATTTTTCTGACCTCTGTCCTGTCACGATGCCATGTCATGTACAGTACAGTACAGCAACACCTCGGGTACCGTGTCACTCCACTTTCTCTTACTGTATATGGTCTTGAGGCGCTTTCTACTGTCACGGGACCCGCTCACAACAAGAGGACCCCACTGGCTAAAATACTAAGGGCTTTCAGGAGCGTGCTAACGGATTAGGTGGCAGCAAAGCCCCCACTAGATGTCAGAACAATTGTGAGGACAGAGCTTATTAAGTAAAGGGCATAGAGCAGCAGTATTCAACTCATTTGGAAATGATGACAGGATAGTGGGAAATGGTTTTATTTTTATGGTGAGGATTTCAATATTACTACTATACTGTGCAAGAAAAAGTCCAACCTATTCTGTTTTGCTGTTTTTGCATTACAGAGACAAGGATCTGGAGCAGCTGCTGGCAACAACAAGACATCTGGAGGACAAGGTAAGAAAAAATGAGACCAGTCTAAAGTAAAACTGAGCCATTGCAATAGCTTTCAAAATAAAACTCACAACAACTGGACAACTACTGTAATGGTAAGTCAGGGAGACCGAGAAGAGAGAGAGACAGCGGATGAATGAAGTGAGAAAGGATGAGAAGACAGAGAGGGTAAGTGGACCACGGTTTAGAGAACACGTGGACCAATGTATCTGCGAGGAGCTTTAAAAGGCACATGTCACATGATTGACAGTAACAGGCTCTGAAGGACAGCTGCCATCAGAGTCCCCCCCCACACACACACACACGCAAGCAAGCACCTGACCTCAGGGCCTTCCCTCAGAATCAATCATGATCTGACAATAGCTCAGACATCAGTTTTTGCATCTCTGACATACAGTATGCGATACCCTGGAGCTATCAGTAGGAGCCAGGGCTTTGCATCACTAGTATCACTAACAACTCTCTTCAGAACCAAGAATACAATGTACAGCAAAGCTCTCATACATCACTTGACAAAACCGAGGCTTATTCTCAGCTTTAATGTCCTAATGCGGCCAAGTAAAATAACACAAGACAAAACTGAGATGACCATCAGCTTCTCCAAGTCCAACTCTCTGATGATTGCCTCCCTGAGCAGTGATGGACCGCCTGTATCAGTGTAGTCCTGAGGGAAATAAAGATCTGCTCCTGTGCACTGAGTGCATTACAAATCATGTTTATTGTTGAGCTTTCAGTCATTAAACCTATCACAGTGAAGGAAATAAAGACTTCAACGAGAGATCTAATATCTTCCCAGCTTTCACCTCTTGTAAATCATGACAGTGATTTGGTGCGTCGCCATGACTCAGCAGCACATCACTACGAAAAGAATCAGCTATTTTGATTTGATAAAATACTTTGCAATATAGGCTTACTTTAAATAAAATAAGGCAACTGAGTTGTTCTAGCTTTAAACTGAGCATTTTACTTATCAGCTTGACTGAATCAAATGATTTATCTGACTTACAAAAATATTGGAGGTCTAATTTTGAAGTGATAATAAATTTATAATGAAATTCTCCACATAAGACCTCAAACAACAGCAACACTATATTCACCCAGAAGCAGACCTTGAGCAGATGCTGTAGGTTATTTCAGCTGGGTCCACAGCTGTCAAGTCAAAGAGCATGCAGCCTATAGCCCAGGCCTAGGCTACTTGTCTGTTGTACAACTGTTTTCTTCTATTCTGCACTATTTTCCCATTGTTTAGGCAAGTTAATCTTTTGTATAAAAAAATAGTTGATAAAAGAGAGCTCAGTGAGTTGATTAGGTAGGTTATAGGCTGTTTTCTAATTATTTTTGTCCTAATAGAATTTCAGTTCAATTTGATCTGATTCTGCCTCTTCAGCTTACTGGCCCATGTCGCTACAAACCTGTTAGTTCAGTAAGGTGATTCTCTAAAACTCAAATATTAGCCTAGCCTACTAAATGTAGGCTATTTGAGGTAGGTGATAAATATTTACTAACAGCAAAGATAAAACAGTATTTGCTAACAGAGTGCGAGTGGTGACAGCTTACCGTTGTGACGTGTAGCCTACGTAGCCTAAAACTTCCGGTTCTTTCTTCGTTCCTCCATTATTTATAACTCCCTCAGTCCATAAGGCTCAAAATGTCACAAAAATCAAAAGGTTATTGAGAAAAAAGTATTCCGGGTTATGAAGAAGCTCGAAGGAAACGAAAGTAATTTTTTTTTCCCCACTCTGGAGTCACCTGTGGTAACTGGACACAATATGGCGGCCTGCATGTAGCCTAGGCTTTAACGAGCGTACAGTGCGCATAATGCCCAGCAGCAGTCAAAAAAGTCATGGGGCCTATCGTTTCCAAACCACCTTTCCATGGTCCCAATCAACAAAAAGACCATGACAGGTGTGGATATGTGAATCTGGCTGAGATGTAGGCTACTTCCCGCTGGTTTACGAAACCTGTTTGTGTGTGTGTGTGTTTTTTTAATTAACTTTATTTATAATGTGACGCTCACGTGTTATTCGAGGTAATGTGTCCACTGAGTGTTGCCGTAGGCGGCGAAAAGCTTTATTTCAGACACAGGTCCATATCACAAATCATACAGTACAAAAATGAAAAAGAAAGTACAAAAATACTAGAATAGTAGGGCTGCATGTTGTGATGCGCCCATAGGAAGAAAACAAAAACAAAAACAGGCACTGCAATTAATCTACTCCACATAGTGTCACATTTATTAGCCTATTTTGACATTGAACATAGGCTACAACGAGCTGAACAAAAAGCTCTCAGTTTAGGTCTTGGACAGGACAGTAGCCAACCTTCCCAAACTTAGACAGAGATCAGGCAGGATTTTGAAAAATTAAACCATTAAAATAATATAGGCTAAATAGCTAAATTGAAACAATATGGGATTAGAAGAAGAAGAAAAAATCAGATATTCGTTTATAGTTTCCAGTCATGTGCTTTTGACCTTTTATTCATTTGAGAGACCATTTCTGGTGCATTTCACAATGAAGGATTTAGTAAAACAGCATTTATGTTGGCCATAGTAGCCTATATTTTGTTAAGATGATAACATTTTCAATCAAATAATTAATATAGACTTCTTCTTGATGACTTTTTGCTGAGGGAGAAATTGTTATCAGTAGAGATGGGTTCCATTAGATCAGACAAGGATTTCCAACTGAGATTCAGAGGTGTCTTAAACAGCTATAACCTGTTTGAAAAGATGCTTAAAAAAAGAAAAGAAAAGAGGACGTTTTAAACCATCTGAGGCGACCACTGACCTTCTTTGAAAAAAATTAATTGGCCTATTAAACAGAGTCACCATTCAGCGGCATTATTCACCAGCAGCGATTAATGGGATCCAGTTTACCTCGAGCAGTTGACTGAGATGAAATACTGTGTTTTAGGAGTCTAATTTTTCATTGCCTGTATGGATTCAGCTCTGCCTTTCTATTCACTTCATAAAAAGAGAAAGCAGAGGGAAATACACAGGCAGTAGGCTACTCCATACACACACAAACACAAAGCACTCCTTTGTTGTCTGACCTTGACAATTAATTTGATACCTGGAAAAACTGCTTTCCCAGCATGTCTTAAGTGTGTCTCTCAATATAGAAAGACATTGGGAGTGAGATGGAGAGAGAGCACTCTCTCCTAGAGTGGGCGAGTGGGCGAGGGAGTAACACTGCTATTGACTCTCGCCCACTCTGCAAACCCCCAGCACACAGCACAACACAGTCTTTAGAAACAACCTCTCACAGGCTCAAGGACGGCCACAGAGAGATGTATTCATATTCACTCAAACTCATTCTGTGCTGGGTAGGTACAAGTACACGCAACCGTGACACACCTCAGTGATGAAGCAAAAGCTGTTTACCTGGCAACAGCAGAAACAGGGACGCTGGGGGATGGAAGAGGTTTTCTGTAAAGATAACGGCACAAGACTGAATGTTTGTCAAGTGGATGCAATTGAATCAGATTTTTCTGCTTTGCTGCGTTATGCCTCTGATTAACTCAAGCAAAATATGCAAAATACAAAGTGTACTGGGGACATTCAGAGTCAGGGGACAGTCAATGCTATTGTGGATGATGCTTATTCTTTGGGAATATAGAAGTAAATAAGAAAGAAGGTTATTTTGCGTTTCGGATCATTGGTGGCAGACATATTCAGATGCTGAATACCACAGAGCAATACCACAGAGTAAGTTAGATAAGGAAAGTGCAGAAACATTACCAGCAAAATATACAAAATATCTATGAACAAAAATTAAGGTGATTTTTCCTGATTTCCTGTATGCAGTTAGTTCATTTTATTTTAATTACGTACATCCGCATCATAATGTGCTTTTCAGCAGCTCTAATTCTGTCAGTGCACCAATATAAATATGTTGCACTCTCAACTCAGCTTATTTGTATAAAATCTGCAAAATAACCAGTTACTCGACCCATCTCATAATTGTACTTGAATAAAAAGTAGAATATTTCCCTCTGAAATGAAGTGGAATTGAATGAGAAAGAAATACTCAAAATAACAGTTCAATTTCCATTTTCCACAGTCTCTTGCTCCTAAAAAGCCTTTTAGTCCTCTTCTGTGACATTGGTCGCCAGGGTTGGAGTCCAGATGTTGTGTATTTGGGCCATATGCTCCATATGTTCACTGACCTCATGAGTCCAAGTGCAACACAGACTGTTCCTGCCACTGCAACAGCTGGGGCAGCACAGACTTACTACAGCTTTACATCATATACCGTGCAAGCCGCTCTGACGGGGAACATCAAAGGATAACACTTGGCAATCGTTTGTTAAGATGCTATCATATATGACATAATCACCTGCTTATTCATGCGGGACATTAGAAATGAAAACTGCTCTATTTCTTTATGTAAATTGTAAGCTTTCAGAGCACTGTCAAAGAACAATGTGGAAACTGTTACACCAACAGCACCTCCCCCCTCGTTCCAAACAGGCACAGGCGCAATTTCAAATTGGCTCACCTTAGAGATCAAAGTCATCCTTTTATAATTAGATTGCGACAGGCTCTCAAAGTGGTGATGACCCATTTCTTAGGCACTTTTTTAATTAGGTATACTGTACTCAATTATAGCTATAATGAATTTGTCTTATTCTGTCAGATATTGTTAGTAAATGCAGACCGTGTTGCTGTTTCAGAATCATTCAGTGCTAGAAAGAGCTGAAACCTCACATTTCCTCTGTGGGTCTTTGAACATCCCACGGTTTCTAGTTTCTCTTTCCAAATGTGCAACCACATCCAAGTAGGTTACTCAGGCACTTCCTCCCTTGAGCCAAAGTAAAAGATGACACATAGTGAAAAACCAAGCACAAAGCACCAATCAATATAGAGCTGGTCCTTCATGTGTATTTGGATATTGATCGCCATAGTCTCTCTCATGCTTTGCTGCCCCTCCGGTGATTCAAAGCCAGAGGGGGTCATTGACTTTCACACAGTGACTTTCAACTGTAGACAAACAAACACTTGGAAGCAGGCACCCACATTCCTCTATACAGTATGTACATGAATACATAAACTTCAATACATGGTGGAGGTATCTTCTCTGAATGCACCGCACCAAAAACCTTTTACAAAAAACAGAGCATAATTTGTGATCTAGAGCTTGGAACCAGTATAAAAACAATATAGAACAGGCAAATAAAATAAAATGAATGAACTCTCACACATACAGATGTATAAAAGTCACACTTAAATAAGTAAAAAAAAAATAGGATTCAGTGAATAAAACTTTGAGATTTCTTCTGACACAGTTTACATTTCATGACCAGTGGAAAAACTGTTGTTTCCCTAAAAGTTACATTATGTAAAAATGCAATATTGTCAAAATTACCTGCTACCATTGCAACAGCTAATGGATGCATTAAAAAAAACCCGCTCTGTTCTATTCTTCTTGTTTTATTTTGTCAAACAGAAATATCAAAAGATTTTACTTTCTTTGTATTTCACTTGAAAAAGATGAAATGGCTGTTTTTCCACGCACATTCATCTGAAGAATTAGAGTCCAATCCATGACGCAAGAGACGCAAACTTTGTCCTCATTTATGTGGAGATTCATTTGTAGAGAGACAAGCTCTGTAAGCACGGCTCTTGCCGTCTAAGACAGGTCATGTCTTTTATGACAGAATCCACTTAGAGTGATTGTTTACTTCCATTTCCACTCATTCACTAGATGAAATTGCTGATGGTTTTGATTGTCTGCAGTTTCACTTTTATTGCAATTTAAGAGTGAGAAAAGCAGCAAACCATCGTGTTACGGCATCTGCAAATGTCAAAGGCATTTTGGTTTTGTTTTGTTGCCAGAAAAAGTATGAAAATTATTTGTCAATAATCAAGTTACATCATTCTCAATTTCCACAAATCCTTCTCATGGCTGAACTGGTTTTAAGCAGTGAAATCAATGAAACGTCCTGGCTTTTCCCTGGGATTCTGAGCAGCCTCTAAAGCCGTTTTGAATAACAGCCAACCAAGGATGTTCTTATCATGTCACTTAGGAGCCCAGTCCATCTAAACTATAGATAGATGTGCCAACAGCAGAGGGAGGTAATTCTATTGGCATGTAACCCTCAATTTTAGTGGCTCTTACACAACAACACCACAGGTAAATATGTGTTTCTCCTCCCTACTGGAGGCACAGACACGATGATCTGTCAGCAGATAATTACTTGTGAAAATGAGACTGTCCTTGTGCAAACAACCAGCCCATATTCCTCTGAAGCCAGAGTCACATCTTATCACGGCGGCATAAGTCCACATAAGGTTAGGCCTCACGGCCTGAAATATCACAAAGGTGTTTTTCACAATATGTAGAAGTTCATTTCAACCCAAACAAAAAACGTCTTCTAAACCTAACCATTTTGGGTTGTTTTTTTTTGCCTAACCTATACTACCTTATGTTTATCATTCTTACCATAACAACAAATGCCTCCTGGAAGCGGTACAATGGGTCTTAACCCATGGCAGGGACAAGTGACCTATATGGTTGTTTAAGTCGGAGGATTTATTGGTAAAGACAGTGATGCTTAAAAGTGCTGCCAGAGGTAATAAGTCTGATAATCCATTTTGTGTGTGTGTGTGTGTCAAGGAGGAGATGAATCCTCAAACTGCGGAGAATGATGAGAATGAGAAATCCATCATTGTCACATTCAGCCGCTGCCTCCTGTCTGACAAAAACTGATGAAAATCTGCCCTCAGGCCTCAAAGCCATTGTCAAGATGATGATTTGCCTCTTTTAGATGGATGCATGTAATTTCTCTGAAATATTAAATTAGGTTTTTGAAAGTACAGCAACTAAAGTCAAAATGTTGAGAATTGGCTGCACACATAGAATAAATGTTGCATTAAAGTTTCAAACTTCTACCACAGATGACTGTGCTTTTTATCTGGATGAAGTTGTTGGACAACAAATGTAATACACATTTTCATTTTCTATTGTCTTTATTAAATCAAAACTTAGTTTGTGCTGTGGCAGCAAACTGACGCAGTTATCTGCAGTGGAAAACTAGTATTTTTTTTTTTTAAAGTAAGACAATATAATAACGCTGTGGGATTAAAAAGAGACTTTTTCATCAGTGAAACAGTTCACTCACTGATTCACTGTTGCACTTTTCTCCCTATGGACGGACACAGATGTAGCACAGCACTAAAGTCGGCCTTGTATTAGCTGATTGAAATCAGCTGTTTCATTCATGTTTCGCAATCACTGCTTCACTCACAGCTGACATGCCCATCAGTTGACTACTGTAGTAGCATTCAGTCATACAGTTATGACACTCTGACGCTTCTCCCTATTACCATACGATCACATTGTTTCAAACACAATGTGTCCCTGCTGTGATGTCATGTTTCTGATGCAGAGAATAGATAAATTATTGATCAGACTGATCAAAAACTACAAACAGAAAGCTGACAAAAGTGTCTCCGAGTGATTAGAAAATAATAAAAAATATCCCTTCCCTGCCGTCACTCTCCAGACATCTCTCCAAAAAATGTCACCAGCTTGTAGAACAAAGATTATGAACATGTCTGCGGTTGACTCTGTGGAGGACACGGCTCAATAGCTGATGCTACTGGGATGAAAACAGCAGGCATTAGAGTGTTGGAAAATTCAATATCAATTAATGCAGGACTCAAAGCTCGGCTTGACACAGCAGTTAGCGTTTCCTCCTTGAACAGCGAGAGAGGGAGGTACTCCAGCTCAGCCCCAAGGGAACCCGAAGATTAGCTGCAGAGTCAATACATGAGTCGTCTCTGCTTTTCTGCTTTCAGTCCCCACCCCCAACTCCCAACCCCCACTCTTCTATCAGTGTTTGTCATGCTCAAACTCAAGCAGATCAATCTATTGCAGTGGTGCTGTAAGAATGACAGAAACACCCCTGCTGAGCGTTGTGGAGAAACAATTAGTTATTAAAATGGTTGAAAAAGTTTTTACTCAGTTTGATCATCACTCGTCCTACGCAGAGTAGACTGGAAATGGTTTAATAGGGAGTGATAAAAGGAATCTTTTATAAGCCACAATGAACAATAAATAAATGAACAACACAGTTTTGTCTTTGTGTGCACATTACAAAAGCATCCATTCAAGTTGCGATTTGTTTCTTTTTCTCCAATTATTAATTTTGCTTTTCTTTTCTTGTAAAAGTGCTAAATTAGTGGCCATAGATTTAATATGAATTAAGTTATAAAATTGCAATAATGAATCACAGAAATAATATGTGTTAATGACAATTCTACATTATGTAGGAAACCCTCCAATACTAAAAATATGTGTCACACATAACAAGTGCAAATGTTTAAGCACAGATACAGATATCCTCTGACCTCTGGTCAGTTGAGTGATTTGTCTTGTGAATTGTCTAATAGAGTTGGGACTGGGTTCTTCTGCTGTTCTACTTCTCCACACTTCATTGACCAGGAGATAAAACCCCTCTTCTTTCCCTAATGCCTTGCTTGTGTCAGTTTTTTCTGGGATTACAGTCGTGTCCTCGTCGTCAATGCTGGCTGAGCTCCGGGGAGGATTAAGAACTAGAGATCAATTTATGCGTTGGCTTTTGACCTGGGAAACAACTGCTCAGACTCCCCCAGGAGCTCTGCTCCACTATCATGAGGATTGGGGTTTATGAGAAATGCTATTGGGGACTTTTCACTAACACTATGTTGTATTTCTGCTGATTTGCTGTGACAGTATTGAGAGTTCATTTTCTGAATGAACCAGTAAATGAGTTCTTGTTAAGTTTGTGAAACCAGAGTTAGTGTCATTTACAGTAAGAGTGTCATCATGCAGTCTGTGGTCGAAATCTCTCTCGCCACTATCTTAAAAATGTATTTCCCCCTGGCAAGTGTGTAGTTAAAAAAAATGTTATTACAACAATATATCTTATAGTAATACTCTATGCTCACTATGCCTTAAAGGCCAGCATACCATAATGAAATCGACCTTTCCTGAAATCTTGCCCCCCTTAGTTACTCTCACTATCCGTTGTCAAGCTTTGTATTGTTGCACGGCACACAATGAAGTTTAAAATGAAAATGATGGCACAGCTATTACTCAACTTTTTAAATGCTTTTTGAAACTATGAGAGCAAGGCAAAAGCACTAGGTATGTTACTTTTGCCTGTTATAATGGTAGCAAACATCAGCTAAGTAAACATCATCTTGAGAATTCCTCTGACAGACGTTTTAGTGTTTCCAGCTGACTTCTTTAAAAATTAGATTTTTCTTAAAGGAATCTTGAATATGCACTTAAAGGGACAACGAGGAGTTTCTAATCGGTTAGAAAAAAGTCTCACGTTAATGTGGATGAATCTCCGCTACCCACACTTGTTAATGGGCCCATTTTCGATAAATATATCATTCCGTCTCTATCGTTATTTTGTTACTATTAGTGGTGGCGGAGATGCTGGTCGAACCGACCAGCGTTTCTTTACTTTCAGTTTCGCAACGAGTCATGAGAATAACGTAGCTGAATCGCCGTTTATGGTCGGAACTACGACGGTATGTGAACCTCTTTGAACCTCTGACTTTAATTATTGATAAATGAAAACATGAGTCCGTCTTGCGCCGGTCAAAAGAATTTTACGGTGCGCGCGGAGGCTCATAAATGTAGTGTGAAAACGCTTCGCTTTTCCAAAACTCCTCGTTGTCCCTTTAAGGGTTTTAGGGAAAGCTTAAAAGAAATATACCCCCCAAAAAAATCCTCCAAACTTTTTAGGGAACATCCCTCCTTAACAGCTTGAGCTCGCTAAGCTCTGGTTGGACGGCCACTGCTTGGGGAATGTCACCCCCACCAGACTTGTGACTCAGCCAACTCTTAAAAAAAACAAAAACGCTGCTGTGAGTCACATCCATTCTTTTCATTTCCCTTCCAGATGCGTCCAAGACGGATGTCCCAGAGGACTTTGACATTGACATGGAGGACCCCGAGACCGAAAAGGCGGCGGTCGCCATCCAGTCCCAGTTCAGGAAGTTCCAGAAGAAGAAGCGTGTCGAGAAGTCCTAGTGAGCGCCATGTTGCTCTGCCACTGTGTGTAGAGACGGCAGGTGGAAGTGACAGCACAGTGACGATGGTGTGACATTTGCATGTAAACAAATTCATACCTGTTGGAACTCCAGGGGTTGTGATGGGGTCAGGGGGTAGAGAATGCAATAGTCTGTTAATCATATAACATGTCTGTGAATTTTCAATTTCCTATTATTATAATGACTATTATTTATTATTTGACTGCTGTATCAATAAATAAGTAACAGACAAAGTTATAGAGATCTGGTTTCTGTCCTGCCATATATGTTCCATATTATATCATGAAGTCCAGCTGGTGTTTGTGTTAGAATATGTTTTTGTACTTAACCCAGCCTCATAGTTACTGTATACCTGCACCATCCCTTTCTGTACTGCCTAGGACTACATTTCCTAAATCACCTGTGTTCGTGGGAAGACAAGAGGGAGCATACGCTGACGTTAGAGAGAGAAGGTTGTTTTCAGGAAACGTAGCCTGGAGCTTTCCATCCTGAACAGAATATTTCACCCAGAGGCATTTTTCTTACCCGCATGGTACTATCAAGCTGTGTATCAATGTACATTGAATAAATAAAGACTCTGTGTGGAACCTGTGTACAGTGTATGTAAATATAAAAAAATCTGACAAACGCCCCAAGCTACAAATGTGGCTGCTGTGTATCTGACATTAACGTAGTATACTCTGCAGGGACAACAAAGGGAATAACAGTCACCAAATGCACATAATACAATGCAATGCACCTGCTCATTCCTGCAATTACCCACAACAGCCGGTCATATGACAGTATAGTGCAATGCAAGAAACATGTAGATACAATCAGAAAAGTGTGATCAGAATTTGGTGTCAACAGTGCTTTATATCCTTATATCAACAGTGCAGGCTGCTGCTGGTTTAATGGTGTGGGGAACGCTTTCTTTGCTCAGTGTTGGCCCCTTAATACCCATCAATCATGGTTTCAATACCACAGCCTGTCGGAGCATCAGCGATGATCATGTGCATCCCTTCATACACTGTCTTTATGAACATGACAGTGATTGGCAGCATGAATCATGAGCTGACAAATCTGCAGAAATTATGTCACGCAATCATGTTGACAAGATTGCATCACAATCACACATCACAATCGTAAAGAGATTAACTGAGAAAAAAAATGGTTGGACATTTTGAGAGTAAAGCGAGGCCTTAGCCAGTATTAGTGTTCCTGATTTAAAGTGCTCAGTGAGTGTATAACAAACTATAAATAGAAACCTCTTCAGAATGAGCTCAGCTGAATCTATTCCCTTCTCAGCTTGATGACCTTCTCCATGTGGAGCCAGGCGAACTGACTGATTCCCACTGAGCTTTTTTTCAGCTACGGGCAGAACGACCCAACAATATACTGTAGCTACACCTGGTTTCATTCGCATATATATCAATTCAGCATAATAGATTCACAGTTCAGAATATGAAAAGGCTATTTGTTTCCTTGAGCTTTTAATACAAGCTTGAGTCTTAAAATATCATCTGTTCAACTAATTTGTCCAGCTGTTGCTCCGTCCTCCATTCTTCTTCACATACAACTGTCACCTGAACCCTTTTAAAAGTGATCAGTCCCATCATTATACAGTATACTGCTCACATACATCATGTGATCCTAATCATCAGCTTGCATGATGAAACATGGGAGAGCATGGGCTAAAAAAAAACATGCATGTAGCCTGAAGGCTCTATATTTCAAAGGAATAACATACCAGCATGGCAGCACGCTGCATCTTATGTCATTTATTTGCTGGGTTTCCAGCAAGCGTATACTATTCATATTTCATGTACTATTTTGTAGAGTATAGTATATATAGTTCACTCTTGGCCAGACTACTGACAAGAGGCTTTGCTGTACGGCCCCAACTTTTACACAGGCATGAATCCGGCCCAGTGAATCCTAATGACAGTGATATGCTCTGACTTTTCCTCTAGTGCCATTATGACTTTGACATTAGTGATTTGGGGTGAAATGTCTTGACAGCTGTTGGATCTAATTTGTTCTGACATTTACAATATGTTTCCCCCTTGGATGTACTGAATCATTTTTTCAATCCCTTAATTTTTCATCCGGTGCCATCACCAGCTCATCATATTAGTAATTTGTCCAAGGTTTATGAACCAAAACCTGTCACATTTCCATCAGCCTCGCAGAGCCAGGTTATACTGTATTTTATGACACCTGAGGTGATTCAGGTCTGGATACAGTATTGCTCTTAATAAAAGAACTCAGCTACAATCTAAACCTTGAACCATCTGTTAAACATATACAGCAGACATACTCATTATACGTGACTATAATCTAATCCGGACAAAGTTGCTTGACACTTTATCCTGAAGGGTGTCAAGCAAGTGAGGAGTTTAAACTGTCAGAGGTTAGGATGATCAGGATCATGACACTGTATATGGGAGGGTCAGTTAACTGCATTATAACACGGTCAGTATAACAGGGACGTGATCTGTACTGCAGATCGGCTTTGTAATCCTGGGAAGATTAAACTGTCATGGCAAGCACATCTGATTTCTTGATATCCACGGCCAGATGTTTTACAGTGCAAAACAGACAGATGAACAAAAGCCTCAGCATCCATTACATTTCAAAATTCACATAAATCTCAGAGACATCACCAAACTTTGCTTATGTTTAATTTCCCTGCTAATAAATCAATGCAAAGGATGCTCAGGACCACTGTCTTGTTTCCTACATGGCAATAGTGCATTGACCTTTAGATTTCCAGTGAAGGTCACTGTCTCATGGAAGTACAGGACTTACTGCAGTTGCTTGTTTGTTTGCTTGCTTGCTCTATTTTCCATCCAGATGACTGCTAACTAGGCTGCTGCCATGTCACCCCAAGGCCCAAAGAGAATAGTAGTCTGTCCCAAGGCTGCTCTGCTCTTTCTTGTGTTAGTGTAAGTCTGTGGTACGGATAACAGAAATAAAATCATGAAATTATGTAGATACTTTCTCTTGATCTTGCATGGTAATAAGACTTTCTTCTCTCATTTCGGCTTCTTTCCTCTCTTGTTCTCCTCTCTGCTCCCAGCTCTAGGGCACAGACAGATTGTGACGTTGACAGCGGACTACATGTCATCACCTCTGGGTGCCCTCGTTGTCCCTGAAGTTTTGGCTTGAAAGTGTACCTCTCTTACATCAAAATTTTAGATATATTACACCGATATGGTCTCTGGACATAGTTGTTCTATTTTGAAATCCATGCTCGGAGTAAAGTCAACAGAGACACCTTTCTTCATCCTCTAGACACAACAGTCCACCACTCATTCATCCAGTCAGAGTAAATACAGCAGGGATGTACTACAGACTATTCTTGGGACAGAGACCAACCCTGCTGCAGATTAAAATATGTTGATACATGCAGTGAAACTATTACGGCGAATATTTGCACATGCACAGAGGGTGAGATTGTGAAATTCACTGTGCGCCTTCTGTTCTGCCAATAAGAGGAACATCACTCCGACAGACAGCAGAAAAAAAATAATGATCGAGGGTACAGAGTTGCTCATGAATGAGTTCAAAATGATTGTTGCTTCTTGATGTGGTGCATTATGATGCTATTAGAAGATGGTAAACAGTGGCATTGACAGGACACACATAGTCAGCAATAACACTTAAACTGTGCCATTCAACCCATGTTGTATTTGTATTAAAGTTACAATAAAACCAGTAGCAGAAGCCTCGACCGTTGACAAATGGTAGGTTGGGACAGGGCTGGAACCCAGACATGGTCCTCTGCTTCTGTAACCCTTTTGCTTCAAGGGTTTCTTTTGCTCAGTTAGTAGTTAGCTGAGTAACAAAAACCCTCGCCATCAACCACTAATCAACAAGGCGTTTCCATCTGCAGAACTGCTGCTTCTTCATGTTTTTTTCACACTTATCGACCTAAAACTCTAGACACTCTTGTGTGTAAAAGTTGCAGGAGAGCAGCCGTTTCAGAAAAACTCAAACCAGCCTGTTTGGCACTAATGGCCAGATTTCCCACTTTATGATGTTTGATGGGAACATTAACTGAAGCTACTAAGCTGTATCTGCACGGTTCTATGCATTGCACCGGTACCACATGATCGGAAAAGTGCTTAAAAAAAAAAAAAAACTAGGTGTACTGTAAGCACAACCACAAGGTGAGGACGCACAATACACAACTCTTACATGCAAAAAAACGATGTAAACAGAGCAACTGGTCAAACAGAGAAAATGTTGACCTACTTACAGTACTAGAGAGTGAAGATGAACTGTCACAAACAACAAAGAGCAAGCAAAATAAACACACTGGGAAGAGGAAGCCCAATTGGACACAGGTGCAACACATTAGGGGTGGGGTCGACAATCACAGGAGCATGGGAGGCAGCGGAAATCTGTAATGAGAGGGAATAGTAGACACCAAAATAAACCAAAAAGTGAAAAACAAACTTGAAGAAAACAGAAATCATTGTATCCTGGAAAACTAAGACGGGTCTACATTTACCCTACTTGTTCTTGGAGTGGAGTGGGAATATATAGTCCATCAAATAGTATTTGCCCTGCTCCTCTGGTGTAGCACAGGCAGTGATGAATACAGAGTTTATGGCGTCTCATTGTTTTCTTTGATCGTGTCCACACAGCCACAGAAATCAAATTCACACTTTGTGGTTACTGAGAAAAATAAATCATCCGTAATCTAATGAAAACTGACATCTCTGTGATTGGTTCACACATTGGTGCACACTTCAACTTACATATGCATTTGAATGTATACACTGGGAAATAAGTGTCCGTACAGATTTTACGGACTTTACTGACCCTCACACACATGGCACATCCATTTTTTTTCTTCCTTTTGCGTCATGTGACCGGCTGATGGTATTTCCTGTAAGACGGTGCACAGATGGTCCTGGTCGATGTGGAGGAGGATGACTCCACTGGGCTCGATTCATGAAATTTACATTAGTCATTAGTTTCCTGTCACACTAACAGTAACATAAATTTGATCTAATAACCAAGGTTGTGGGCCTGTTAGCCGAGAGTGAGGAAATTCACTGTCAAATGTAACAGCCTAGCGTGTGCGCAAATGACTGATGCTTCTTCACTCCGCCGTACACTAACTGTAAAAAGCTTTGAACTCATCAGTGCAAAGCATCAGCAAATCTCCCCTCTGCCTGTCTCTGTTGGCTACATGCAGCATTTTGTTTGGTTTTTCACTGATAAATCTGCTGCTATGATGAGAGAGGAAATATAGTGATGATGGATTAAATGGTTGGTGGCTACTTCTCATGGTTGAGAACAAAGAATCTGACAGACTTAAAAAGAAAGACAGACTAAAACTTTATATTTGTATCTTTGATGTCAGAAACAGAGGCAGATGCCTGGAGTTGGTTTTAATGTTTTCACATGAAGCACAATTTTGTGCTGGTGGTCCACTCAAGTTTTAACAGATGAAGTAAATCCGAAAACAACAGAAACTTTCTGTAACTATAGGATGAAAGGAAAATTCTGGTTGTTTTTCCCACAGGTAGCAATAAAGGTAGCTACAATAGCCAATTCACTTTGAATTATTCATGTAACAAAACCTTGCTTTGGAATAAAATACTGGTAAAAATAAGAAAAGGGTCCCTTTTTCTTTAATTCACCATCAGGTGCCAAATTGTGTATATTATACCTCGATATAACAAGATCTGCTTTGACTCAGGAGATTATATAGTGATTGCCAGATACTTAGTGTCTGTATTTAGTCATTGTTTTAATATTTGTTCTATGCTACATAACCATCAGTGAACTGACAGCTGTGATCAGCTGATCCTTCCAGGAGTGACATCATGTACTCTACAAAGACATCATTCAGTACATATGTGCAACATATAAATGTATTTATAATGTTTTATCATATAATATGATGAGTATAACGTGGCAGTATTACAGTGTTACCATCAATTTCTGAGGGCGATACCCATTAATCTTTTATATAGTGTTTGGTGTTTCTAGTGTTAACCATGGTTAAAGTTGCAGTATAACTTACACCAGTGACATGGAGAAACAAAACCAATACTTCAAACTGGTTAGGAGTAGGCTATCAGCTCAGTTACTTGTTACTGTTGCATGTAGCTGTGTTATGGCCTCACCACACATTCACACATGGGCAAGCCCCTGCTTCCTGTGCAATTGTGCAGATAAATGGTAAGTATAGCACATGTATTTATTACGTTATTAGTTAAATTATTGATCCTGTTTACATAAGGATTACTAGGCCAGAATAATAGGTGAAGTTAATGAAGTGAGCCCTGAAGCAATATATTTTCTCTGTTGTCTTAGCTGGCCAGTGAGCAATAATAGATAACCCGGCAAATGGCTCATGGGATTTTCATCAGTAAAAACATCTTAAGCCTCAGGGCGAAGGTAACGTTCAGAAGCAGCTGATGACCAGTGACCCATGGCTTTAAGCGTAGATACAGGGGTGACAGTTGCTCCAGATGTAGCTGCTCCAGTGCATAATGAGTGAGCAGTGTAACACAGAGACAGAGAGAGACACAGAGACAGAGAGAGAGAAGGGGGTCGGGCAGTGGAGAAACAAAGATCATATCACTGGTTCCTCCTCCTCCTCCTCCTCCTCCTCCTCCTCAGTGGCTCATCCTAGCACAAGGATGTCGTGTCAGAGAACAAATACAGATCAGAATAACATAATGCCTGTTGTCAGATTCTGGGTGCTTGAGGAAGATGTTGAAATAGTGTGAAGATAAACATCAGTGCTGCAGGGTGATAACGTGATAGGTCAAAGGATTTCCGAGCCAGTAGAAAAAAAAACAATCCACATGAAACCCACAACACTGCTTCTGCGTCTGTGTTCATTTTGTGAAAGATCACTGCTGTCCGAAAACATATCGCTCTCTCACTGTCTCCCTCTTCCTGCCATCGCACTCTCACACTGTGCGTTGTGTGGAATATATTTTCTCAGCTTCAGATTTGAACACTGTCCTAGAAACCTTACCCCCTGGCAGTGCTGCTGCTCTACTAACCTTGTGATTGTGAAGTAACCCCAGAAACCAGGTGCTATTTTTACCTGCTGTTCTCCTCTCTAATGAGACCTCACCTCCACAGCTGCAAATCCCTCTTCGAAGGATGTATTTAAATGATACTTTCAGGAGACCATATACTATCCGTTGTACTACACTGTTATCTTTCACCTCTGCCTTTTTCACTCACTCTCTCTCTCTCTCTTTTTTTCTAACTTAGCTGTATTATTAATGAAAAATATCTTACAGGGAAATTCTTCTGAAATATTTCTGGAGGTTGTTATGGTTCAAAAGGGTTTAAATTTCTGATCGAATCATCGTACGGTGCTTGTATCAAAGCTACTTACTATGTTACTGTCGTAATGATGCATAATGTAGGCCTATGTTACTGTTTCAAGGTCATCAGGTCCACTCATATCTTGCATTTAGCTTTATATAGACTTGTGGCAATAACTCACATTAGAAAAACATAAAGCCAGTAGATTATTAGAAAAATATATGTTCAAGTCAGTGGGCAGAACATTACTTAGATAAGAGCTCAATGACATTCTTTGCTGAACTTCAAATGGTTTGAACCTGCATACATGTACCTCCCAAATGAGCAGAGCACCTTGGGCTAAAAACAAACCACAGGAACTGAATGACACTGTGGACCAAAATCCCTCAGGATTACATCCAACACTTTGCTGACTGTATTTTCAGTGGATGTGATTGAGATGCAAAACTAAATCCTCCATATCAGTATTGTCATACAATACATCCTTATATCTGCAGGTTTGAGGAGACTGGATTATCCAGATGGGTCAGCAAACGTTTTGCCGTATAATCTTTTAATAATGTGCGATGGACCAGTCTCTTAAAGCATAAATAAAGTAGCAGCTACAAGTTACTACAGGTTTATACAGTATGTAATACTGTATTATGATACGTTAGAATAAATAGAAAAGGAACAAGTCAGAATCATAATGGATGGTTGTCGTGATTATTTTTTTTTATATCTACTGTCTTTGAAAGGCTTGTGTTAATTTCAATATGTTTTATGTAACTGTATACAGGTAACTATTTCTGCACAACTTCTGTCATATTTAAGTGGCCACTGTCATGAAGCGTTCTTCAGGGAAGCTACGATAGTGATGCTGTGTTATATCTCACTCAAAGATGAGGAGACTCAAGACAAGTCAGACACAATAAGCACAATAGCAGATCACTCAGCAGACAACACACAATCCATCATTGTTCAGTGACGAAATATGATGCAACACCCTGTCAGATTTACTGCAATCTGCTTTGCCAGTTTTACAGTCCTGCTGAAAAGTCCAACATAACAACAGGTCAGGTGACTCCAGCTTTGAGATACCAGCTACAGTGGATGCTCCATGATAAGTCGCTGTGTTGACTGCTGGAGCCTAAAATCCGATCAGTTATGTGAGCAAAACATAAAGTAAGGCAGTTGGTGGAAGCTTATCTAGAGCACATTACAATACCGTGAGTGAACACAGCAGCTCCGGTGAGATTCAAACCCCTGACACTGGTCGTATTAGCGCTCCACACACAGCTTTATGAAAGATCAAAAGCAGACTCTTTATGTAGCACACTGCAATATTCTTCTGAGATTCAACAAACCCGTCCAACTATCTATGACCAATTACAAGTGTAATTTACAGCCCCTTCAGACAGTGGCTTCTCTTAATAAGACGCTCTATCATTTAATTGTGGTCATTAGTAGCATGAGACACAGGAAGAAGAGGATTTGACTGTCAGACAATGTACATCTGTCCCTTGGATACTGAACATACAACCTGTAACATTTCATTGAGTTGATTATGTTCTTAATTAAAAGTCAACTTTGGATCACTTTGATAGAAATTAAAACTGTCAGATGTGATTTGAAAGGAGAGTTTTACCAGATTCATCTTGAAATAATCAATTTGTTTATCTTGCCTTTGTGGGACTTTTAAAATAAAATCTCAACAATTGACCACTTCTTTTGTTGTTTATCGTCTGTTTGTCTGTACACCAGGATACAGTATCTGTACTTTACTTGGAAATGCAATTTGTTAAAAGTTAAGTCATTATTTGATCTTAACTGAAGTGGAACTCATGGAAAAACGAAAAATGTTACAAAGTCCAGTCCATCTATAAATGTATTTTCTGAACCATCACCCACAAATAAAACTTCTGCGGCAACAACTTGTTAAACAAGAAAAACACAGTCTTGTCATTTTATAACCTACCTGTCTCAACACTTGTAATATAAGATAGTCATGAGACATAACTCCACACCAGGCGTAAATCCATGGGAAAATGGTGTGGTAGAGTGAACATTTCTGTTTGACCTTGCTGTCAAAAGAAACTCGTGGGAAACAATTTTCTAGTCAGAAACATCCTGTGCTCTTCAAGTCCTTCACTGCGGACAAGGACGGACAATCTGCCGGATCAATACAGTGATCTGAGACACAAAGAAACAGAGGAGAGAGGGAGGTCAAAACAGGTTTGAGACGGAAAAATAATGGGTCCGAAAGAGAGATAAACATAGTGAAGCACAATGTCAAGGAAACGAAGGAGAACGGTTCTTGTGAGGCCACGGAGAGGGAAGTCAGGGTGTGACTGATTAGGGGAGTGTTGTGTGAACTCAGGGGGAAAGTCCTTCCGTTTCGTGCTCTCTAAATTGCCCCCCTGTCTCCTGCCAGCTCTTCAGGCACCTCATTATGAAACACAGTTGGGAGGGCACTGGTCTAACCTGACTCTGGTAACTGACAGTGCTTGTCACACCATGGTGTCCATGGTGGATGGTTGAAAGAGAAATCCTAATAGAAATCTTCACTACCTCAAATGAGGGCATCTTCCAGTCTACTTGATCCTCTGAGGATATACTGGGGTTAAACTAATCTGAATTTTTTTCTTTACAAAATACAGCCACATGTTGAACCTGTTGTTGTAGGCTATGAAAACATGCATTTTGAGAGAGAGCATAAAAACTGTTTAAGTAAACAAAAATGACCAAATCTCTGAATTGATGGTCACTTAAACTACAATGCTACCTACTGTAGATAGCAAAAAATAGAAAAAAGAATATGTATACAGCCTAGTTAGGTAAATTTGCTTTACAGTAGCTAAAAACTAAATTTACAGGGGAAACAGTTTACAGTAAATAGTTAAAATCAATGGATATTAAAGTAGCTTCAATAGTAGCCTAACAGATTTGAATAGTCACAGAGCTAGTATATATGCTAGAAGAAATATAAGTAGCAAGCTGAACAAGTGATTTAATTATTAGTCAGAAGTAGAGGGTAGCCTGAATGTTGCTTAGCTAATTTCGAACTGTTGAAACTGTGTGCTTAGTGATAAAAAAAATAAGTGTATCTGTTAAAAATGCATAATCAGAGATATAAAGGAAATGCATATTATAGGCTACCTCTTAAGAGTGTATATGTATAGTGTATATTATGTATAGATCGAGAGGTGTATAGATCGAGAGGTTCATGATACTTAACAAACATTAACAGTTCACTTGTATTAAGTTACTGTAACAATATCAATTTTTACATAATCAATAGTGTAAGAGCATCTCAACTCAAGCTAACACACTCTTCCTTGTGATAGGGGGTGTTGCTGAGGAGGGACACTTGAGTTCATCTGACAGGGCTGAGGGGCTGCATGAGACTAAAAAAGCTTGGGGACCACTTGACTATCTTATTAGACTTGAAACTCCTCTTCCCCTAACCCAGAGTTTCCCTCTCTGGCTGCTGAGCGCTGTGGGAGGTGTGATAATGGCCTGCAGCCAGGAGGCCAGTCACACAGTAACACTCCAATCCCGCCTCTTCCTAATGTATGAGGGCAGCTGCAGAGTCATAAAGTATTCTCAGTGTGCAGGTGGGCCCTCCATCTTCATTATGCTACCACACACTCCAGTGAGGGAAGTGTACAGATTTAAAAGAGAAACTTAAATTATTAGTCACTGACAGTAAATTTTATCTTCAGTAGGAACAGTTTCTTGGAATTACTTCTTGGTAACTGCATGAGGTTTTCCGTAGCGATCAACCGACTGACTTCACTCCTTCAAACATGCAGCAGATGATTTTGTGACACGCCATCTAAAGAATGGGATAAAACAACAGATTATGTATTTTTCTGCTGAGCATCAGAAATACTTAAATCTGCATGAGTGGAACTGATTTCCCTGAAGGTTACTATAGTGTATACAGTATGCATTGGTAACTGTGTGCAGGCAATCTTTTCCCTGCCTCTGCTGCTGTCTCATCCACATCATTCTCCAGGGCTGTGACGATCAGCGTGACAATGTAAACCTGATCTAGGTGCCAGGGTCAGCGCTGGCATGAATAATTCAACGTGTTCAGGGTGGTGTGCTCCTGCAAATTGCAGACACACACGGGAACAGACTGCTGGGTTGTCCTTGATGTCTCTCTCCAGGTTGTCACAAACAGTTTTGGTGCTGAACCATCCCTTTCCACCTCCTCAAACACCACTCCTTGTTAGCGGCAAATGGACTCAATTTGGTGACTGCACAGCGCCATCTGTTGATCAGCTGCAGCTGCACAAACTTATTCTAAACGCCTTTTCCAGGAGCATCGGTTCATGTTTGTGCAATGTCAAGGTTTTCCTTTAAAGGCCAGGAGAGTTGGAGAAATCTTCTCTTACTAACTTTTTGCTGCAGTTCATTTACATAATGGCAGGAACTCATGCAGTTGAATAATCCTGCTCAATAAATGTGACAGGTTTGTTTTATTTCACTTTTTGAGCCTAGTTTGTGCAGTATGTTGATATGAAAATATTTCCTGTACTTACTGTCAGTCATTTAACAGTAACAAATCCTGTCAAACAAGTTGAGGCAGTCTTTGTTCGGGAAGCCCTCTGGTTGTTTTTAAACAGCGGTTTAAAGCCTTTTTGCAAATAAAAATTAACACTGTATTACATATAGCATTACCAGCTAAACTTTGGTTGAAAATATGCAGTGTATGTAAACATAACTATATTTATTTTATATCTAACCTAAAGGACAGGCAGCGAAGCTGTGAGTGGTCCCTCATTTCCAAAAAACTGGGTGCTGAACTTCCCATAATACAGCTCAATGCCTTATTTCCTGTGATAAATGTGTTTTGACCTCACTGCCCTTAGTCTAAGCCTCAAATTTATGGTCAGTAGGGTGACGATTTAATTTTCCATATTTCACCAACAGATTTTTCTAAGTAGAATAAGGCCACAAATTACATTTGACACTTGTGATGCTTAATCAATGATGATTTTAAAGAGCTACATTTAGCTGTGGGGTCTTATTGTATATAATGGATTGCCACAGTTGCCGTTTTAGAGATTTGACCCTTTGCCCACACAATCTTCAAGAAAGAGGGTCGACAGTGTGTAACAGGTCATGGGGCAGTTCTGGCCACTATAACACTAATATGTGAAAACTGATTCATGTAACTTGAGTGTGGTTGTTGCTCAGCTCAGTCAGTGCAGTAAAGACCGTTTAACACAAAAAGCCAAGGGAGCAATGTAGGTTGAATGGAGAAAAAACAGAAAAGAGCGAGGAAATGAGTGTTTAACAGAAGTGTAAGAGAGAACTGGTTGCAAAAACAAAAGTCTAATCCTAAAAATGAATCACATATATTAGTGCTTCTGACTCACAACACAAATCTGTGGGATCAGGAGATGATTAATGGGATGTAATCCAATTCAATATTTATATTTTTAGCCTTTTCAGTGTTATTTACTTTGGAAATATTTTAGGTGAAGCCTCAAGAGATTATTTCTCACATCTGATCAAGTAACTATAAATATGTTCATGTATAAACCCTGTTAAATCAGTGACTTTGGGTCACATGTAGATGTTGCTTTGTTTTTAGGCGACAGAAAAAAGAGTTCAGGTGATGACTCACACTTGCGAATAATCAAGTTTAGATTTGAGGACAGTCCATTTTAAATCTTTCCAGCTGCAGCTACTGTGCTTTTCTGTAAATGATGGATCTCAATAGAAAGTACAAGATGAATGAAGGTGACAGAAAACAGGACAAAGGACGGAAAACAGGACAGGATGAAGGAGGAGGAAGTAACAGCCGAAACAGAGAGTAGAGGGGTGCTCTTCTGGACACATATGAATCAAAGTCAGATGTGTGCAAACATGACTAAGGACTTTATTAACCAAATCATTTTCCCCGTAATATCCACAAATAAAAGTGATCTCTTTATATATATTCACATTGTATAATTTCATAGTGTGACAAAAATTCTCTTTTTTTTTTGGATTTCCAGCCATTCCTATTAATTGTCATTTGATCAGTCGCCATGCAGTCATCAGAAAGGTTGAAAAACATTACGATTGGTCAGCATTGGCGGCCGTGTCTGGCATCACTCTTCTTCTCCTCTATTGGCTCTTCATAGTGCTAAAAACCCCCTCGGTTACCCAATCACAGATTTCATCACACTGCGACAATAAAATAAAAATAAATTAAGAAAGCAATGTTCTTCTGCAGAATGCTCCAGAGTCCTCCTCCCTTTCCCTTCTTGTTTTTTAGATATTTTCTGTTTTTATATAATAATAATAGTAATAATAATAATGACTATAATTGTCCTTGATATAAATTCAATAGTATTTTTTCTCTTTCTCAAATTTTAAATAAATCATTTTGGCAATCCTCATATGTTGTCACTTCAGAATAAAAGAATACTCAAGTAGAAAATAAAAACTGTGAGAGAAAATTCATCAGAAGAGGAGCGAGGTGTGAGAGAATGAAAAGTGTGAAAGCAACAGAGAAGAGCGACAGAGGAAAGAAAGAAAAGAGTGAAAGAAAGAAAGACAGACTCAAAGAAAAGCATCCACTTCAGACGCATGTCAGAAACGGCTCTATATACAACAATTTCTGTTGTGGAAAACTGTCCATCCTGTGCCTGTCGTCTGTCTCTTGTCCTTCCTCCTCCGGTGTGTCTGCAGTAGTCCTGTTGTCTGAAGCAGTCCATTGTGTGTCCCAGTGTTATACCAGAGTGTAAGACTTGGCATAGGGGTTGTTGCTCTGTTTCAGATGTCCTCTGGAGTCCAGCAGTGACTCTTGAGAGGTGCTGAGCTTGGCAGCCTGTGCTTGGGCAAGGTCTCCTGAAGAGGGGGCCTCCGCCCGGACCTCACCCCGGGCCTCTCCCCTCTCCCGGACATCCCTGTGGGGGAGGGTGGAGGCAGTTCCTGGCTGCCACTGCTGCACCTCCCTGGGTGAGGGCACTTCCATGGGGGTGGGCTCCATGGGCGGTGGCCTCTTCAGGGTACGGCTCCTCTGGGGCTCCAGGCAGGTCTGGCCCATGGCTCCTCCTCCTCCTCCTCCTCCTCCTCCTCCTCCCGCTGCTCCCCTTGTTTCCCCTGTAGCACCAGCACCAACTCCGCTCGCGCCTCCTCCCCCTCCTCCTCCTCCTCCTCCACCACCACCACCACCACCACCACCTCCTCCTCCTCCACTGCTGCTGCTGCCACTGCTGCTGCTAACTCCTCCACCCCGGGCCGCCAGTGGCACACCACGATTCAACAGGAAGTCCATACGGAGGTAAGGCGGCAGGTGGACCAGCTCTCCCCCTGGGAAGGAACACAAGAGAGACGCAGGTGACAATTAAGGTTAGGTTAAATTAGATTGTATCCCCGATTCCCCGTGCACAGAGACATTATAACATGTTGTTTGACAACAAAGTGAAGAGATTAACCCATAACAATGAAATTGTAAATCAAAACAAAGACCTGAAAGGCATTAAAATGCTCTGTGAAACTGAGAAATATTCTACATAAGGTGATTACTATGAATGTATCCCTTATTTTAAACATGGTCATTTGATTCATTGTAGATATAAGAAGAGTTTAATGCAGCTTTATGAACAGCTGCAAATGATGGAATAATCTTCTCTGACAATGTGTAGGAAACACTAACACGTCCCATTTAATAACCTGCACAATAAATAACGAAGAAGAAGAAGAAGTATCTTGTTTGACAGAAGCTTGACAACATCCCCATTGTAGTAAAATGATAATGATTTTACAGAGATTCCCTGGTTGTCTCCAGAGATGGCAGCAGCAGCAGCAGCAGTAGCACTTCTCTGGGATCTCCACTCTATGTTTTCTCAACAGGTCTAAGCTCTGACTAGTCTCCACAGACTCCACCATTCCTCCTCCTCTGTTTAAATTAACTGCACAGAGAGCTAAAAAATCTATATTTAACTCACATTCACACTGTTACATTTGCTCACCTCAGGGCCTTCTGGGATTATGACTGACATAACTATTATTTTAATGTAATACCAATCTTCTCCAAGTGTGAATCTATTTGAATTAATAGCTGCTGTCAGGGGAAAATGTGCAGAACATAATGTGATAGGAAGCTGATTATTACAAAGTTATCTTTGCTGTCATTGTTGGGGGCCCGATGCAGTGATTTGATTTATCTTTTCCTCCTGGGATGAAGCTGAGTGACTGTGTCTCCACTATACCAGTCTCTTCTGCACAACTTCTGCTTGGATTGGGCAATTTTTAAAACTTACTTGAAAACAACACTTGTTAATATTTTGACCAGGCAACAAACAACACTTACAAGTTGTGTTTCAATCTTTAAGAAATAGTTGAGTTGTTAGATAAGAGGACAGGCAGGAGGAGACACCTTGATTTTGTTCAATGAGTTTATGGCACTTTCACTGTCATTGTATCTTATACTGCTATACACACACATACACACACACAGACACACTTTCACTGGCAGCCACTCAGAGTTAATGGCAGCAAAGACGAGGCTGTTTCTGCAGATTCTGTCCCAACGTGTGACCTTAGAGAATGGATTTCTGGGTTCACGCTGAGAATGAATAATTTACTGTGTTTTATAATAAGCCCTATTAGTGCCAGCAAAGATGATGAATGGCTAGGAGTGTTAATTGAATTAAATATAGATTTAAGTGGTTCTGTGGGAGCTCATTAGAAATGTAGTTTGAAAATTCATCAGCCTGTAAATTGCAGATTGTACAGTAATGGGACTTGAATACAACAGTGACTCTGCCAAGCCATTAATCTGTGTAAGTGTCTGTTGCATCTTCAACTGCTCGCTGTTGTGAACGGTAATGTTTTCGTATTTTTAATGAGTATTTCTATAATGTGTGTCATTCAGTCATACATACAGTATTTAGTTTCGTGCCCATCATTAGCTGCTGCCTGTAGCTCAAATTACCAGCACAGATGTTAATGTGTTCATATGTGCTGAGGAATTTGGTGTAAAAGGATATGGGGAGGCTAATTGATACAGGAAGAGAAGCACACATATATAGTATGTATGTTTCTCTACACTGCTCTGTTGGGGGAGGTGGTTTACATGAAATGAGAAGAGAGTGAAAGAGACATGAGTGACAAGCTGTGCATCTGCATTTAACCTTTGCAATGGAGCGGAGAGGTCAGCTCAGGTCAGTCAGATGAAATAGAGACAGAGATGGGGTTGAAGCTGGGTCGTCCATCGGCTGTCAATCAAAGTGGCCTCTGCACTGGGACTGAGTTTCGATGAACTGATACTGTAATACACTGTACTTAAAAGTTACAACTCTGGAGAGACCTATTTTTTTCAATGAGCAACAGAAACATCCATTGCTCATCATTGTGTTGTGACACTGATAACTGAATGGAAAACATAAAAGAACTCTGCTTATTCACATACTTTTCTATACTTCTGGTCTGGGACTGCAAATGGACAAAAATAGTTGTCCCACTTTTGTGTTGCCTATGCAGTGCCCTGCCCTCAACCTCATCTGACATATTTGGTAAAAGCTGTAACCATTACCCAATGTAAATGGTCAGTGGTCCATCTCACCGATGCTCTTATGAAGGGAGATGAATCCCTGCAGGTTGCTTTTACTGTCTTCTGTTCAACCATTATATGTGTGATATTTATATATATTTTTAATAATTTGGGCCATTTAGTCTATGGTACATATAGTGCAACATTCAACCTTCTTAATATGCAGAGAAAAATTCTTACAATAAGGATGACGGTTGGTTAGAGCAGCAATTTATAACAGCTTCTTCTTCTTTAAGCCCTTAAGATCCTGTGATTTAAATAATAGGTGTAAATCCAACTGTCCCTCGTTGGGTCTGAGAACTTATTACTTAGTACTAATTGTGAGGCTTGCTGCAGGTTTATGCACTTGTTTCCCTCTGAAAACCTTGTTCTTATCATTTTACAGTCCAGTGACTGTAGAGTCAGCACTTGACACAGCCATAAAAGAAAAGAAAAAAGCTGAAAACGCTAATCTTATGAAAATAAACAATATAATACACTTTGAAGTAAGACTCAGTGATGATGTAAGATATGTACTCCCCGTTCTCCAGCTTAAACCACACATAATATCTGTTTTGCACAGTGTCAAAACACAACCCTTTACAAATAGTCAACAACATACTGGGAAACTGTAGAGGCAAAGCGACTGTAACAGACACCAGTGTCTAGCGTGCTTGAAAGGCTAAGAGGCTGGTATTACACTGAACAGTCTCCACTGTGGCAGTAAAGTGCTGTTTTGTACTGAGTGACAATAGCTTCAGGTTGGGTTTACAGATAGCCTTTAGTTGCCCTCTCTCCTTGGTGAACTGGTGATATGAGTCTGCAGTCCTGTGCGCAAACGTTCAAAACATAATGAGACCCGAAACTTAAGAAGCAGATCTGATGGCCTCAACTCTCGTCTGGTCAAACTGAGGATCCTGGGACACACACACACAGACGCACATTTCTGCTGCTAGGACAGGGGCACCTCCAACAACGCTCATTATCAGTGGCCCCAGACACAGTATTACATGGCAGCAGATGGAGTGATGGATGCGGTGTGTACATGTGTCAGGGAGAAGCGTGTCTTTCTAAATGCCTGTGCTGTTGTGTGTGGTCAGCAGAAAGTCGGCATGCGCTGCCAGACCTCGTAATTGATCTGTGGGGCTACTCGGTGGTGCAGAGGGTCAGGTAAGGTAAGACTACAACCTGAGAGGAGAGAGAGCACAACACAACAAGTTTCCTCAAACTGCAGATGTAATCTATGAGCCTCCACATGGTGTAACAAAGGGAAAGTTTTCTGTTTTCTTACAATAAACGTGTCCCTGTGGTGGCATAAGGGAAACTACATCTCATAACCCTTGTTCCTGATGTGTGATGAACTTGTTTAATGTGTTAAGTCTTCAAAGGTTGGAGATAAACAAGTAGCTAGACCCACTGCAGACCTATGAAAAAGGTGTTAACATTTCTACAGAGTCTCATCTACAGTAAAATGATCTTATAAACCCTAAACTGCATGTAGCAGCAGTCTGTAGGTTGTAAGGATGCCGCCCAGGACGGAGAGATGATCATGGTGACTGTCATGTCATTATTGGAGGTTAATTAAGGTTAACTAATAAAAAGTGAAACCATCTAGTTTCTGCCAACTTGAGTGACATATTGAAAAAAAGATATAATAATGTTATGTCAAGCGAAAACAGATGACACTCAAAGATAAAACGTGTTGTTGGCGAGACTACATTAATAGTGACGCTACACCAGAAGCTACAGTAGATGTTGTTCTGTGGTGGGAAGTAACGGAATTAATGTTTTCAGGTAAAACACAAGGTGACTATTTTCTTTGTGTAGTAAACTGCACTATCTCACCAGGTCTGTGTGCCTTGGGCACGGCCATGTTCATGACCCGGCTGACATCCTGAGGTTTGGGCGGTGAAGCGGTAAAGCGGCAGATGCCCGACTCAGACGGCGTGCTGGAAGTCAGGCTGTCGGTGTAGTCGTTGGTCCCTGCTGTCATCTGCTCGGATGAGGTGTCAGAGATGAAGCACTCGGTGATGGTGAACTTGGCGTGGCGCAGCTGCTCCTCCATCTTTGCGTGCTCATAGGCTCTGGCCAGCTCCTCGTAGGTGGAGGACGCACTTTCTGTTGACACCATGCTGCTGCGTGCTCGATCTGGTGACGACAGGTTGTGAGGAACAGGTTTAATTGTTGTCGTGCAGTATAAGGGCAGCAACAGCAAAAAAAAAACAAAATCAGCTTTTTTGATGTGGTGTTGTTCAGTGTTTTTGTGGTGTTTGAGTTTTATTTGATTCAGTACACAGATCAATATGGTGTGTGGATTTCATTTGGATTCACATCCCGGAAGCTTAAGCCAAGGTTACGCCCCAAAGTTGCACTTTCAAATTAAAAAACTTCAGCCAAAAATATTTTGGATTGCATAAAAGCCGATACGCGACTCATGCAGCCTTCACACTTGACACCGTCACACAGGCGACATGATTTCTGTCACATTCCTCCCTCACAACTGTCAAACTAATTTAAAAATAGGCTGCAGGTCCATGTCTTTCCTGGTTAGGTGTGATGGTCACCCGCCTCCCTCCTCTACTCTACCTGTATCCTGTGAGGGGCTGACACTGTAGCTGTCGCTCTCCTTGTCCACAGATCCAGTGGCGCGTGGCGTGGGGAGTCTCCAGTCAGTGGTCAGGGTGTGTGAGGAGCTGGTGGGGTGTGGCCGGTTCAGGGTCCACTGGCTGGCGTAGCGGCTCCGTGCTGCAGCAGGGCCAGCTTTGGCAGTGCGTCTGGCAGTGGGATCTGACGAGGAAAGAGGAGCAAATTGCTTGTTGAAGAGAGGGAAATAAACAGAAAACCTATTTTTGCTTCATCAGTCAAAGTCAAAACCTTGTAATGCGACATTAAATAGCACTTAAGTTTGATTGGGAGAGATTGTTTTGATTCAACGGCTGACAGATCTTTACATTTGTAAAATTTAGACAGATGTAAATATTTAACTCTGAATTTATTTACATCCGAGGGCTTCGATTCCCTGAATAAATATTTTTTAGTAGCTTGAATGAAAAAATAAATCAGTATTTCATCCAGAAGCATATCAATGTTTACTGGAGGAGTCAATGTGGATATTGAATTGGATCATATAAATTGCATTATCTGCTGTGAGAACTGTGTAAGTCTCTATGGAGAATATTTCATTTCCAAATTACTCAGTCATAATTCAATGACACCATTGTACAGAACAGAAAATGAAGTCTTTAGCGATGGTATCAAACAAATAAGCAAATTCAAGACCACAGAGAAAAATTTGCCTCTTGCAGCTGTGACATAATTTTTGGTAATTTCCTCATCTTTTGTTGCAAAGCAGAGTTGACAGTTGACATTATTCTGGCTCATCCATATAGTGAGAAAAATCTGACAATGCTAACAGCTGTTGATCTGGCTCATCAATAACCCACAACTACACGATGTGTGGCAGGAGAGGGGACCTAAGAGTCTAAGAGTCTTCCTGTGTTGTGGTAATATAAAGATATCCTACTTTTTTGCCTCCATGTGAACGCTGAACATTATCATCTCAAAGCTCTGTGCAGTAACATTATCATCAATCTCAAGCTCCAACTGTCCCCACACAGACATATAAATAGTATCATATTCAGCCTGACCCAGACAGGCTACTGTATGCACCGCTGGGCCAAATCAGGATGAGACCCTTTAGAAAACGGACTGGATTAGATCTGTGCAGAGAAGAATGGCGCTGGTAATTGTAGTAGGTCAGACAGTAATTCCATCAGTGGGGATGGAGGGATGAAATGATGGAAGTGTTTGGCCAACAGTGGGGGAGAAAAGAAAAGGGGCCGAGTCAGCTAACTGAGTCCATGCCCCGCTGGTCAGGTTAAATGAACCAATCACATGACTGTCTGCTTGTGTGTAAATGCATTTGTATATGTGATTGTGATGTGGTGGGGCTTGTGTCTGTGTTTGTGTATGCAAGGTGTGCTAAGACAGGTATGTGATTGTTCTGTTGTTGTTTTATGATCCCATATATCTTGTATTTGCACAGTGTGCAGTGTGTATATGTGTGGTACATACACCCTGATATGTGACCATTCTACTGGTGATAGAAGAAATTAATCATTCCTTTATGGTGACATGTGATTGTTGAATGGATATGGATGGATGGATGTGCTTTTATTTCTAAGAATACAATCGCATTGTTGTAAACAGAAATGAACACTTAGTCATTTAAATACAACAAGCTGCATGTCTACCTTTACTAAAACTATTTCAAAAGTGAATATTGGTAATAGTCTCAGATTCGTGGGGTGGTGTTAATCAATATATGCACTGTCTGCACAAAAATAATTTCAGTACATCACTAATCTGTGTGTTCACGTCTGCATGTGCATGTGTGCACTCAGGCCCAACTGGGCAGTTGGAGCAGGGCAATCAGGTGAGCATGTGTCAAGGAGAGGCAGGGGGATCACTACTCTTCATCAGTTCTGCTTCAGCAGAGCCAGAAGCCCAGAGGTTGCTCTGCAGCATGGCTGCTGGGTCTTTGTAATCTCACTGCTGGAAGGCGGCTGACATACTGTATGATGGCAGTGTGCAGTTACGCTAAGACAAGGTGGAAAGGCTATTTGCCTTGCATGTAATCCAGATAAATGTCCAATGGAGTGCTGTTACTATATTTTATGGGGCTGAGGCAAATTTCTCTACAGTGACAGTCACCTATAAGACCAGGACAGTAACACAGTACAGTAACTGAACAAAAACAAAACCCACACAACAGCACAGGCCACAACACAACAAACACAACAAAACGAAAAAACAAACAAACAAACATTATTATTAGTAACACAGGACAAGCAGCAGGTTAGCAATATTAGTAGTGAAGGAAATAAATGTTGAGCACTGACGGTGGTGGGACTCACTGGTTCCAGGCCTGGCATCGGACACGTCCACCAGAGGTCCAGTGGCCTGGGACAGAGACTGATAGTGGACTGTGTGGGTCACTGTGGAGGATTTTTGCTTATTTGTTTCCCCAAAATCATTGTCTGTCAGCAGCACGGTGGACCTGTCATCTGTGAGACAGAAGAGTAGATACAAGTAGATAACAGGGCAGAAACAAGAAAAGAGAGACAGAGGAAAAATGATTATTTCAGTTATTAGCAACGATGCATTTGTTGAATAATGAGCACATGGTCTAATTTTGTGTGTGTCATACCGATTGTCTCCATGGTGTCCCTCTCCTCAATGAGGAGCTGGGCTCTGGGGATGTCAATGTGCATTCTTAGCGTCTGCTGCTGCTTGTTCACTGTGTCTGGCGTCCGTGTGTTTTTACTGTGGAGATTAATGAGAAAAATTCATTACTTTTCCGCTGCGTACTTTTGCATTGTGTCGCAGAAATGCTAATTCAATTCCATTCAAGTTGATAAGGAGCTCTAACTAGGCAAGAGGGACAGCATATCCTGTGTGCAATATATTTGATTTTTACTGATAGATGCTGTAACTCTGGGCTACATTGTGATTTATGTTCGCTGCTTAAAGGAAAGCAGCAAGCATAAATTAAAATTAAGCATACATACCTCATCAGCATTTCTGCCAGGCTTTTGGCATCTGTGAAGTCAGCAAAGAGGTAGTTAATACCATAATAGTACTGTCCTGGTTCAGAAGTTGCAGCAGTGGAAATACAAGTCGAATCACTGACAACTCCTCTTAGGAAAAACAGCAGTGAGAGCATGTTGAGAGCTGGGCATGTGAACTTGGAGGTGTTAGACCTGAAGATACAATCACTGATGTTTCTTTTCTACAAAAGCAAAGTATTACCTTGTTTTGGTTTGATTTAACATATTTAAAAATGAAACACAAAAGATTTTAATTACGTGACACACGCTGATTGTATTGTGTTGTTTTTGGGTTCAACAATCGCAGGTATGTTAGCACACAGCCTTATGAACAGAATTTGTGTAGGTGTATCCGGATGTGTGTATACAGAATGTACTCATACACGTGGGTGGGTGATCCTCTGCAAAATCTTGGTCTTTAATAGATCCAGAGTGTACAACATAAACGAGACTCTATTACTCACCTCTGAGTCGTTTGAGCCTCTGCTCCCTGCGTCTCCTCTTTAGCACCATAAGCATAATAAACACCAGTACAGCTACCACAAGAACAGAAGTGATGGTCACCACCATCTTCAGACCTCCGCTGCCTGACATGTTGTCTGAGATGGGGTCTCCTGTCTTGAGTAGGGGAGGGATGGTACCTTAAAGAGAGATAAACACGTTCAGTCTTTTGCTGTTAGGAATTAATCATCTGATTGTTCATCTGATCTACTTGAATCAGTCTTTAGATGAGGTCTTTAGTTGCTAGATAAGGTGTAACATCCTCATTTTTTATGATGGTTATGTCTTCAGAGCCACACTGTGCTCATTTAATACGCTCATTTCATGAAACAATAATTATTAATAAGCAACACCAAGATAACGATGCTGGGAAACAATGATTCCTGCAAATAAACCATGGGGGAGAAATATTTTGTATCCAGCACAAAGATTATGGGATGTTACATACTTTAACGTTAATCAGTATTGATTGAACACTGATGTTTTGGTTCTTTTTATACCCAAACTTAATTCTTGCAGATTCAAAGCCATCTAGTAATTATCTAGTAATTTTGAGCAAGCAGTTCAGGTGCTTTATTATGCATATGACATATATACACACATATGAATAGGGCCACAGCAGTCCCAAGCAACACTGGGTGCATCAAAGTGAGGCCCACATAATACCACATTGGCAGATAAACACACAAACGCAATGCTGCCTTTTTGATTATTGTGTTGTCAACAGGAATTGTTTCTCGAACTGTTTTAAAATTTGTAAAAACTCCCTGGCGTCTGCTCTGTCCTTAAATTCACCACTTTTTCTCCTTGGACAGAGCAGAAAAGCCTGCAGCTGATGGATGGAGGTTGGGGCACCAGGTTTGTTGGGAGACTGAATGTGTGTTAGTCTCCTGGGCTATAGCTCCACAGCTGAGCTGAGCCGTAGAACCACTGTCAAACTGACAACAGCCCACACACACACACACACACACACACACACACACACACACACACACACACACACACACACACACACACACACACACACACACACACACACACACACACACACACACACACACACACACACACACACACACACACACACAAAAGCACATCCGCTCACATAACATCCTGACAGGCAGCTTACACGTTTCAGCAAAACCCTTCAAAGAAAATTAATGAAGAGTCTGGAGCACACCACAGAGCTCTCACCACGTCCTATCCTACTTTAAAGCTTATACGTTTCCTTTGTGTATGAGTGACACGAGCTGTAGCCTGTGGCAGATAAAGCTACACCACAGCCCGTGGAGAATCTGAAGACCGTCCCAGTTTTTCTTACTCAACTCAGGATACCTGTCAATTTGTTCAAAGGCTGACAAAAAGGCTGACAAAACAGTATTATTCACAAATAATCTTTGAGCACACACTGTCCTGTAGGCAGAACTGCAGAGTGGTGCTGAAACACTGTACTGTAGTACTACACAGCTGCAGCAGAGGGTGCAAACTTTTTAACTGTTGATATTGATGCTGGTACTGTAATAGCAGGAACAGAGAAATAGCACTCTCTGTCTCAATCTGTGTTCTTTGTTTATGGGTTCCTGTAGCCTCACATATTACATTAAAATGGATTAGATATGATATCAAAGAACATGAAAATAGACACAAGACTAATCATAGCTCCAGTTCCATCTTCTTGTATCTATAAAACTGTTATGTTTGGCTATATTTTCAGATTGAAAGTATCTTTTTACATAATCAATATCGGTATGACCTCCTACTGATCCTTCTATTCTATCCTGATCCTTTGATTCTTGATATCAGTGCAACTCTGAGACAAACTGTTCAAATCCAAACTCACTTCCGTCAGCATTGAGTGTAGCAAAGGTGATCCTCTTTTCTGCTGAGCCGGCGCTGTTGGTGACCTTCATCTGCAGCTCGTACCAGGTCGCCTCCTGCAAGTCGTACAGGATGTAGCTCTTGGTCAGCGATGTGCGCTGGGCAGTCATCCAGGGGGCCGAGTCCACTGCTCGGTACTCCAGTATGAAGGAGGTGATTGGACAGCCGCCGTTGTTCCAGCCGACCAGGTTGAGCCGGGCCCTGGTGGAGTTGATGCTGGTGAAGAGTTCATGTTCTTTGGCAAACTGGGGCTCTGAGGAGAAGGAGGAGGAAGTGGGGGGGAAGAATGAAGATGGAAACTCTGGAAAATGTCACAGTTCAAGATCACAGTTTGGAACAACCTTTAGAGTCGACCAAACTTGATAATGGTTTGCAGATTATTGCATGTAAAAGGACTGTGAATTGCTACTTTTACTCAGTCATGTCATTGTTAGAGATAAGCTGTAATATTTGAATAATGTCAGACAATTTTTTTTCTCGTTTTTGTTAACATTTGAGTTGCCCTTACCTTTCCCATGGGTCTTGGCTTCAATTATCTCACTGATGCGCCCTGGCCCCACTGCATTCCTGGCAGTCAGGGTGAATTTGTACCAAGTGCCACACTTGAGGTTCTCCAGGCGGTATGAACGTTCACTAGGGCTGATGGGGAAACTGCCCCACTGCTCACTGTTGTCCTCTGAGTACTGCAGGATGTAACCTGGGAGGAGAAGGGAGAGGAATGAGAGAGGGGGAAAAAAACACAGAAGGGAACAGATTTGAAAAGTAATTAAACAGAAAGAAAACACTTCTCTTGTTTGATACACAGTAAATATCATGTCTTTGTTTGACGACTGAAGAGACAAAAAACAAAGTACAGTAAAAGTCTACAGCCACATAAATCGTTATCCACCAGAGTATACAATTGCAAAACTGACCTATGGGAATCTTTTGTCATTTTTACAGCTCCTAACAGGACTACAGTCATTAGTTGTAAAGTAAGTAACATATAAGTAACATATAGAAAGTCTTTGACCTGTTGGTGGCACTGAATGAAAAGGCAGAAATCATCACCATGAATTATTGCGCTGATTCTCATGGCAGTCAAACCAACAGTTACCCAGTTATAGTCTGGACAGAAGTGCTGGGTTGCCTGAGGACAGATGAACATTGCCATCCCCAGAGCACGCTGCAAGCCAGGCTAAAAATATTCAATTGTAGGCTGAGGTGTGTGCATTTTGGTGATGGATGACGCCGCGAGCAGGGAAGCAAAAACAAATATCACAGAGAAGCTATCATGGACAGCTTTTATAGTGACTACAACTCCGAAGACAGGAGCTCCATGATTAGAAGCGATGATAAATCACCACAAATAGTCTCACTGTGATTGTGCTTTCTTTAAGATGAAGCGCTTTAATCTTCCACTTAAACAGACCTAATCTTCCCTGCTGCTTTTTAATCTACCCTTCAGGACTCGGGTATTCAGCTTTACCAGCAGATAATGAGAAACAGGAACAGGAACAGGGATGCTGGACGAGAGTGAAGGTGGGTGTGACATTGGTTATCATAAGCAGCTGAGGGGAGGTGATTGTTCCTATAATGTATGTAGTTGAAGCATATTTGTGCATGTGTACATCACCGACAGCTGGGATGAAACTGTCCACTGCACTGTCTCAAATTTATCTGTTTATCTGTGTGTGTGTGTGTGTGTGTGTGTGTGTCACAGTCACCTCTGATGGAGCTCCCTCCATTGTCCCCAGGTATCCATGACAAAGTGATTGATGTGGTGGTAGTCTTGGTAACTGTGAGGCGTGGCTGGTCAGGAGGAACTGTGGATATGAGGTCAAACAAAAAAAAAGTTAATGAAGAATCGTTACAGAAGAATCGTGCATGAACTATTGTGTTTCAGACGTCTATCAGCCAAGAAAGATATTAATAAGCCTGCACAGCATCTACTGATTAAATACACCAAGGCCAAGCATTATATACGTAACCTAGAAGTTGTTTAGCTTCAAAGCACAAATAGTATTAGTGCTGCATCACCCAGTGTAACAGAGTAGCTTTTCAAGTATTAATAGTTTTGGACCAAAAATTTAGTTTTATCAGATGGGAGTGAAAAAATACACTGCCCGTCCAAAAAAAAAGGTCACCACTTGGATTTAACAAAGCTAATAGATAAGAGCCTCCCATTGGATAATTACTGCATGGATGATTATGTTTCAGCTGGCAACAACTTATTTAACCCTAACTGATGCACTCTCATTTCTTAAACAACCATGTCAGAAGACACATCATGTGGTCGTGGAAAAGACGTTAATCTGTTTCAGAAGGGTCAAATTATTGGCATGCATCAAGCAAATAAAACATCTAAGGAGATTGCTGAGACTAAAATTGAGTTAAGAACTGTCCGACGCATTATTAAAAACTAGAAGGATAGTGGGGAACCATCATCTTCAAGGAAGAAATGTGGTCCAATGTGACCACAGAGTCCAGACCTTAACCCCATTGAGAGTCTTTAAAAAATAAATCCAACTTTGGATGGAAATAAATGTTGTGACATTGCAGAAGCTCATTGAAACGATGCCACAGCGAATGCCTGCTGTAATCAAAGCTAAAGGCGGTCCAATGAAATATTGGTGTGTGACTTTTTTTTTGGACGGGCAGTGTATAAAAATGTCAAATGGTTGTTTTGTCTCCTCTTTTAGTTAAAACAAGAAACAAAGCCACTGCTCTGTAGCAGTTTTGTTATCTATGTGAGTCTCATTCAGATCTTTACACCTGCAGCAACAACAACAACAACAACTTGCCTTGGACCTGCAGGTTAAGTGTGATCTCATCAGACCCCCAGTTGTTGCTGGCCACACAGCTGTAGTTGCCAGAGTCCTCTGCTTTCACTGTGCGGATGATGAAGCTGCCGTTGCCATGGACACTGCGGCGACCATCCACCAGAACAGGGGTGGGAGTCCCGTTAGTGCTGGAGAGAAATAAAAAGAAAATAAGTTGAGACGTTTCTACAGATAATAAACCCACTGTGTTTTCACTGTGACCCTTAAATGTGCTGCTGACCAATAGTAATTGTGTCTTTGTGTGTAACTTACTTCCCTTTAAGCCACTTGATGGTAGGGGGAGGGTCTCCAACTGCCTTACAAGGTAAAACAATGTCTTTCATCCAGGGAGTGGTGACTGTCCCATTGAAGGTCAGAATCCTGGCCGGAGCTAAAAAATAATAAAATAAATAAATAACACAAACACACAAGCACATTTTTTATTGGGTGGTCTAAATCCTTGTCTACAAAGTAAGACACAGATCGATTTAAATGTCTTCCTAACCCTACCCCTAAGGTAGGATTAGATCAAGCAATGATTATTCCTGAAAAATCATATTAATTATGTTTTAAATTATGAAATGCAAGAAACAAAAGAAAAGAAAATATAGTATAAAAGAACATTGTTATTCCATCTGAATTATGATGATATACCTTTGGCCAGAGGCTCCACTGTAATCTTCTCGCTGTTGTTGCCATGACCAGCAACTGTTACAGCCACCACCCAGATAGTGTACTGTCTGTTTCGAGCCAAGTTCGGGATCCGGTAGAAATATGCATCTGGGGACGCCTCGAACTCACTCATCACCTGTAAAATGGAGATAACAGAAAGATTAATGTATCATTGGGAAGTAACTTTGTCCGGAAATGTTGTTGTCGTGAATAAAGAGCGGCCATTTTGACCCTTCACAGACATGCAGCTGGTTTAAATCGAAGAATCATTTAGAAGCATGGGTGCACATACTGTAGGTTCAATTAACAATTAACTTCAAAATGTTTCAAATAGTTTTTAAGGATCATGTTCCCTGGAGCTGAGAAGGAAGTTGGTGAAAAGAAATACTGAAAATCTCGTGGTATACAAATGCTATTACCATCGGATGCAGGTTAGAGCAGAAGACGATGTATTTCCTAATGATGCCGTTGAGTTTGAATGGAGGCAGCCAGGAGACAAACACCACTGAGCTGCTGGAGGCTGCAGCCTTTACCCCCGCTGGAGGACCGGGAGCTAAGGGTGAAGAACACACAGCAGGGGGGACTCAGATAAATATACTATAGAAACATGTGGTATATTGCAAGCAATGGTGAAGAAAAGCATCATTAAATAAAAAAAAGTTGATGATATATCTGCAGGATGAAATAGGTTCGTATGCTTTAATCGTATGCTTTAATCCCCTATAATGCTTGTCTCAAGTGTGAAAGCAGTGTCTTTCTGTAGCATCGAAACTGTGCTGAATTGTGATGTTATTCATACCATCCTCTTTGGTGTGTACGTAGATCTGTTCACTGCGGACACCATCCCCAGCGTTGGTGAAGGCTAAGACCTGGATGCTGTAGTTGGTGTACTTCTCCAACCCGTCCAGCTCCAGAGACGGCTGATTGGTGGTCACATTCCTGATCTCTCCCAGTTCTGACAGAGGAGAGACAAAAAAAATTTAGAAGTGATACACACACTTTGTAATGCTGCAGCATACAATAATAATTATGAACATTCAGACCAATAACAATTCATTCAGCATTGCAAAATTATGAAAATACTTGGTACCTGTAGTATAACTAAAATTTGGTTCCAGTCTTCGCAGAAAATAAACTCAAATGTTCGGATTGTAAAGTGCAGATGTCAAGCACACATCTGCTTAATATAAATAATATGTTTCAATCCAATAAAACTGGTATTATAGGATTCTACTTTTCATTCTTGCTCCGATTTTTGGTCTCGTTGCCTCCATCCTCCAGCCTTCTTATGTCCTGTCACTCAGAGCCGAGGCAATGGGCCTGGCTGGAGTTATTGCATTGTGAATTATTGATGGAGACCAGCCAGACTGCAGGCTGGATCACTGCTATAAAGCATGGTATACATTCAAGGGAAAAACACAACAACCACAAATACTCCCTCTGTGCAACTGAGCCTTTCTATACCTATTGTTGATCGGCATCAGAAAACCAGTCATCTCATAATGAAATTTAGCAAAAAACACGTATGTAAATCATTTCATTATTATCAAATGATGCACATCAGCTGATGAAATAATTTGTGTGATTCATTTGCATTTGATAATGACATTGGCAGTGTTTTATAATCCTCAAATACGATGGGTGAAACATACAATATACAGAGCAGTGACTCACTAAGGCCAGCTGCTAATAACTGCTTACATCTAAAAACTTAGGAAAACGTTACATGAAGGAAGAAAACAAACACATGCACACACAGACACACACACACCATTTTGAATTATTCAAAGTCCACAACCTCTGCAACACACACAGCATATTACAGGAATACCACAGCCTCCCCTAGTGGATGAACAATAATAAAAGGCAATAGAGATCGGCAACACAAGGCAGCATGAAAGACATTCAGGGGACTGAAAGAACTGGATTAAATAGGAAATAAACTACACTGGCTGATAAATCATATCAGCGGTTGGATGTGTGGATGTTAATACCTCCATCAGGCAGATTGGCCCAGTAGATGACTCTATAGCCCTGCAGGTTCCCGTTGAGAGCCTCTCTGGGCAGCGTCATCCAGGACAGTGAGATGACTTCTGGAGACTTGGCCACAGCCAGGACATTCTCCGGAGGCCGAGACGGCACTACAAGGTACAAGCAATTATCAATTATCAAGTACCATGTAAATATCAGTTAAACTGCTTTTCTTGAGACATGAATTAAATGGTATATAGTCCTGAAACAGAAGAGATGCTTAGTATTTCATGAATTATGTCAATTGTATCCTGAAATTCCCAAGTGATTATTGTCTGTGAAAAAAAAACTTTGAAAATGAAGGTTATCGTGTGTAAAATATGAATACAGTCACTTCATCACATACTAACAGCATTCATTGAATTAGCTTTAAACAGTGGGTGTTTTTATGAGGCAACTGAATTCAAATGAAGAAGTATAAAATCTTTTTTTTAATTTTTTTTATAGAGCCCCAGGATTACTGGTTTGGAGCAGGATTGCACTAAAAAATAAAACATTTAATTATGATGTAGTTCAAAAAAGCTCCACTGGGTGGTAGCCTTTTCACAAAAATATGTCTTAACACTTGAAGATATGGACTTATATCCATGGCTATATAACACAACCTCTCTGTCAGTCCACACCCTCTACTTACCATCCTCAAGAGTTTTGGTGACCACCTGCTGTGAGGACGGGCCGGTGCCTGCCCTGTTTGCAGCCTGCACCACCACACTGTACTGAGTGAACTTCTTCAGGTTGTCCAGTACGATGCTCTCCGTGGTGTCTCCTGTTGTGTCTACGCTGATGATGGTGAACTGGTGGCTCCCACCTGGGCTGTACTCCCTGTAGCCCACCTGGTAGCCACGGATCACACCGTTCTGCAGGTGCTTCTGCGGAGGCTGCAGAAAGGGAGAATTGTTCAGAGGACCAACTCAAACACTGAAATCCATTGCTTTAATATCTTTAATTTATTCAGTCTTTATTTAACTGATTAGCTTACACATGTATCTGCCACTGTCCCTATGACGTACATTAAATTTAAAAAACACTGGCAATGTCTGGTAATCTGTCTGTTTCGATGCCTTTGCTCATAATAAGACACATGGACTGCACCTTCCAGGAAACTTTGATGCTCTGCGGGGAGGTGGGCTCCAAAATGACGTCCTGTGGAGGGCCATCAGGAGCTGTAAATGAAGCACATCATTCACTATTATTGCACGCTTGAGCTCAAATTGGAGAGATGATCTACCATAGAGGACGAGCTTTGTTTTGTCCTGTTGGATTTCACTAGATGGTGCTGTTGAGTTAAGAATGCGTTTTTCTTCATGCTCGTGCTCATTCATACACCTTGCAGCTTCAACCTCAACTCAATAATCATTACAGAAAAAAAAAAAACTAGTGAAATCATCAACTTTAACCTTTAAAATAACAGGATAAATGATACATGTTTTATTTAATTAGAAGTTTATGACTATATTTTAGCGCTGAATCTGGTAAAATGGGCCATTTTAATGTGCTGCTATGCCTGTGGGGGGGATCATTATGAGCAATAGAAGATAAGTAAAGACTGATAGAGCTGACTAATAGCAAGAGTGAACTGATCTGTTTCCCCAGATATTAAACACGATGGCCTCCATTTAAAACAACCATAATATAATTTTGTGAGAGATGACTCAACAGGTTTGAGGGCCAGGAGGAATTGGACACTACATCCAGTGAGTTTCCTTCCAAAACAGCATTTAGTCACAGTATCAATTCTCTGAGGAGCAGAGTTTAAGTATTAAATCAGCTGTGATGGCAATGTTATATACTCTAATAGCCAAATTAAAACTTTTAAAGGCTGTCATTTGGAGATAGTGGAGTTGGAAAATTTATCTCAGCCGCCTAGTTTGACTTCTTACCCCTTCTGAATCTAATTAGTTTTTCTTTTTTATGTATATAAAATAATATGGTGGACAGGTTTCCACAGGACTTGGTATCATGCTCAAGAGAAGCTCACTTACCTGCTTCGTCGGTGGTGATGGTGAGCTCGTTGCTAGGGTTGCTGTTGCCGATGATGTTCTTGGCGACCATGCGGATGTTGTACGTGGAGGAAGGGTGAAGGTCAATAATAGTGGCCTGGTTAAGCTGCGGTGACACATCTTTGGTTACCTGGGCCGACAGCCAAGAAGCTAGAAGAAACAGGATAGATAGGATAGACTGTCAGCAACGGATAACGACATTTCTCCCTTCGTCTCCATATTTCGGTGGCATTTCAACTGAATTTGTGCATCTTGAATTTTGTGTTAACCTGATTTGTTCTTGCACTCAATATCATATCCTGTGATGGGGCTGTTGCCATCGAAACCCATGGTCCAGCGGAGAGCGATGGTTCGATCTTTCACCTCCCTGATCTCCACCTCTGGAGGATCTGGTGGTTCTGAGGAAACACGTGGACAGAGCAGAGTGTGTGAGAGAGAGTGAGAAAGGGAGTGCTAGTCTGGAAATAGAACTGGGTGGCAGGCAGACCAGACAGATGCATTGGTTTTATTCTGTCTGTGATTTTCCCAGGGAGAGATTATGGATAGGTCTGCAAAGAGCAGAAGTCATATTGTACAGCAATTAAATTAATTTATTAATGAATTAAATTAGAAATGTTGGAAAACTTTACTTCTCTCCAAGTTATTTTTCATTTTCTTACGAAAAAACAAAAAAACAACAACAATGAGCTGAGGGGGGATCTTACCTTGCACTGTCAGCTGTATGATGCCTCGGTCCTCGCCGAAAGAGTTGATGGCGTGACAGGAGAAAAACCCAGAGTCCTCACGAACTGTAGGCATAATCTACACAGACAGACACAACACATGCAAATCTTTCAGGTGGCCAGAGAGTGGTTTTTCAAAAGAGAAGTTGGGTAGTGCCCTCAACTTAGATGTTTTTATCCAGTACTTTGAGATATAGCAGCAAGTGAAAGAGAGAGAGAGAGAGAGATGAACCTCCATCCTAAACCCTGTGAGACACTTAACCACTCAATTATCTCAAGGCACACATTCCTTGTAATCTTACAATACTGCACTACACATGTAGTCGTTCATACTGTGTTTTAATCACCATTAAATTTAACCAGAAGGTAGCTGTTTAATATTTCATGCTCTACTTGAATATTTTGCGAACGCATTTAACAAGAATTTTCTCTGCCCTTCCTCCCATCTTCTTCCCCTCTCTCTCTCTGCTTTCCATCTGTCTGAAGAGATAAAAATGACTGAGGGCTGGTGCTCGTCCCGAATATTGGATTCAAAGGGCATTCGATTTACAGTGAAACTGAGCACCCACCACCAGCGTGGAGATGACTTCGTCTGCCACTTCTTTAACGGTGACCACGTAACGGCTGGTCTCAGGGTTGATGATGCGTTCTTCTTTCTCCCAGCGCACCATGATGGGCTTCTCTCCGTGAGCTATGCAGCTCATCCTCTTCTCTTCGCCTTGTGTGGCCAGGGTGGTGTTGGGGTAGGAGGTGATCATGGCTGGGACTGGATGGAGGAGACAGGAGGAGCAGGGGAACAGGGGAAATGAAAAATAAAACAGACAAACAGTCAAATCTTTTATCCATTTTATGCACATATGCTGTTGATGGTGCCAGTAGAGTAATATCAAACATCATTAACAGTGTAGCTACTCCCCCTTCCACCAAGGACCACTTTAGAAATAATTGCTTTCACAGCACATTAATCTTTTTATCCCAAAATAGAAGAAGTTATATTTTGAAAAACACAGCATTCAGGGATTCTCTCACTGTATTTCTTGTCTTACACTGAGTGAGACTTCTCGAACAATTATGACAACTATTTAAACACCCATGGGAGCATCATGAAGCTGTGTTTGAGTCTACTTGTCTCCTCCAATACTTTGAGATTGAAACAGAGCCCTTCAGGTAACTCTGTACCTGCTTTGATAACGACAGCGAACAGTAACGTGCTGCTTTCTGAGGATGAGGCGGAGGAGCGGGAGAAGAAAGTGGTGACTCCTGACTGAACTCCCATCGGTCTGAGCGTGGAGCCGGTCTGGCTCTATGCCGTAACCGCACACCAGGCTCATTAGCTACACATTTAGCCCGTGTGTGTGTGTGTCATTCAGCAGAATGAGTATCTGTTGTGAACGTCTCTCGCCCAGACTACTCAAAGTCTGTACTCACACTCTCATACTCACACTTTCTTTCATTCTCTCTTTTTCCCTCAACTTGCATGAATCCGTCTCCTGATTATAACACTCACACAGACTTTCAGGTGCTATTCACAGTATAATGATCTCTAAAGTGTGAAGCTCCTGAATTGGATTATACCGTATTAACTTCTGCGTTTCTGAGCTGACTGAATGAATATGCTAATCTTTATCAGTACGGACATTTTGGACACCATCTTAATTATTATTACAAACGTTATTATGCAGGTATAACAAGTCAAATGAGCTGCTTGATCCCAGTGGTGTGATAGCTTTAAAATCTGAGCCAATCTTAGAGAGTCAAAGTATATAGAATTTGTGATCATTGGTTTCCATGCAGGAAATGCATACATGGTGAAGACGTTACTTGCTTATGAACAGAGCAACACCAGCATTGGTTTTGAAGTCATGTTTGAGTCCACTTAAAGTAGAAGTAAGTGGTCCGGTCGTTTTCGCTAATGCTGCGTTCTTTTGCTTTTGAAATCGTAAATTACAGCTTCAAGTCACGACTTACGACTTTGTAGCGTTCCAGGCAACCCACTCGTGTTTTTCCGACCTGTTTTACCGGTGAAAGTCACTATAATGGCCACTCGTAACTTCCGACCGGTGAACTCGTACCAGATTGAACTGGTACGACTTCACGGTCGGAAAAATACGAGTTTCCTTGAACGCACCATAACAGTCCTCGTGACCACCCATTAATGCTGGACAGGTGGTGTACAGTAGACTGTTTCACCAAAACAACTGGCTGTAGCTGGAGACAACCAAGGTCATGGTGAACCAAAACAGTAAAGAAAACCAAAACAATCAACTGAAAGATGCCAGAGTCAGGTGAGTCTCTACAACTGTTTGACACACAGAGAGTAATTACAGACTTTAAAGCTGGTACCCTTTAATGGTACCCTTTAATTTAAAAACCGCTAATTACGTGATAATGTCAAGAAATAGCCACAAAATAACAATTAATTGCGTCAAGAAATATTTCATATTAATGTCATGTTTTTTCATAAAGTAAAAGGATTGCACGTGCTTTTCAAGCTTTGAATTTTTTGGGAAAGGCCAGAATTTTTCTCCACCAAGTCAATTGACCGTTATTTCAATTGGACTATTTCTACGCAATCAATCGTTATCTCTTGCCTATATTTCTTGACATTACTATGAAATTGACTGTTATTTCTAGGCTATTTCTAGACATTATCGTAATTAGTGGCCTGTAAATTAAAGGGTTACCTTAAAGTGTTGTACAGTTTCTCTTTAGGAACTAATTGATTAATTTTGATTTACGTTAGATGGACCAGTTTTTAAGGAACTAATATTTATTGGGAGGTCTTCTGTAGAGTAAACATGGTGAAGGTGTTGTGGATACTGTGTCACTGAAAAGGACAGTAATGGCTGCTACGTGTGGCAGGTACTGTACTGGTGCAGCAGTGGTTGGAGGCCCTCTGCTCTCTTCCAAGAAAAGATGCAATATGTGTGCTGGAGTCACTGTGTGAATGTCTGCACACTCCTGAGTAATGTGTCTGCATGCATGTGTATGAGTGTTTTACCGTGAGTGCATATGTATGAAAGTGTGTGTATGAGAGCGGCTGTGTCTGGGGGAGCTAAGTGGGCGAGCACAGAGAGCAGAAAAGACTTGTGCTCATGACACATCTCAGCCACACTACACGATGGAGGAGAGAGAGAGAGCATGTACCCCTGCAGCGCTAGCTATGATCCCTCTCTCTCTCCCTCGCTCTCTCACTCCATCATCCTCCTCAGGCTCCCACCAGGACAGTGATGATTTAATGATGAGAGAGACCACTTTGATTATTCATACACAGCAGACAAGTCCGCTGGCCGTGCTGCTGTCTCCCACAGACACACTCGCATTCAAACGCGTACAGACATGCACGGACAATGATACACACACACACACCCACTGCACATTCAGAAATACACAAATAAAAACAAATAGATAGAGATACTGGCGTTGCACACATGTACTGTATGCAAGTACGCAGACACACTGACAAGATATAAAAATCGTAGGGAAGCACATGCACGTACAAATGCCAACCAAAACTGAAGCAATGACACACAAACATGGTTTTAAAAAAAGCAAGTTTCCCCACAAGTACAGTACAGTATTCCCCATGGGACAGATATTTGTAGAAAACTTTGTAATCATTTGTTTTTGGCTTCATGCAGGCACCAGACTGGTAGGGTTCATAGTACAGTAGGAGTGCCAGGAAGGTTAGATCATCACAAGTCAATTAAAGCACTTGAGATTATAATGAATCATTTACTGTACTTGTGTGAAATGACAGTTTTGCCTGATAGTGCCTGAATTACTCGGATGTGTTAAACCTCAGGCTCGAAAATGCTTCAAATTTTGCTCTTTTGTTACTAATTATTTAACTGGTAAATACATTAAATTGATGTACTGGCATTGTAGGTGTACGCATTTGCATTAGGGCCTGACTGGCTTACTATGGCTGATTCTGACTGATTCATATTTATTAGTCCTTATTAGTCTCTAACACTCAATAGATTTCACCAAAATCCAGAAATATCAACGTCAACACTGTGCTATAGGTGAAGAATTTCAGATTCCAGATTCATAATCTGGCCAACATGAATGTACAAAATTTCATTCCAACATGTCTTAGAAACTTCTTTATGCTATATGTGATACACTAATATTTACTAATAATTTTGCCAGGTCTCCTGTGTCACTCTAATTTGTTCACATTAAGTTAAAATCAAGGAAGTTAATAAGCACACAAAGGCAAAAACCTCCAGTTGCCCCCAACACAAATACACACAGTTTTTTGAAACATGTTTTTGTCTATTTTCTCACTGCTCATTTCCGTCTTTGAAGCAGCCGGCAAAAAATCAAAAGGGGGAGCTACTTGAATGTGTTTGTATGCATGTACTGATGTGCATGTAGGCCTGTGAGTGTGTGTGTGTGTGTATGCGCGTGCACGAACAACCCCCACCCACCCCCGACATGATGGAATGTGTCAGACTTGGGACTGCCAACGTTTAAACCTCATTTCTTATTCACTCGCAGCCCGTCCCTCTCCCTCGCTCCCCACACCATCATCCCCTTTCCCACTGCCCCCGCGCAGGAAATCGCTGATTTATTTTGCATAGCAACTATGAATTTTAAGTGAGTCCTATTAAGAGAGTCTCCTCAGCCCCTTCTCTAAATGTTATTGCTCCTTAACAGGGGCTATTTTCTCCATCTAAATCTGAGGCCTTGGCAGTGCGAGTTAACATCGACAAAGCTTGTGTTTGCTCATTGAAAGACCTCGAGAAAGGGCGCACAATGACAGCACACAAGGCCATGTGTGCGTACTCTGTACGAAATCATGTGTGCATGAGAGGTTTCGTCATTCATACTGTATGTTTGTATGTGTTAGCACATGCTTGGCTGTGTAGGTGTGTGCACTGAATGTTCCTGTATAGGAATATACATATATGAATACATCTGTATGCATTTAGAGGCGTTTCAATCTTCTGTAACCTTGTGCTCTGTACTGTACGTATGTGTGTGTGAGAGAGTGTGTGTGTGCACCTATTCCTGTGAAGGAAGCATGTGTAGCAGATTGCAGTATCTAAAATGTTCTACAATCTTCACAAATCTTGGTTGTGCTTCAGTGGCCCGAGCTGAGGTGAGACTACTCACTCGCTTCCTCCTCATCTCATCTCTATGCATCTACCGTGCAGCACTTGCAGGGCCCCAGGCTAAACCTATTCTTTTTGATAGCCCATAATTGCTCGGTTGATGTATATTTTTTAATATCCAGTGATATTACAGGGGCCTGGTAATAAAACATGGGTGGGTAGAGGAGAAAGTGTGAGTGGGAAAAGGGGAGACAAGGGAGAAAGCTGAGGATGTAGAGAGGGAGGAAAGAGAGGGAACAAAGACAGCAAGGTACAGAGAGAGAGAGAGAGAGAGAGAGAGAGAGAGAGAGAGAGAGAGAGAGAGAGAGAGAGAGAGAGAGAGAGAGAGAGAGAGGTATGGATGGAATAACACTAGGCAGGAAAGGTGGACTTTCTGTGACTTAACAGGGTGGAGGAGGCTTCATCCTTACAAGGAGATGTGTTCAGAGGTGAAAACAGCCCAACTACTGCATCACACAGGAGCACCATTTGAATCAGAAGTGTCACCGACTAACCAAAAGAACTTGAAATGGTGGTGAAAATGGTCTAATCACTTTGAGATAAGTGTAAAGCTAAAACAATTAGTCAGTGAATTGATGAAGAGAAAACTAACTGGTTTGATAGGTGATTAATCGTTCCAGTCCATTTTTAAGCAAAAATCTCAAACATGTAGGCTATACCTGTGTGCTTCAATCTCTAATGCTTAAATACAGTGTCTCTTGTTGACAATGTAATTATTCCAATTGAATCATCGATTAAGTAAACTGACAGGTAGAAGGTGGCAGGTAAACTGCGGTAATGTAAGCCTGGCATGCTAACTTTTGCAGCTTGTGTTGTTGTTGTGCAGACCATTAGTCTACTGTTAAATCTATTCATGTTTCTCAGTGGTTTTAGAGGGGTCATCACAATTTTGGCTCATTTCAAAGCAATTAATTGATTAATCAAGAAAATAAACAGCAAACTAATCTCAACTCGTTACTCGTAAATCTGATGAGTTGCGCTTAATTCCTGCTTGGATTCACAACACACACAAATACAACTAAGCTGATTACTTTAGACTTAGCAGCACCTCTCTGTTTACTGTATAAAGATTTCCTTTTCACCGAGTTGCCCTGCAACATTTCACACATTAAAAAGATATTTAGTCATCTGAGGCACAAAAAGCGTTGTGTGATCACACTGACAAAACAATTCTCCTTTGTCACTTTACAGGATTCACTGTGCTGACATCGTTATTAAGAAAGGGGACTAACATCAAAGCATGCATGGAGACAGGAACAGCAGAGACTGATGTAGAATGATTGTAAAATATGATGTATCACTCAAATATTCATCTGGGTTTAAAACAATTTTGCTAGCAGAGTAATTCAATGAAGTTAAAAAAAGATCAATAAATGGTAAATAAATGTATGCTTTGTCGTGTTAATGGGGGATTTAGCCACTCCCAGGCCACTCGCAGCTGCCAGCAAATAAACAAGGGTATAAAATGAAACAAATAATGAGTTATTTATCTTTTTAATCTTCTCCTCATTGCTGGAAACATAAGAAACAAAGACAGCCAGAGAGTGCAAATAAAGCAGAGAATCATACAGACTGCTCTTCCCTTGAGCCCCTTCGACGGCTACTAATTGAAGTATTGACGGATTTAAATGAAGCAGAAATGCACTCAAGAGTTCCAGCATCTAATAACACACACATGCACTTGCATGCATGCAAACACAAGCAAACAATTGCGCTGCATACAAGCAGAATGTACACAACACCCCATGCACAGATGCACAAATGAAACATGTGACTGCAAACACATATGCAAGCACTAGAACATGCTTGTAGTATGTACAGTATGTTTACAAACATACTGTGTGTTTAACAATGAAGAGAAATGCACAATTACACACACACAAACAAAGCTACGGAGATGGTGGCATTGTGGGACATGTGCAGCAGTAATGGTCTTCCTTTTTCAAACCATTCATGCGAATAAGCACACTTTTACAGAAAGCATCTTGAGTGTAGGAGTACAGTTTTGGGTTTAAAGGGCATGAAATGTGATCGGTTGATGAGTGACAAGCGTACGACAGAGTCTGCATGTAATGGCTGAGCAGCCAATGGCAGCAGAGGACGGACAGCATAGGGTATTATCATAGGTCCAAAGAACTTACAGCTGTTTCCTGTAATGTGAATTATTCTAGCTATGGCGATGACAGTGTCAATGCTAAGTGAATCATGAATGACTTAGAGGTTTTAAATAACACTGCAATTCAGGAGTAAATGGACAGAGCATAAAAAGAAAATTGTACCACATTTAATGTAATCCTGATGATGTCACAGAGGCATTGAAAATTGGCCGATTTTAAAATAAAATAAAAATCTTAAGATACTGCCATTGGCATCAAAAATCAAGTATTGAACAGCAGCAGTCTGTCCATGTGTTTTAGCAGTCTGTTGTTTTCTGTGGCAATTAGAACATGTCACTAGCTCATTCAAGGCTTCGAGTAGAGATTTGTGTGATCACTGCAGATAAGGGCAATTTCATACAGAAAAAAAAGAGCTTAATTTATTTAATGAATCTATAGCAGTAACAAACTCTAACTAATGCCAAGACCTCTGTGATCGTTGAATCAGATCCCAGTGGTTCAGAGTTCAATAATGTTATCTAAGGACAGTTGGTGATTGTTAAAATTTACGTGGATAGTGCATGTTTGATTTGTTTTGCAGAAATACTACAAGAACTAAACTAAATCAGTTCTTCCCAAAACTGCCAGGATTCAATCTGCATCTATCATTGCAATTAACTGAATTAACTTTATTATATTTTAATTAACTTGTATATTTCCTGAAGGGATTCTGAGGGTAAGAAGAGGACACTCTTTACAGATGTGTCTCACAAAACAGCATGTGAAACAAAACAGCAAAAAAATAAAACAAAATTGTTTTTATTCTTAATTTGGAGTGAATATTTCAGCAGTAAGAATACACACTGCATAGGGTCAATACGTCAGTGTGCATAAAGGAGAACAATTAACACACATGCAATTAACTTGTATTATCCCACTTTGCTCATCGACTTATGGAGTCAACTATGTTCCAATTTAACCCTAACCCTAAAACTGACTCATACTGTGAGAAAAAAATGTAAATTCATCTTAAGGTGAAGATATGGATATAAATCATAAAAGTTGTAAATAATGTTACAATACAGTTCATGTTAATGAAACTGCTAGGTACGGGAAGAAAGCTTACATTATTCAGCAGTGAAGCTGTTGAAATTCACTTTGATAGAGCTGAGTACAACATGAAACTGCAGCCTGAAGCAATGGCAGCGTGCATTCGGTGGGTCAAATCTCTCTCTCAGTCTCTCTCTCTTTCTCTCTGATTATACAACTGACTATAAAAACTAATGAATCTGAAACTGTGCATTAATTTGCTCTCATCTCCCACATCAGTACAAGATACACACTTACAAAACTATATGTACATAAGCCACTACTCTTGCTAATATGTCCTACAGTATATATCAGTATTTAATTGTTCCCTAAACACACACATGCGGCAGAGGGGTCTCAGTAGTGTGGAGGTGTGTGTCTAATCTTCTAACTAACTTACTAACTTCTAACTGTATGTGCAAACACACCAGGCCTGATTGTGCTTATAAATGTTTGCAGTAGTAACGCTTTCACATTTCTAGCACTGCCCCCCATCTTTACCATACAATAGAAAACACACACTCTGAGAGGAGAGAGACAGGGAAAGAGTTGCACTGTAGCTCAGTGCAACAAGAGCACTGATTGGATTACTGATCTATATCATCTCACTGTAACCTGTTTATGGTCAGCCATCTCTTTGACTCTGAAAGAGTCATATTGATATGATGGAGTCCAGTAGATACAGCACAAGCATATCATGAACAAATACAGCTCCAGTTTATTATCAACATTTTTCATTTAGTATGACAGAGATTGTTCTCTTGTTGTTTTCTTTAGTTTAAATATATTTCTTCAAAATATATATTCATATGACAATATAAATATATGTGGAGTTTGATATGCTGCAGAGAGTTAAGTCTACTGTAGCAGCAGCCACAGTGTTTGTTCTCTGTTGGTAGAAAATGGAGGCAAAAAAAAAAAGGTTAGTACAGCCATAGGTCAACTTGCCGCATAGCAACTGGGTGCTACAGTCAGCAAACCGACCTATGAAAACACAAAGAGCATGTTCGTCTCTGAGTCTGCTGCTGTAGGGCTGACAGCTTCACACAGCGCTGGTTCTCATCCTTGTGCACAGCGAGGCTTAATTACAGTGACACATGAATATCCATGACATGCCGTTGATATTAACGATAAAAAAAAAAACAAGAAAAAAAAAAACATATCCAGAGGGCGAGTTGTACACAAATTATTCTGTTGGCAGGCCTTCCACAGAGAGGTCAGAGATCAGGGTTGGATAAAGAACTTTTAGAGCATCCAGCTTCTTCTGTTGTGTCCAATCAGAGTCATATTACAAATTCAAATTGAGTGCCTGTGCCAAGTAACTGTATTCATGCTCATATGCAACAATGGCTGTGATTACAGTTTTGATGACAGTTATGCCTGCTTAACAAGATACTGTATATACAGTAGTGGGTGGGTGCACAAATCTACACAGACAAAAGATGTATAGGGTTGCCAACTGTCCCTCATATGTTTTTTATACTGCTGCATATATCAGAGTTTGGACTTGTAAGGGGACAGAAAGAAGAAGTGATAGACACAGAGAGGGCTGCCCGTCAGCAGGACTCCTCGTGCTCCAGTTTGATAACAGTAGCGAGGGGAAAATAAGCCCCACTCACGTCTAAGCACCATGAAAATGAGAAGCCACTCCTACTGTAGCTCTATAGGGGAGCTACATGCTAACGCTTACTGGAAGTAGGAAACCTAGTCGGGGACACTGAACACAGCAGTGAGAAGTGCACACATGCATGCAGCGGAAATATACTTTACGTAGACTCAGTGGAAGTAGCAGCATTACAAGCTGTATGCAGATGTTTTTGTACAGAAAGAGGCTAAATAACTCGACATGGTCCTTTAATTTTACTGTGAGAGTGGACATAAGCCATCCCTATTCAGTAGGTGCACTAATGGTCTGTTTTTTCTACAATTGGTCTTTTGATGCACATCTTCAGATTTACTTCATGTCACGTCTTAATTTGTGTTGTTTAGGTTCTTATGTGTTTTTCTATTGGGCTGAAACTCATCGCAGCCTCTTTAGCTGTGAATGGATTATTACCATAATCTTCTACACTCAGACTAAATTTCTTGATCATTTGCACAGCTTGTCTAATGCATCTGCTGATCTGCATCTCCCTTCACTCCGTTTATTTAAATGAATGTTGATCAACTTTAAGAGGAGCCATCAGTAAAAACCCCACAGCTGGATATCCTCCTTAAACAGCTGCTTGTTGCTGCAACCGACACATACATTTAAAATACACATTGATTACTGCCCATCAGCTGCTATTGATGTTGGGCTCTTACTTTTGACGGTGAGGTACATGGACTTGCTGACATCAGCTCCCACGTCGTTGCTGACCTTACACAGGTAGAAGCCGCTGTCATCCTCCAGCACGTGTTTGATCAGCAGCGAGCCGTTGCTCAGCAGCTGGATACGAGAGCCGCTGTTCAGCAGGATGGGCTGAAACTGGGGGACACCCGCACCTGGTACAAGTAGGATCAATAGATAAGATAAAGAGAGAGACAGAGAGAGATTTTGAATAAGGATGATATTTACAGACAAATATAATATGAAACTTTTTATACTGTATGATTTCATATAGTGTAGGAATACACAAACATGCCCACATGGTCATTTTCAGCAGAGAACACAACGTATGGTGCTCAGACAGCATACACTACTTAACAGTAAGCTGACCCCCAGTGTATCAGTGTGTGTGTATGTGCATTCATTTAGCCCTGCCTCTGTGTTTACAGATTTGATAACAAAGCCCGTCAGTTTTACGGAGGATTGTAAACATGTTTCTTAACACCAGGCCTAAATCCTTAAAACCGGCAAACATCTGCTGAGCAGAGTGAAGCGGACTGAGCTGCTGGTGTGATGCAGTCACAAGAGACATAATGCTCATGTTTAACAAGACAGCAGATTGGTGCAGAGGAACAACGGGCTGAAGAGGAGCAGGGAGGCCTCGCATGGCTGCTGGCCTTCAGCTGGCCACTGAGACTTTGTTTACAGTAGCTAGACGGGGATTTTTCCTGACTCTTTGTTCCTGTGTTTCAACTCTATGGATTCATTCTTTTCATTTGCGTTGGTTGAAGTAGTCAACAAGAACACACACGCACATAAATGGCCTTAAAACACACTTTGATATAATCTAAGTCGAGGACAGACTCATCCTAAAGGCATGGATTTGTCTGGTCTGGGAGCTAGTAGAGCGATGCTTTGCACAAGTCTACCCTCAATTCTCACAAGTCCAATACGACTGACATTTGAAATCCATCACTGAAGCCTCGTCGAAATAACTGAACTTGGCATTCTTGACATATCCTGTGTTTCTGCTTGCATGCAATTAATATCTATCTTTTTAATAGAAAATGATATAATCAATCTTTCTCTGTTATTAAACCTTGCAAAAGCTCTTCCTGCAATGGTGGCCTTAAATCTGCAGGAAATGTCATGACACTGAGTGAATTCTAAGGCTATCGTCTTCAGACCAGCCCCCTCTCATCATAATGAAAGCACTGTATTCCACCTTGCTCATGTAGTATTAAACACATGTGTGAACTGAGCCAGACGTTGCATTAGCACGTGTTAAAGTTAGCGTGTAGAGATTAGGCCGTTTAGTGAGCTGTGGGTTTTTGCTTTTTAATTAAAATGCAGTCAAGTGGCCATGGCAAGCAAAGGGTCAAGTGGTGACTTTGTTCCTGCTCCCCTGGCTCGGAGAGGGAGGGAGATGTGTTCTTCCTTGAATTATGGATTTTGCATATCCAAATAGTGTGAGTCGTTATGCTAATAGCAGATGACCTTTACTTACTGTTCCATATCTCCCAGAGACACTCATCTGGCTCTTAGCTACTTCTGTTGCAGTAAAAGCATGCCAGACAGTCATTCTGTGGACAAACTGCACTCTGGCTTGCAACAAATTAAACGACAGCTTCCCCAGCCACCTACCCTTAACGCATTTTTTTTTATTTTTCCAAGGTGATAAACGTTGCCATTTTGCCTCAACCACATATTATAGAGCAACAGATAAATTGTGAAATACCGAGGTAAAAATGTGTGACTGAGGCCCCAAAACCTACAAAACCAAGCTGCAGTCTGCTCAATTGAACCATATGGTGCCTTCCTCTGGATAGGTAAAGCTCCTTCCAAACACTACGAGTGAGCAGACACACACACACACACACACACTGCTCAGCCTGATCCCTCCATACTGATCAGGACCGGTCAGAGAGCGCTAATCAGGCATGAGGCCTGTTTGTCTCACATCCACACACACATACACGCACACACACAAATCGCATCAAAGGGTAAAACTAAAAGAAAAAAAAAACCTAGATCAGATTCTTTCATTCCTTTGATCATGGGGCCTTGTACACACACACACACACACACACACACACTTACACACCACTCCTCATTGGTCGTTGTCCTTCTGTTGGTGAAGCTTTCATCCCTGGTTATATGGATGATGGAGCAAACACCTGGGGCCCCCTCTTCATCTGCCCCTGCTCAAGTGGCCGAACTCACCTGCTGCCTTCCTGCCTGTCTGCCTCTGTATATCTGTCTTTTGTGTGTGTGTGTGTGTATATGTGTGTGTGTGTGTGTGTGTGTGTGTGTGTGTGTGTCTGTGTGTGTCTGTGTGTGTGCATGTGCATTTGTGTGTGTGTGTGTGTGTGTGTGTGTGTTTTATATTGTCTGTCTTCCTCTCTGATGATTCTCTAATGATGCAGGTGGAAACCCTATAAGCCTCCAGCCTGTATTTTCAGTACAGATGGCTGTATATAGTATGTGTGTGTGTGTGTGTGTGTGTGTGTGTGTGTGTGTGTGTGTGTGTGTGTGTGTGTGTGTGTACTATATCAGTGCATTTGCTCACATACTGTAAGTGCTGGTTGTGGATGAAGCAAATTGAACCCACTCACCTGCAAAAACAATACCACTGCCACACCAGCTGTGTATAGCACTCACCTCTGGACACAGCTGCTTGAAGACACACAACCTAAGTATCTAAAAGGTGAGGCTGTGCTAGCTGCACATAATATCTCAAACTGGCTGACCAAAAATATCCTCCATTTGATTATGTATTTTCTATTTACTATTTTAAGTGAGTTAATGTAGATGTAACCTTCAATGATGAAAAAAAGGAGGCTGTCCATTTTCAATATAGACCACAAACATCATCGATGTGTGAATGTGTGCTGTGCTTAACGTACCTTTGGAGTGCTCCCATACAATGGTGGGTGGTGGATAACCTTCGGCAGAGCAGTTGAGAGTCACAGTTTTCCCATAGATGCCATCTTGATCCTCGGGCTGAACCACAAACTGAGGAGGAACTGTACAAAGACACAAACAACAGTCAACATTTATAGATGAAATTCATATAGACCGGAAGATTTTATCTTTAGTGAGAGAGGAGGAACTAATAAGTGAAGTTACAGCAGTCTGTCTGTTCCTTTTCGCTGTCTCACCTCTAACAATCAGCTGACTCTGGTGCTCGACGGTAGCAGCCTCGTTGCGGGCGATGCAAGTGTAGTTGCCGTTGTGGTCGGGCGTCAGGTTGGAGATTCGCAGTGAGCTGGTGAAGTCGATGTTGTCCACGGTCACACCCAGGCTGACGGGAATGGGCCGTCCATCCTTCTGCCATGTGATGTCCAGTGGCCGGTCGCCTGACATGACCACGCAGGGGATGAAGACTCGCTGACCGATGGTAAAACGCTGGAACTCAAATGGCTGGATGTAGGGAGGGACTGCAGACATATATGAGGAAAGAGAGGAAGAAAGACAGGGATTAAATGTTATTTCAGCCTTGAGTTTCAAAGATCATCCTAATTCCCCGGATTCAGTGGCAGGTACTGTGTCCTTTTTTCAGAATAATCCTTCAATCTCCTAACTATCTTGCTTTAAAGAGGTCACTGAAGGAACATAAAAGACCTGAATTGCAAAGCATTTGGCAATAAGTCCCCATCATTCTCAGACTGGAACATTTTGTCCTTCCAGAAAAAAAGAAGCTACAAGCACACACAGACCCTGAAAAATAACTAATTCAGACGGTTTGGAAAAAGAAATCTAAGTTTTCTGTCTCTCTGTCAATCAATTATCATCTAATAATCTACTAACCTACATACTTACAGATGTGCCACTCCGGCTGCTCCTTCAATCAACCATTTAATCCAGTGATCTAAAATCCTGATTGCAGCCGTAGCTAGTATCCAGCAATAAAAAAAAGTGTGTGTTCAAAGTCAATCTGGCTGCATAATATAATCACACAGTTCTACAATAAGATGCATTCAAATTGCCTGCACTGTCTCTGGGAAATATCCAGCCATCAGACAAGTCATCTGTGTTTGAGTGTCCAGTGAGTTCAAATAACTGTGAAATAAGCAGCACTTTAGCAGCTTATTTAATTCACAACAAAGTGGAGATAATGGACTCCAGGGATCCCCAAAGACACTTCCGCATTTTAAGCATGAGCAGAGTAAATTAACAAATGCACTCGCTCACTATAGCACCACTGGGAAGTATTGCTTTATATCATCACTCTCTTCTTTCGTTCCGACTCTCTCTCATCCCTTACTTCCCTCCGCTCAGTGGAAAGTGTAATATAGTGACAACAACCTTAACATACTGTACAGAGGCGAGGAAATGGGGCATAATGGGGAAGCCCTTTTTAGTATTACCTATTACAGGCTGTAAGATCTCAGTGGAGATCAGTCACTCAGCTCTTTAATATCACTGATACAGTCTTCAGAAGATACTCTGATGTGCTGAGGAATATCAGGTAGATTAATTCAGGCTGCTGAGATCTATTTATAAATCCGTCTATCTGAGTGTGTGTACTTATTCATCTTTCTAATTATGGGTTTTCCAGTGAGGCCATGTGAAGATGCACATGATAGAAAAGGAGTACATCAGAGTGAGCTTTGCATTTCCAAGCTGAAACTTTCTTTCAAATGTCACTTCATACGCAATCATATGGAATTTTATTCATCACCAAGTAACACAAAGACAAAACTATGATAGCTGAAAGAATAGTTAAACATGTGCTGGTGTACACTTTTTGCTTTCTAGCTAAAAGTTGAATGAGAAGATCATAATGATATCATGATCAGTATGGAGACAGGCCAGCTGTTTTTAGCCTTTATGTCATGCTAAGCTAACAGGCTCACTAACTGTAGTCTTAGCCTATATCTAGCAGAGATATTTAAATGTCACTGATTTTCTAATAAAGCTTTCAACAAGAGACTAAAATTGTGACCAAAAAAACATAAAACAAAAAACACCTGGGCGAGGTAACAACAGGGTGTTGTTCATTAAATTGTTTAAAAAACTTTGTGGTTACATGTTTGATTAACCAATTTATACTTAACAATGCAATCTGACATTGAATCTGTATGCCACTATCTACCTGTATGTCTCAACCTGTAAAAAATGTGCTTTTGAATAGGATTTCTTGACATATTTGCTTATTGTGAAAATAAAAATGAACAAGGCCGTGCGACCCCATCCATCCATCCATCTTTCGACACATTCAGCTGAAAACAACTGAAAGCAACTGAGAGGGATTTACCTCTCACGCGAACATGGACACTCTGTGAGTCCATCTTGTTGGGTTGGACCATCACCTTGCAGTTATACTCTCCGGCGTCCACCTGCTGCACGTTGGTCAGCTTCAGAGTGCCGTTGTTCTCAAACGCTCGCTGCCGGTGGTTGAAAGGGAGCAGTGCAGAGTTTTTGTACCACTTTATGGAGTAGTAAGGGTAGCCAATGACCCGGCAGTGAACAAAGGCATCGCGCCCGACAATCGCTGTGATGTTTTTCATTGGACGAATGCTGGCGCGGCCTGAAAAGTGACAGAGAATGAGAAAGGAACTTAAAACATTAAATCACTCGTCTTATTTGTGCTGGTGTGTGTTGTTGTTGTTGCTGTTGTCAATTAAACAATACATTTCAGACTAACGACTTTACAAATAGATACTTAGATTTAAGATGAAATCAGCTGCTTGTAAAAATAAAATATTTGTCTCCTCCGCCTCACATATGGTAGCTGCCACTGAAATACTGCTCAAACTGCTGTTAAAGCTTTTGTTGTTTGCTTTAGCGCAAGATCCAGAGCTTAGCTCTAAGTAGAGTAGAGATTTAAGAGTGCTAACCATCTGATGGAAAACAGAATGTTTAAATAACACTGTACTACTGATACTTATAACTCGGCTCTCGCTGCTCACCCACCTAACAGTTACACATTCTGTGTCTCATAAAATTGAAACAGGGTAATCGCTTTAACATCTGATCGTGAAGCGCTGAATTGGCTGCTTGAGTAAATACACGCAGACACATGCATACACACACACACAGAAACACACACACACGAGCAAACCACAGATACATTTATTCATGCAACTAAAAGAAATATATTTTTCTTCTGGCTATTTACAAACCAGCCCATTTTGGAACCAAAGATCCAGATATGCTTGTGTGCAGCAAACCAGGATAATTCATTTGGCCTAAAAATACAGGCATGTAGGAGAGGCACAGTAGTAATTTGGAGAGAAACAGACGAAGCTGTGAAATTATACAGGGAGCAGAGAAAAAGAAAATAATACATAAAAGAACACGATAACTGAGGCAAAATCTATAAGTGGAGAACAGCGTCAAAAGAAATGTAAATGTGAGTAAAGATTTATTACTTGAGCAAAAACCAAATATGAAGAGAAAGTAACAAATGATTCAAAAAACGCAAACCGATAAAAATCTAAAAAATATTTCTACATATTATATAACTGCAGAACCAAATAACAACTCTACTGCTAATGCCAGCTGCACAGAGAGACACAGACAGACACACTGAGACAGACAGGTATGTGTATTGTTGTTCTTGGAGGAGCTGATTTGACAAGCACCTCTTACGTTTATTCGAGCCTGGTGGTACACGACCCCGGCCGAGTTGCTGCACGTGCACCGGTACACCCCTCCGTCCTGCACCTGGGTGTGCGTCACGTTGAGCTGGCTGACCACGTGGCCCTCGTGGGTCTCGTAGTGGCCCAGGTGGTGGTGGCTGTCTTTAATGACGGGGTCGTCGTCCAGCGACCAGGTGCACCGGGGAGGCGGCGTGCCCTTGACGTTGCAGACCAGGAAGACGGGCTCGTTGGGGTTCACCACCTTCTCGCTGAAGGAGGACAGGATCTTTGGAGTACCATCTGTGGTGGTGGGGGACAAGGGGGAACATGGCAGGGGACAGGAGAATAAAACAAAGGTTAAAATGTGAGCACATGTTACTGATGATTTACATACTGTAGCTGTTATTATTTACTCAGCGTCTGCACTCCAGGGTTTGGGAGTGCTATTTTCTGTCAGAGGTAAATCTATGTGATAAAAGCCCCTTTTTGTGAGACATTAATTGGCAAAAATTAAGGAAAACATCATGTGTTTTTTCAAGAATTTTCACCATTTTGTGCACAACCGCTACACAACTGTAGATTTCATCATAAACAGTGATCCAGGAGCTTTCCTCCCAGACGCACAGACCGGTTGGCTTTTGAAATGTCTGTGTCCGCCTGCTGCTGCACTCTGATAATCTAGGTCTGTTCCACATGATTATAGATTATCAATATCTTCTTTTTACAGCTCCCTGGCCACAGGAGACAGTTGCCTGAGCAACGCTGCCAAGGTAAGCTATTGCATTCAAGAGTGTGTGTGCATGTGTTTTCGTAAGTGTTTGTGAAGTCTGGGATGATCATACTAATGGTGGACTAGAGCCGAGAGTCACAGCAGGATGCCATTAACACATAAACCCAGTATTGATCTCCAAGGCGTGAACCTGTCTCTGCTAACTCATTGATTATGCATAAGACAGCTACCACTGTGTGGCTTTTGGTCAGCATTTGTGTGCATGCTTCACCCTACAAAATGACATGCTCACCTTCAAGGATGACTTGCACAAAGTCCTGTGCAGACATCTTGCCCTTCCTGGCGAAGCACTGGTAGGCTCCGCCGTCGCTCTTCGACATCCCTTCCATGATGAGGTTCTCCCGGTTCAGCCCAGTGAAACGAACGTTGTTGCCAGGGTAGATTATCTCTCCGTTGCGATACCACGACAGCTCGTACTCGTCCGAGCCACTCACACTGCAGGACAGAGACACCTTGCTACCCACGCTGCCTTTCACCTTCCGAGGGCTGACCACGGCCTTCAAGGGCTCTGAGGACACGAAAATAAGAAAATAAATGTTGTATTTTCAAAGGTACTGTAATGATGATGATGAATGAATGAAAAATGAAAGGACGATACAGAGAAGGGAAGACTGAGCAGGATGGATGTGTCCAGCATTTCTGAAAAACCCAGATCTCTAGATTAGAGTTAAAGTAGGAACACTATTGATCAATTTAGTCACAAAACATTAATTCCAATTTATAATTTAGGTCACAGAAACAAGCACTTCACATTCTTTGTTAGGATAGGTGTTATACAACTCCTATTGTGGACTTCCTGCTTTAGAGATGATGTATTTCTCAGCAAATTTAAATGTTGTTATCTAGTTTGGATAGACTAAACATATTTGCATATATTTTGAATTTGCTTGATGAACTTTGGTTGCTTCAAGAAATGCTTTTCAGTAGAATCCTTTGCATTTTTCACTGTGGCCAATGATCATTATGGACTGGATATTGATGGACTGTAATTACGGTATATCTATAGGTAATACAGATATTCACCTCCTTTAAATAAAATACTTACGTTTGATATACAGCCGCCCCATGACCTCAGCGTTGCCATAGCTGTTCCACACCTCACAGACGTACGTCCCAGAGTCACTGGGCTGCGTGCTCTCTATCAGCAGCCCCGTGATGGTCTGGCGGAAGCGGCTGTCTGGCTCCAAAGGGCTGTTGTCCTTCAGCCAGCGGTATTTGGGCGTTGGGTAGCCTGAGGCCTTACAGGGCAGCTCCACCCGATGATTAATCATCACCTCTCGATGGTCAAAGCCATCCAAGATGCCTGGCTCAGCATTGGTGGGGTCTGTAAGGAGCAGAGAATTTAGTGTTAATTAGTGGCGAGTGTTGCCAGGTGCTTGATAGTATAATCCAATATTGATTCTCGAGGTCAAGATTCACTTCTATAAACTATATATTTTGTTATGTGAGGCAGAGAAGAGAGGAACAGACTGCGTTCCTATAATTTGAGACAGATTTTAACTGTGACAAAAAAAAAACAGGAGAGGGTATGACGAACTGATTCCCCCGTTCCATTTATCTGTCACATATAATCAGCCTGCAACAACCTGTAATACAATTATTGTTTTGTTACTGATGTGGGCCAAAGAAGGACTGCTAAAGTTGTAGTCATCCCACACTGAGCAGACAGTAGGTCTGGCTGTAAATCTAAATAGGACCTTATAACTGTTCTGCACCAGCCTGCAAATCAGTCTCTTCAAGAGCAGCTATGTTTATGTTGGATATAAAGTTTCTTTAGTGTTATTATTAATATTCTTTCTTATCTAGTTTTAAAACATAAGAAATGAAGACCAAGGCCAAAGAGAGTTCAGCTGATTTCTAGTTTGTACTGGGCACTTACTGACCTGACACTATGAGGCGTGCACTGTTGCTCTGGCGAGTCTCGCCGGTGTAGCGGTGGCGTGTGGTGCAGCGATAGTTATTCAGCCCATCCTCAGGCAGGACGTCCAGAATATACAAGGCTCCCGTGGATGTTATGATGTATCTTTGTCCTGAAGCAGATAAGAAGAGCAGGGGGGAAACACATGAAAGGCAGCAGTTGTGTGGTTGTTATGTATATATCAAAACAATTTTTACAGTATAAAGAATTCATTCACTGCGGCACAACTGAAAGATTTTTTTTTTCCCCCATCGGGTGCTGGTGAAGTTTGAGTTTGAGTCTCACAGAAAACAAAACCTTTAGAAGTTATTCTTTAATTCTACATGAGATAACCCGAGTCCTCTGGAGCAAAATGAAAAAAGAAACAATTCCTCTCTTTTACTGCGAACTAAAATAATTGTAGTAATGCTGTAAATTACTGCGGTGAAATCCGTGTCACCCCAGATAATGGAACACAAAACGCATCCCTACATTTTAAAAGAGCAAAAATTATGTTCATAAAAATCTGATCTTTGACCCCTAACAGCTTTTATTGTCTTGTCTCTGACTTCTGCTGTTGCGGAAACCACACTGGCGCCAACGTCTGGTATAGAAAGCCAATCCCTCTCTGGCTGTCAGAGCCAGTTCTGTATGTACGGTAATATTATGTTAATTCTGCAGATCAAACCAGGCTGAGTGGGGTTGTCAACATCCATAAGGAATGAAACCTTCCTCTCCGCCATCACATGAATGCCCACATTCCCGTGGGAGCAGATTGATGTCAAAACTGATCGAAAAAGCAATTTACAGGAGATTGTCTTCACTGTGCAGTGGTGGGCATGCTAAGGCAGAGGCAACTAAGGAAGCCTGTAAGGGCTATAACAGCTACAGGTAATGTTGGCGAGGTCGAGGAGGAAAACAATGTACACTGACATCATGAGGTTAAGAGGCTACAGTACACCGCTGCACACATTAGAGGTGGGCGCATTAAAAAGTCTTTATCATCGTTCCCATCTGATTTTGTCATGCACGGTGAAGACAAAGATAAGGCGGAAAACATTCAGAGCAAAAACACTTACAGTATATGTCATCATTTCACACTGCAAATTTTTTACTGGTTTTGAATTACCTGCTCACTAAGCTAATAAAAAATGTCATAAACAAAAAGCCTTGGATGTGACAACATAGTTTGTAAGGTGTCATGTTTCATCAGGGATTATTACCCAGAAGAGCTTTCAATTTCTTCTTGTGTATGTGTGTGTGTGATGTGAATGACAGCAGCAGAGCGTACTATAATGTGTGCATTAAAATGGAAACTTGATGCACTGAAATAATGATTATCAGGGAAACTTGGACAAAAATATATTAAGACTTTTTGCAAACTGTGTTGGATTAACTGTAGAAGATTTTTCACAGTGTTAAAGACTGAAAGGCAGAAAGTGGCTTGTTATGAAGGTCCAACAGAGATACTGTACATCTAACCATCTCTTTGTAGAAACCTACAGAGGCTGTAATACTGCGACAGTCCTGGGTGACTCTGATTAGGTTGTGAGGTTTTTTTTTAAACATTATTTTTTGACTGCTTAGATTAGCAAAAAAGAAAAAAAATCTCTGCATATTTGATTTTGATTGCAGCCCATGTCTGAAGGCAGTCATATCAGCGATTTATCCAAAAGTAGAACAACTGGGGCTGTGTGGGAGCTACTAAAGCAGATTAGCAGAGGGTAATTCATTTAAGTTGAAAAAGGGGAGCTGTGGGGTTTCTTGTGATTTTCCTCTAAAAACATGTTCAGTGTGGCGTGTTTTTTAAGTTTATAATGAACTAAAGTACATATATTTCTGTCTATTTTTATGTACACTGGCGCAGTTTTAGTATTTATCGCTGTCAGTGAGAATGCCCTTCAAAATAGATATTTCAAGATCCTATGAAAAATGCATGGAGAAGCAGGTAGAGAGGTTTCTCCTTTCTGTGTGGGTTAACAAATTAGATGCCACCTCCCTAAGGTCACGTAACATCATCCCTTATAGATCAGAGAGGAAACAACTCAATGTCGCACAAAATTGCACTGTTGCCTCCACGTTTAATGTTGTTGGGATGCAATGCTGTGTAGAGTTACAGTGTTAATAACCTAGATATAATGTTACACTAATGTTAACATCAAACCACTGCATGTTTTAATATTCCACTTGAGACCAGTATCTATGAAAGCATGTTTAATATCCTTATTTTATATGCATTTTTGATATTTATAAATGCAAACGAAAATCAACCTTGTGGGGTTAAGCAAATTGGGGGGAGGTTTTTTTGGGGGGGCATAGAGAAGAGAAAAAAATTGCATAGCTATTGTAGGCATTGACCTAGATAGAACCGACAACAGATTCCACGGATTTGATCTCCTGAAGGGGTTTCACTGGTTTACATACAGGGCTGTTAGATGGGCAACCAGCAAGTGGAATCTATAAAGAGAGGGAGGGAGGGAGGGTGTGACTGCATGCAATGTGTGTGTGTGTGTGTGTGTGTGTGGTGAGAGGGGGGGGGGGGGGGGCGCCAGCAGCCATGCATGCATGTCAGTATGCGAGACGATTGGTGGGAGGAAATCTTCCTCAGAGGTTGAGGAGGCCAGATGCAAAAAAAGAAGAAGAAGAAGAAGAAGCTTTTGCTTTTTAACTCTATTTCAAAATCTTCACAGAGAAGTTGATTTTTTCATTTCATCTCTTGGCTTTGCATTTCATTACAATTCATAAATGCCTCTTCTATTGTAGATATTTACCTACTGACTTTTTGCTACCAGTCACATGTGGAATCGATTATCATCAAAAAAAGAAAAGAAAAGATAATAATGATGAACAAGAAAATGACTTGAAATATTTTCATTATATGTGAAAAAGGTGAAATGCCCGGAGACTATATATTACCATGCTGCAGCAAAAAACAAAATTCAGATATCTCCTCAGAAGCTGTCCACTACACACACACACACACACACACACACACACACACACACAGCCTCTTTTTTCTCTCCTCCCTTCTGGCTTCTCCATTTTGATTCTGTACTGGTCCTCTGAAATCTCACTGTGGAATCCATCTTGAGTGAGACAAAATGGTATTTCACTCCAGCCGCTGTGAGCTGCTGCAATTTTCTCTTCAAGCACCTCTATGCTCCTGCAATGCCTTTTAAGACGTCAGAGCTCAGTTATTGTGTTTGACAGAATGAAGTGCAGGCAGAGGGGACACTACAGTAGGGAGGGGATTCAAAATGAGGGCTATTGTGTTGAATTGTATTGTATTGTATTGTATTTCTTCTTCGCGACCCGCTCCCCTTTAATTCCTCGGCTTTGTCTTCAACTCACTCAGTACATCAGCATTTAGGAGTAATTCATTTTTCACAAAAACCAGTATGTCAAGTAAGAAATTATGCACAATGTCCTCTTAAGCATTTCCTTCCATTCATTCACAGCCACTGCTACTGTAAAGTGAAAAAGTGCTCCACTCCGCCAAACACACTTTATCTAATCATCGCCACTTTGCCAGAGACAGAATCTAATACGAACAGCAGGCTCTCACTCTCAGCAGGCTAAATAAGCCTCGACGTACAGATGAGCTAGTGTCACAGCTTCCTCACTGCCAACAGACGCTCTGAAGCTTGATGTGATTTAAATATGAGCCGAGCTGGTCACATCTTAGTTTACAATCTGCAACTCACTATCTAGAGTGAATGGGTGATAAACGACCAATCTTTTTATCCCAGTGGGCCATTCTTTTGTTGTTTCTTTGCACCTGAAGTTGCAAAATAAAAAACCTAAAAAATTAGAGATGATCACAGTTTCTACTGTAGGCTATATTCAATCAGCTCAACAAGCTGCAAACTACAGAAATAGAAAGAATTTGAGTATGTTGTTTTATGCCAAAGGCATTAGAGGATTTTTGACAGTATTTGTCAGTGTATAAAACAGTTACATTTACATAAAGCAGTATACTGTAACTGGAATTAATTTGAGATTTATCATGATTAATTATGGACACTTGAGCAATTAATTGTGATTAAATATTTTAATCTACTGACAGGCCGAAAACCAATGTATCAGTGAAGAGTGTGAATATGAAAAACAAAAGGAACATTATCTGAGGTGAGATCCCAGATGAATTAGACTGGTTACATGTGATGTCACTGGAAGAGAGTTAAAATGTTTACTATGAAGACTACTCTCTTCTGTAAAAGGTGAGTTGGTGAGTGAGAAGTTATTGTTTAAAGAGGAAGGTGGGACTGGCTCTCAGTACGCTGTGAGTCAGACAGTGAGGAGGGACCCACTTCTAGTCGGGTCAGCAGAGACAGAGCGATGATAAATGGGCTTATGAATGTACTTTGTCTGTGTGGTAACTTCTCTGGCCCACTTTGACTCTCCTGAGTCACTTCAGACATAAAATTAAAATTAAAAACAGAGAGCTGTCTATCATGGGCTTATGTACACCGCATCTGCACAAAATGCATCACCTATCCAATTATTCTACTGCTCAAACATTATTTAAAATTGTCTTGGTGTGCTATTAACCTGGATACAGAGCTTCTCTGCTGATCCATTTTTAATCCATTAACTCAGCAGCAGTGGACCTTGAAGAACTGCACTACCATTTACTGATGATACAGTCCTATACCAACATACTGCTACAAACATAGACAGAAATACTGACTGATATAATCTGATCACCACAAGTAAAAGTGGCATCAATATTGAAAGTTATGCTACACAAATATCTTGGCATCCAGATAGCCTTTAAAAAAAATGAATATATCAATAAAATATGTTGAGAAAATTAAGGCAACCAATTAACTTTTTATTCAGGAATGAATCCTGCTTTCTATTACATTACAGAAAGAAAACTTTTTTATTATTTATTTTTTAGAAACTTTTTTAGATTCACACTATATAAGTTTGGAAGAACTGCTTTTGTCTTTTTTGCACCATGGAACTGGTTATCACCAAACAAGCACTTTAAAAAGGCTCTGACTTGGTATGGTATTCTTAATATCTTATCTTTTAATTGCTGTTTTTTAAAGCTAATTCTTATCATTCCATTTTTTTAATTAATTAATGAAATTGTATGTATATGGTTGTTTTAATTGGACTTTTTTAGATTTTTTATCTACTGAACATCACTGTAAATGATCTTTTTGTGTAAATAAAGATACTGTATGCATGTCTTTGTGTGTATTATAGAGGAAACGCTGCATTCAATGCAGTGGTGGTTATGTCTGAAAAGTGAATGCTGCATTTGCAGACTAATTTCTGCCTGTTCAGAGTCGGGGGTACGTTGCATCGTGAAACAGGGCACAGGGGGCCAGACATCAGATCACAGCTTTAATCTGAGCTGATTGAGGTCAGCTTGCAGGACTGAACTCTCCAACACAGAGCTCCTCAGGGCTGCACGGCTACATGCAGAGAAACCAAAATGGGTTCTATGCTGTAAATCTAAGCAAGAAATAATAGGGATTATCAGCCTACGTCACTGACGTTCTACTGCGCATGTCGCCTGCAGAAAGACAGCAGCAAGAGCCAATCGTTTTGATAAAAATAACAAAACGCGCAAATTTTACAGAATACCGTCAACTCGCACCCCTTTCAAGGCAAACGAAAGAGAAAATAGTAGGCTACATTGGGGATTAATTAGCAATATAACGTGCTAGACACGTTGTTTTGAATGGTGATAAAGCCCACAGTCACAGCTGTAGAACTGCAGCGAATGAGTTGTGAAATGTTTAGGCTACTACGACAGTGACTGAAGACGAGGTCAGGTCACATACTAATGGAAAGCAAGCTCAGATTAATTAACGTTCAACTTTATTGTTTTAAATAACACCGGTACATAGTCAGTGATGCACGTAACGTTACAGTTCGGGTCAGGACAAGGGTCAGGATGCAGTTGTTCCAGACTTTAGACATGTCCGTCTCTTTCCTCGTCTCTGACCAGGCAGCACCTCAGTCCTCACAGCCACATAGTTTTGTAAACGTGAGTGTTTTCCTGAACATGATTGTCGGTTAAATAGCTGTAGGTAACGTGAGGGATGCACAGTGTTTTTACCGATAACCGACGCTGTGCTGTGAGTGTCCGTAGCTTGTCCCGTGGCTGAGTTGCCGTTGCCGCGGTAGAAACTCGATCCTCCGTCCTGACGTTTTTTTTTCTTTTTTTCCTGCCTTTATAAAACCTACACTCTATGTATAAAACACACACTACATCAGTAGGTGATAAACTGTTGTAGTAGGCTGACAACATCGCTAGCTAACACCGCTTTGACTACACTAGATCCATAGAGGTAACCATGACAACCGGTTCTTTCTGCAGTCAGGTTGCGCACGCATCCTGACTTGTTGGTAAACAAATAATCCCTCTATAGTTAATTTGTCTGAATCTTTAAAAATGACTACAAACAATAATATTTTACATGCTGTTGAAGAACATACATCAAACAGACCTGAAACAAGTGGCTGGAAGCGTACTCCTGGTGTCAATCTGTGACCTCTGTGTGGCTGCACATAGCCGCTAAGGTGACTGCAGACACTGTGGCTCTCTACAGGATCCATTTAATTAACACAATGACTCTGAAATCAATAAAAGACATGCTAATGGTCAAACTACTGCAACACTCTTTAAATCAGTGGATGGGACCTCCTTTGATGCCACAGTAGGCCTACAGTCATGGAAGAGCAACGTGATAGAAAAATGAAACCTGATGAAGCATTCATGAAGCTTTAATAATATTGATTAAATTATAAGACCTGGGAATTAATTTTCAAACTTTGTTACAGTGACAGTTGGCGTCAATAATCTGGTTCAAGTATCAGTAATTGAGATGTGCAGTTAGGGCGGGTACTGACCATTTCATGGATGGAAGCAACATTGTTATAGTAGCCTACATTGTTTTTTGTAGGCTACATGTTTAATTTTTGTAACGAATGTGCCGGTTTTTGTTTTGGACATTACCGGTTTACACTTCACGTCTTTGTGCTAAACTAAGCTAAGCTAACCAGCTGCTGGTAATGACACATTCGATGGACAGTCTTAAATCTAATTTCTGCCAGGAGGCAAAAAAAAAAAAAAACACTGCCCAAACTGCAGCTTGTAAGTTAGCAGTAACATAAAAGTTTATTTTATATGGTCATCATCTGGCCAATCAATTTCATTTTTCTGTGGCCTGACTCCAACATCATTAAAAAAGAAACACCTCCCCGGCAAAGAAAAGTAAGTGAACCAAGCTTGTAATACTTAAGCTAATCCAAAAGCCTTCAGCACCTGTAAAAGTCACCTATAAAAATCTCTTTCTCTCAATGCACCTGCTTTATGAATAGATTTTAGAAATACAAGTAAATGACAGAGCTGCCATTGAAGCCTCGGTGAAGAAGGCACCCTTGGTTCAGTGAAAGTTTTGGCATCAGAGCTGGAATGCTAAGAGAGTCTCCGTCTCTTATTCAGCCTCAAAAACCTCTGTGTTCCTGTTTGGCTCATTCTACTTCCTCTCCTGCTTCTTCTCTCTCTCTCTCTCTCTCTCTCTCTCTCTCTCTCTCTCTCTCTCTCTCTCTCTCTCTCTCTCTCTCTCTCTCTCTCTCTGCTGCTCGGTCTCTCTCTTTCTCCTCCTCTCTGTCTCTCCCTCTGTGTCCTGAATGCTAAAACAGTGTTTGGCTGTGTCAGAACACTGCAATGAAATCCTGCAGTCTCAAACGCCCACATCCAGTAAACACCTACCTTTACCTAGATGTTGACCCCAAAGTTATATTTAAACATTTAGTTGCAAACTATAAAACCCCTCTGGATATTAAAATTATACTGGTCATACAACAGATCAACCCTGGGAAAGCAGAGGAAGTACAGATATAAGAATCTTAAAAGAGAAATGTAGGCTATGTATAACACTATTAGACATGTCTAAAAGTGAAAGATAAAGAAATGTGCATCATTGTGTGATAATGATAAAAGGCTCCTTGTACAGGTTTTTGATTCAAGTACAGATGTGATGTGTGATATGTGTTTTTTTTTCTCTTTTTTGCCTCTGACAGTTGTTTAGATCAAAAAGAGAGAGTAAGAAACACAGTGTAGAACATGCCTGTGTGACATAAGAGCATTTGAATCCTTCAAATCCGCCCACTCAGTTATCTAATGTCTAAGAACGACTGAAGCACCAACAGTGTGGATTTAACTATAGTAATGTGTATTGTCATTGCTTTGCAGCACTCCCTGGTGTTACAGCTACAACAAAACACAATCTAAGGCCATGGGCCACTCACACTTGATCTGTTAAAAACACGCTTAAATGCCATCCAGTTATTTCTTGAAAATATATATATAAATATTTATTTATTTATTTCCAAATAAGACACAGCTGCAGAAAAGGCAGACAGAGTGAAATGCAGTGACTGGTCGTGTTATTCCACCACTGTTTTAAATTAAAAATGTGTTTTCATTCACCATAAATAATAAATACATTGTAATCCATGCAAAAAATGTCCAACTGCCATGAGATGAACGATTCATATTTAATAAACAACTGAACGAGCGAAAGATGTCATCTTAATAAATCATGGGACCCCCACTATCTCAGAACATTTGCTCTCTCAGGTCAGATTGCTACACTGCTGGAGATTCAGTGGACACAGAACAAGTTTATCAATCACAACAAGGATTTATTGTAAGTAATAATATGGGAATACGTGAGGTTTAATTTTCTAACTTACATCAATTAGAAGTTGATTTGCTAGAACAGTGTTACAATCGAAATATAGTTTTATAAATTCTGCCATAACCCACATAATATGTACACATGCGTATACTAGCCCTATGATGCATGTAACAACTCCACAGGCTACATACAGTAGAGGTTTTCTACTGTTTCGGAGGCATGAAACGAGAGTAGTGCAGTTCCAGAGCTAAAGGAAACGCAACACTGCACCTGTGTGAATAGCAGGTTTATGTCACGATGGGAGAACAACTTCCTACAAGGGTGCATGGAGAGAGGATTCATTTTACATTAATGTATAGTAGCTTGCTGAGCTGCAGGCATGCACTTGCACACACACACACACACACACGCATCACAAAAACTGCTGAAAGGGAGAGTCAGGTCTCCAAGGTTAAAGAGTCTGGGGGTTGTTGATGTCTTTGATGAGGTTAGCAATCCAGTAATCTCTGCTGAAGCCCAGAGCCATTAAACAGCGTGTTGCTAAGCAGGTCCGTGCATAAAAGAACGTCAAGACAGCAGTCATCATAACAACAACAACAACACAAGTGTAAGGCAGTTTTTAAGTCAAGCAGCAGAATAGACAGGATGTTATCAGAGACAACCAACAAACACCCAAACCAGGCAAAGTCAAAGATGTGTTTGTATTCATTGTAAAATAATCAATACATATGTCTGACGTGCGTCTTTTAAAAAAAGATAGTAAGAGTTGAGCATGTAGTTGTTGAATAAATTATCCATGCACAGTGGCCATGGATATTTATTATTGACAATAAACCAAGGCTATGGACCACACGGCCAGTTCAGGGAGAGGGCAAGAGAAAGAAACACATAGACACACTCAGCAGGTAACAAGGCACAATAGCAGGAAGGTAGGCACAAATAACACCACGCAAACTCCCACAGCTTCAGACACCGCTGGACTATTTCATGTACCGAACAACCAGGTTATCTTGTGTCCCACTGGTTACATAAAACCACAAATGTGTGTGTTTTACTCCAATTCAGAGCCATCATTGCCTTTTTTTGTGAAATACCTGAAGGTCTTTGTGCACTTTGCTGTTAATACTAAACTAAAATCACAAACTACTTATTGTATAGACGTTTATGACTAGAAAGTTCCGGTGATGAGCAAACTACAATATGAAACGAATGTCAGTGTCAGTTCTCAAATTGCAATTTTAAGTGAATCAGGCAGGCAACAGTCACTGCCTCCAAAATATACTATGTATGTATAGTGATATATGTTTTTTGACCCATGCATGCATCGCATATTTTTAGCTATTCAGTACAGTGCATTGCAAAAAAGCTGCAGAGACAAAATGTTGGTGAGCAGGCAGAGTGACAGACGCCTGATGAGACAGGAAAGACATATTTAAACTCTGACGCTACCAATAAAGCACTAATAAAACAACCAGTCTGTTTGTAGGTGGTCCACTTCCATTACTCTATTTGTGTCGCCAGAAATACATGTGTCTGCTGAAAATAAAAGGCTAAAGCCAGGTAAAGATCCCAGCTCATGTTACACCAGCCTTTATCCTCCTGCCTCTGTGCGTTGTCCCAATCATCTTACCATGCAGATACTTCCACAGCTAAATGGCCAGTAAACTACTCATTTACTTAGTGTTAGTACATTAGTGTACTGTAATTTAAAAAAGCATCTCTCTTACACACAGCAGGGGAAACTGTTATCAACTGTTGCACTCTGTGTATGACTCTATGTCTGGAAAATAATACTCACAGATGGATAGTAAAATGAGTAATTAAATCTAGCCTTCTATTTCCACCATGCTGGAGAGAGGATGTTGGCTTTGGGCTGCTCAGTTGAGTGTGTGTGTGTGTTAGTGCAACATGTGTAGCAGTCTGCCATCATAACCTAATTATTGCAGCAGCTTAACAACAGCAATTAGCACATTTCCATCAGACGACACTAATTTGTGAATTCCATTCCAGCACCATTCGGGACCAACACACTGAGAAAAGAGAGAGAGAGAGACTTAATTCACTGTTGAGCTACTGGCAATGCTAAATCCATATCTATAGAGCTGTGAAAATTGCTTATGGTAATTGCAGTTATTGTAAAACTAGGCTGAAGCTTTAATGAAATTTCAAATTTTAATCATTTGTTTTTTGTATAGTCCACATTTACTGACTTCTCCCCCAGGGGGCCCCATGTTTCCCATCTGACTTCCCAATAAAACGCTTCTCCCCGACAGCTCCCTATGATAAATGAAATTGTTTTATCAAACAATGATTTTCTCTCACTCTGGGGGAAAAGGAGAATCCTCGTTTGGCAATATTTATATGCTTAGTTGCAAAGGTTTCGATAGTGGTACATGTTCTGATCATACTGTATATCTATAGGAAGTGCACATTGACCAAGATTATTTATAATCAATTAACTACAGATTTTCAAGTGTCAAAGTCAGAATAAGAGGAAATATGTACAGCAATGACTGGAACCTGAAAAAACAATACCGTTGCTTACACTTATACAGTAATAAAACTAGCAGAAAGACAAACAAAACAATGAGCTGAAAGACACAAAAACACTCTATGTAGATGAGAGGGATTTAAATATACGTATATCCTCCAACCTGATCCCTCAGACCATCTCAGCAATCTGTGACACAAACAGCAGTTGCCATCTTGTTTACTGCAATTTAGTGCGGATGCATCTCCATTCATCACCTCTGATTTTTTGTTTGTTTTTTCCAGTGAAGAAAGTTTGAATCTTCCTCTATTATCCTGCATCACCACTGCAGGATACAGCACCAGTGCGTCAGCGTCAGTCAAAAAAAAAAAAAGGTGGACGGCTCCAACAGTCTTTGTGCATAAACAGCCTCAGAATAACATTTTCCCTCCCTCTTCCCTCATCCCCTCATTTCCCCATCTCCCTGCCTCTCTCTCCACCCTGTCCCTTGCCCCCCCCCCCCCCCCCCCCCCCCCCACCCTCCCTCTTTCCCTTACTTCCTACGCAGAGATGCATGTTGAGTGATAGGCCTGTGGATGAGTCTGGACAGTGCGTCTGAGGCCCTGGTTTTTAATAGGGTTCTGTTCCCAGTAATTATGCTGACACAATTTGATCAGCGCGGGGCTAAGTATCTTCATCTGAGGGAGATCGGGGGGAATTAACGCTGATGTAATAAGTACAATTTGTCACTATTAAGACGGAGGTGTTGACAGGCACTGGTGTTGTCAGGGCAACTGATGGCGCTCCCTTGCTACAGTATGTATTCCACTGCATCCGGCGAGCAGAGCTGTCAGGCCCCCTCAATAATCGATTCCTTGGGTTGCTCTGCACAGGCAAAAGCACACTAGACTATGACATACTGGTATACACACACATATACACAATATAATAAAGACAGACTGCACCTGGATCTGCTGCAGTGTTGCACACTGGCATGCAAGCACACACTATAAACACGCAAATTACAGACAGCACATACAGAAACAAACTCATACAGTAAGTAACACAGCACAATGCAGCTACGGTACATTCATGTCATGACTGAGAACTGCTGCCAACTAAGATGTGAACTAGTAGTGGACACTCACAAACCTCAGTCTGGAGCGCTCAATGTCATTACATAAACTCTGCAAAGGGTGCAGGGTAACAAGGGTAAAAAAAAAAAAGCACTAATGAGACAGCACTTCAGGCCTCGGTCGTTGCTGAGGAGACAACTAATGCCAAGATCTTGACCCCATAATCCATCTCACTAAGCATTTTTCTGAAAGACATCCACATTAGCGATTTATACAAGATGTATCTGTGCAGACTACGCCACACTGCCTCAGGGAGATCTAAGCCTCGGACCACAATTGTATTTTTAGTGTACTAATATTTAATATAGTGAGCATTTTAAAACTGTATAAAAACATGTGTTTTCAGGCCATGCAAACAAATGTTGAGAGAACACCATCATTTTATGTCTATTCATTTGTTATCACCCATATTGAATGTACAATGGGCCCAATCCTGTATAATACAAAAACTAGGCATACATTATGTAAAAAATAAATAGCATTCAATTACAGTCCTAAGTCATTAACCTGTGTATTTCCTACCATGAGAAGTCAAATTGTTAGCAGTGAAAAAGGTCTATTATAGCCTTAAATGTGTAAATTCATGAACAAATAGAATATCTCCCACTGTATTTTGGACAATTGGTGGATCTTCACCATTTTTTATCATTAGTATTCCCTCCCTGTGAAGTGTGGAGCCCTTTCTGCTCCAGACTTCACAAAAACATGTCCGTTAAGCCCACCTGTCTGCAAGGAGGGATATAGTGTGCAGACATCTTGGTCTTACAGACACGTACGCGCGCGCACGCACACACACACACACCCACTCACAACGTCAAACCCAGAGAGTCTGCCCCAAGCTACAACAATACCACAATACCATCGATCCGTTCACACTATCTGCTCGAATATCAAGCTGCGGGTCAATCGGCTGCAACACACAACACAATCTCTGACGCAATCTTCCAATTTTTTTTCAAATCCATGTCAACAGAAGACAATAATGAAAAATAGCCAGAGTGTTAAGTGAATAAGATGCTGTCCTGTGGCATAATAGCTCACAGGTGGAGAAATTATGAATCTAAGTCACTGCTCATCACCAAGACGAACACAGTTACATCTGAAGAAGTGTACTGTCGCCATAGGAGGAAGAGGTTAACAAAATCAAGTTGTGGTGGGTTTACCCTCCACATTCTTGCATAAGTGCCATAAAGTATGAAAAATAACAGAATATAAATCTATCTATTGATTGTTGCACCGAGAAAAAACATGCTACCAAAAGTATTGACAGCATTTGTCATAAATTAGCTGAGATTGGAGAACATAGTGTTATTGATGTCTGCCCTTTTAAAAGCTTTTGGAAAAGGTCAGCATATACGCAATCACAGCAAACAAGCTGCAGTGCAAAACTGTGCTAATACCATTATATAGTATATCATTACATTATGATTTACTGTATATAATATAATTTTCCGACCAAAAGTTGCACAGACCACAACTGAGCCATGGAACAAGAAACCCACACTACATGGCAACTTCAAATAACCCACATGACTGCATATCACTTTTCTGGCAGCTATGGCCGCTAGCAATGTCATCATGTTTATGCTTCGATATTAAGCAACAGCAGCAACGATAAAACCCATTTCACGTTGCAGCACTGTTGTTCTTTATGGGAAACGACTCAATGAAGCAGGTAAAAGGGTCAGAAACTTACTCAGGATTACACACTTGCCTCAGGCCCTCATTTACCTCAGAAAGCAGGTCACCGGGATGTTAGGGAGACATGGCAGGATTGAGTATTACTCAGTTTATATGCAGGATTTAATAAAAGTGTATGCAGAGAGAGGTAAGAAAGAAAGAAAGAAAGAAAGAAAGAAAGAAAGAAAGAAAGAAAGAAAGAAAGAACTGGAAAATGAGAAAATGCAGAGAGGAAGGCAGGGAATAGAAGACAAGGACAGAAGTATCAGTGCTGCAGGAAACAGATGACACGCAATGTTCAGGATTTCACGCCTGCAACACAACCTATAGCCTGAGGGAGGATAGTGTACTATGAGCATGATGCAGTCTCTGCATCTTACACGGATACTGTATACACATAACACACATGGAAGCAGCAGCTACACAGCAGTCGTGACTGCCATTACCCAGCCTGCATGACTGTAGATGGTTTAAAACACTAAAATGACCAGAACTCAGCATTTCTTTCACCAATTACTAATTAAATATTAGAAAACAACCTGCATGCATCTTCCCAGGTTCACACTGCACATTACAGTATATTAGATGAAGCCCACATGAATTAGACAATATATAGTGCTTTCTCTTTACGTGGACTGGACCTACCTGCCCCCTCTCTCTCACAGCAGGAAACAGGAAGAGTCTGAGATGTCTGATAAGACTGTTGAAGAACCTACAGATGACACCTCCGGATTATTTGACAAGGAAATTGCTCTGGCTGTAAATTGTTTTTTATTCCACTGACAGCTGAGCTAAATTTGCTAATTTAGTCAGTTCTTCAGAAATGTAACAACAGCAATTAGCCTTGATACCGAAAAAGCTTTCATTAGCGGCCTGTCCATATTAACTGTGTACTTTAAAGTTTGAAATGTGGTAAAAGTGTCTTTGTTAGCTCTGTCATCCAACTCTCATAATAACATAAAAGAATTCCTAAGTGCGGCTCAGCTCTAATATCACATTCACCTTTGCCACATCGCCTCCCCCTCCTCCTCCTGCCCCCCGTCTCTTCTCCCAAAGTTTTTAATACTGAAAATATCGATGCAGTTTATTTGTATACTTGAGTAGACTTCAGTTCACGGTGTCCATTTTGTTCACCAAACACACTGAGAGGCTCTGCCACTGCAATAATGGAGGGCCTCTTTCTTTCTCTCTGCTATCAGGAAGATTCAAGTTTCTGTGAAAGAGATGCGTATCGAAAAAGGAGGAAAACTAAAACCTGTGAGATGCTGGAGGTTTAAACTGATGTGTGTGTCTGCAGTGAGGGGGGGGGGGGGGACCCAGATAGCCTCCCTCCCTGTCTTCTGTCAGTGATCTCTTGGGGTAAACCTCAGGGTCTCACACACACACACACACACACACAATATGCACATGTATGAAGACAGACTACTGCTGCTTGTGTATGCCCGCCCCCTTTCCTTCAAGACCATTCACAAGGATAATTAATGTTGCCCCACTGCTCTGAAATATCCTTGATGAGGCCCGGCATTCCTCTGTGAAGGAGAAAAAAAGTCACTAAAGATTCCTGTCATGTCACGTTGTCATCCGGGGGTGACATAAAAGCCTGTGACGTCTGACATTAACCAAAGGTCGCATGTAGACTCTTTCCACAGCCGCCATGACTCTGAGCCTCAGAGGGATACGCACCATCATCCAATAACACAGGCGGACGGGGGGAGAGGAGGGGTAGCCGAACAGGAAGTGATACACTTCTGAGCCGTGTGGATCTGTGTCTGGATTGGACAGTGTTGTGACATAATCGCCTCTGGCGGCTCAAATCTGGATCTGGATGCCGAGGGCTCGTGGTGATGGAAAAATGTTCGGTTGTTTTATTTGACAAGGAGCTTGTTAGCATCAGAAACATGCGCTCATTTGGGAACGCGATGAGGGAGCGATGGTGTAAAGCGCTGAAGATAGAGAGTGACGGCACAGACAGGAATTGTGCTATCTGGCTATGGGATCTGATAGGGCATCTGTTATTTTGGAGCTGCTCGTCTGTGACACACACACACACACACAGACACACACATGCACGCACACATTTGCTTGATATGCTGTGATGTACAATTTTACAGGCATAGTCTTGGCAGGCGTTTTTTTTTCTATGTGTGTTTGTGTATGTGTGTGTGCATGCTTAGGGCTCAGTCAGCATTTCCACAGTATGCTGTCCAGCTGATGTCAGGAGGGCAAGAGCTACTGTAACCAACCAGCCAGCCAGGCAACCCCCATCCATGCATCTATGCATCCATATGGCTCCTTCTTTCTGTTCTGTCTCATCTCCTCTTTTTTTTATATCAGTGCACATTATTTTCCTCTGCCTCTTTCTCCCCGTCTCCTAAATCTCTTATACCCCCCCTCCTTCCTTTCATCACCTAGGCTCTCACTCTCCTTTTGTCCTCTTCTCTCTTATTTTCTTATATACTTGTCATTCTTTCTGCGCCTTCCTCTCAGGCCTCTTGTCATTCTCTCCCTACTTCTTCCCCTTTCCCTCTGTCTCTCCGCATCTGTCTCCATCGCTCGCTCCTGTCTCTCTGTGTGCATCCCTTCCTCCCTCCCTCCTTCCTCTCTCCTTCTCAAAGCGAACACTGCCTCTCCTTGTCCACAGTCAAAGACTCTCCTCTGTCCTCTATCCACCGTTTTGGAGAGTCACTGCAGGCCCGCCGCTCAGTATGCACAGTGGCCACGTGGCCCGACAATGGCTCATTTCAACCTCAATTTCCCCCGAAATGAATGGGAGCCCACCCCGGTGCACGCGGCATGCCTTTTAATTGGCCCAAGTTAGATTCAAACCATTAAACCACTGATGTCGACACATCTCCGCCGCGCCCATTGGCCTCTCCCCCACCACCACCCCCACCCTCATTCACACACACACACACACACACACCCTCTTTCCCTCTCTGGCTGCCAGAACATAAACGTCTTATCTCTCGGCCCCAACCGAGCACAGACGCCATGAATATTCAGCAGCTTCCATCTCCGTTTCGGCAGACAACAGTGGGCGCGTGCACACAATTGCTTGAGCACACACACACACACATGCAGAGGAAAAACACACAAACACACGTACGTACACACAGAAAGGGCCCTTTCTCCTGCACCCACTGTTTTAAAGCGGGCATTGTTTACGCTTTGCTGAGTTTAGCTCGTTTGTCTCTTTCCCCTCATTTGCTACAGTATGAGCAGAGTATATCTGAGAGATATTGATTAAAAGCCAAGGCAGCACCACCAGTGCAGTTCTCACAGTGTGTAGATATTAGCTCATTCTGTGGACACCAAATCAACAATTTTCTTTTCATAATATCAATAAGACTTACCTGTATCCAGCAAGCCAGTGAGAGGAAAGCATGAAAGAGAAAAGAGAGAGAGAGAAATTAGATTTAAGAGTTTAGTTTAGTGCTCTGCAGTATCAGAACACTGTATCTATGCTGTGTATTCAGGCATATTGATCATTCCTGCTGAAAAACCTCATTACCATGTGCTCAACATCTGTCAAAACTAATGAAGCTAAATGCAAAGGATGCAACCTTTGACACCTAGATCAACTGATTAAAAATCAGTTTAACACAATTTGGTCTTTACTGCATCTGAAAACAAATATCATGAATAAATATTAAAGGCTTAACCGAGACAAAAAAAAAAAAGGTTATAACAAAGACGAGCTCATTTGAAGAAAAAAAAAAAGAAAAAAGGAGAGGCCATGCTACAAATGTGCTCGAGGAATATTATCTGTTAGGATCAGTCAGTCATTAAATAAAGACCAGATTAATCAGTGAGTGCCTGTGGCATCGGCTACAAAACCTCTAATCAGAGGCGAGGCTGGGAACCAGGTGTGTTTCATCTCTGTGAAACACAGCCTGAGCCCAGCCAAGAAGCCCAGCCCCAGCTCTACCACAACACCCCCTTTGAAATATTTCACTCCAAATTCACAATAGCCCAATCCCCCAGTGGATGTTGTCAAAGATGAAAGAGGCAGCGTGCACTGTTGCTCTGTCCGCACTGCTCTCTCTTTCTCTCTCTGCTCGTTCTCTCTGGAATAGAGAGAAAAAAGAAAGTGAATACTCAAGCAGCTCCTGCACTCTTCAACCATTTTACACTACCTGCTTTGATCTCCTTACAGCATGCCGCCGTCATAGTAACAAATCAAAATCTCAGTGTCTTTGTATTAGAAGCTTTTTCTCCCTCTTTTTTTTTTTTTTTACCTTAGTTTGACTCGCATGCATTTATTTGCTTGTTTAAACCATCCCTCTCCTCTCTCTCTCTCTCTCTTCCTCTCCCTCTGTGCCTCTCTCTAGCTCTCTCACCCTCCAGTTGCTAGGAGGGTTTTCCTCCTCGTTTAGCTCGTTAGTGTGTGGCGGTAGCCGGCAGGATCAATTACGGGGGAATGTGAGCTTGCGTCTCGATATCATTATCCAGCAAAAACTATATTAGTTCACTCTGAGGGGAACACATGGGCAGAAGACAGTCTGATTATTATACCAGCCTGCCAGCCAGCCGGCTACTGTTCCTGCTCTCTGGCAGCGTTTTGCTACTGATCTCCAGCCGGTACTGGTCTCACATACTCCTCTATTATGTTCTGAGCTAGAGAGGATATCATGTTCACTTTGATCAGAATAAAAATCACTTTAACTGACAACAAAAGCACAGGAAAATTTCCTGGTGACACAATATTCAAAATTAAACTTCACATCCACCCGCGTTTCAATTGGTGTTCCTGAGGAGGACATTATTACAGAGTTACTGACACGCGGGGTTTCAAAGGAAGCACAACCATGCGTGTAGAGCAGAAGGACAGTAGCACTGAGGACTATGTCCATGTCATACTCGGCCTGTACACAACAAAGATCTTTTGGACTGGAAAGCTAATGTGAGGGAAGTTTATTGTTAAAATAGTTTTTTGATAGATGAATGGAGTCTAACTGAACCTGTTTCAAATGTTCAGTCTCAACTTTCAAATAAACTTTGGACATGAGCCCTAGAAAAGAAAATGGAAATTCACATCACCATTTTCATGAATACTAGGCAATTACATCTGCTTATAAACAGCTCCTAAGTCAGCCTTGTGCAAATATTGTTTTTGTCAACATTTCCAAGGTCAAGAATGCATTTTCAACCTCAAATGCTGCACATATACTGTACCACACGTTTTATTACAGACACCGTGTCTTCTAAATAAGAGGTAGGTCTTTATGTTGATTGAGTGGTAATAATTTAGGTATATTTTAGTAAAAACAATAAATTTGCTGTAACAAAGCAATGTTGTTTGGTTAAAAGGTTAAAATTATTCAAACATCATCATCTGCAGGGTTGATTTGATTAGTTTGTGTCTCTCGTCTGTCTGCTATTTATCTTTGTTGATTGTCCCCATCATTCCCCCTCTATCGCATCTCTGTCTCCTTCAATCTCGGCAAGTTACATTTGTTCCTCTTTTGTTTTGTTCTTGCTTTCCTCATCTTCGCCTGCCCAAATCTCTTTTGTTTCACATTCTCCATCCCTCTTCCTTCTCTGTCCCCATTTCAGTCTCCATTCTCTTTCTCTTCTCCCTCTCACCTCTCCCTCGGAGGGCAGCCTTTACGGAATAATCCAGCCTCCTAGACAGCTGCACATCACCAGCTGTCTGAGAAAGCTGCATGCTCTCCCTCTCTTTCGTCTTCCTCTGTCTGCCTCCCTTCCTCCTTCCTTGTCTAGCCTCCCTCTGCTCATCTGAATACACAGAGTGTGGGTACAGCCAGATGCAGCTCGTCACTGATGTCAGATTGTGACACAAATTACCTCTGTTTGATCGGTAATGGAAGCCATTTAGTGTCAACCAATGCTCCACTACTACACGGGGAGAAAAGAATTTTACTTTAGTCGATGCCAGAGAAAGACGAAATGAGACTTAATATAGACGGTTGTAGTGAGGGCAGTTTTCCTTATGTAATGATCATTTTGATTAGAAAGTAATAGAGAAAACAGCTGGATATGATACTGATCACCACCATATTAACCATGCTTTAATATTGGAAAGCATACCACCATGTTCTATTTCAAAGTGTCTGCTCCATGCTCGCTGTTTTTATAACTCTGACATTAAAAAATGCACTTTTTAAGAAATGTGTGCGGTAATGATGAAACACTAATTATAAACCGACTGGTTAGTGTGTTTCTAATCAAACCAGACAATAAACTTAATGTATCCATAAAAAAAACAGCATGGACTCATTATCTCATTATCCCTTGGCTGTTGTTTCAACTTCACATTAATTTCTGTGTTGTGTTATTGTACGCAGATAAATAGTTTTTTTTTTAACCACACCTAATTTACATTAAAAAAGGAACAAAATATTAAAGCTACTGTAGGACTGATGAATAAAATTACATTTTATGGAAATGTTGACTATGATAACTGGGATTTAGATTATAACTCCTACAATACAGTAGATGTGTCTATCACTCTTTTTAAGATCGTTTTGTTGATGTGACTGCTCAGATTTACAAAATAAATGTTTTTCCCCTCCACCACATCTCTGGTTGCTGGACAGAAACACTGCTGACCCCCTGAGGTGTGTCGTACAGCTGGCCCTGTAATGCATTATTTAATGTTTGGAGATAATCCAGGTTACCAGTGAACAATAGGCAGCTGTTTCATGGGATGGGATTACAGAGAGCCACATGGCCACCACAACCACTTCCTCCACAAAATGAATATAGATAAAAGAAAAATATTCCTGCTAATGCAAAGCATGTATAGCAGATTAAAGCCCCCGTAGATGATGTGTAAATTTACTAATCCTTTGCATGGCATACTTTAGTCCCATGTTAGCAAAGTAAATAAAATGTAATCCAGGATAATTACTGCACTGGTGCCTCCTTGTCTAGATCAAATTCTTCATATTTGGGGTTTTTCTGTTACTATTTTCTTAATTAAGCAACCTAAGAAGTTAAGTCCAATCATCACTTTGTCACAAGGCCTTATGTGAAATATTTAGTAAAACAAAAGAACAGATGTGAGAAAAATGGAAATTTCATCATTTAAGAAACAAATTAGAAAAGTCGTCCATGTTTGAAATGTGTTGCAGACAGTACAGCAAAAACAAGGATGATGGCTGGGAGTGATCTTCAGAGCAACTGCCTTTCCCAAATTCACTTTTATCCTCTCATAACTGTCAGTCAAGGCTGTGTGTGCTCTCTGCCAGTATCACAAGGTTTTCGCATTTTGGTTTTCGCAAGAATGGGCAGGGGGAGAGAGAGAGAGGGAGAGGGAGAGGAAGGGCAGGGGTGGAGGCGGAGGGAGGGGATCATGAGGCAGAAAGGAGACCCTGGCTGGAATTTTAATGACACAATGGATGGGACTGGTGAGAGAAACCCACGCGACACAAGGTCACGGTTTTCATTCGCCAAGGCATATTAATTAAAGGCTGCTTTCTGGAATGGTGTACATGAAGCAAGGTCACGTTACACTGGCTTGTTCCTGCCACATTGTCACACTCTTGGGTGAGAAGAAGTGTGACAGATTCGGGACTCTGTTGAAGTTTTAGTGTCATCAGGGAAGCCACTCACTGTAATACAGTTGTTCCTGATACAGTACTGGCTTTTTATTGATACTGATCAGGTAACTTCAACCCAGTAACAAGTTGCAGCCATCACTATTTAACAAGCCCATGAATATACTCAACAGTACCTATTAAGTAATTTTAAGATTTGTTTAGCTCATTGTTTAGGTTTTATGTGTTACAGCTTGTTTTGGCTCGCTCATGCTGCTTTCATTAACCTCCTCTCCAAACGCATCAAGCTTTGACCCGCTGCACATTTCCTGACCAGCACCACAGGAAAGTCAAAGTTAATAATTATTACCTGGTGAACGCAGTGGGGCATTTAGCAGTCAGACATTTCTTTCAAGGAGTTGACAGATACCAGAACAGAACAGAACTCACAGTAAAGTGAATATTGGACTTCTAATCATCATGTGGCCAAAAGTGTGACTTCAGATCAGCGATAATGTTGATCCACGTCTGTGGTGTGTAAAGAAGGAGCTGTTTGCCGACAGGATCCCTGCAACAACTTGGTGTGACACACTGACAATTGTCATTTGTGTGTTGAGCCTGTTGCGCTTTATCCCCAAATCCAAACACTGATTTTGTTCTTTCACTTTTCCGATGGGGAATATGCCTACACTCATGGGAATAACGCATTCCCTATAAATAAATGCCTTAAAGGGATAGTTCAACATTTCGGCAAATGGGCCCATTGCCATAATCGCTATAGTCATAGTAGTAGGTTCGTTACCTTTAATTGTCGGTGCAAGCTATTTTTAGAACGGCAGAGCAGAGCCGCAAGCTGCTCAGAGCTACGCTACGGAGGCTAATGGGATTTCTTGGTTTCCCTCATCAAATTCATCAAATACACAATCCAACAACTCCAGAACGCTCTGGTGGACAAGTTGTGACCTGCACATTCACCACGTTATGAGATAATAACAGAACGTTACGAGTGCAAAACAGCTGATGTGAGTTCCTGTCAGGGGCAGTTTTTCGGCAAGCAGTCTCTGCATTTGCCTCGAAAACAACTCCTTCTCGTAACGTTCCGTTATTATCTCATAGCATACTGAATGTGCAGGTCACAACTTGTCCACAAGAGCGCTTTGGAGTTGTTGGATTGTGTATTTGATGGGTTTGATGAGGGAAACCAAGAAATCCCATGAGCCTCCATAGCGTAGCTCTGAGCAGCTCACGGCTCTGCTCTACCGTTCTAAAAATAGCTTGCACTGACAATTACTAACACTATAGGGATTATGGCAATGGGCCAATTTGCCAAAATGTTGAACTATCCCTTTAAAAATGACCGACCTTCACAGGATCTCATGGGCTGGTGTGTCCTCAGGATGAAGTTCCCACCAGGACGTTAAAAAAAATCCCCGAACACACACAGACACATACCCAGAGTGGAGATTAGTCACTTCTCACTGGGAAGTTAAACAGACAGTCAACCACTTAACCACTCTAATAGGGGTGATTTCCAGTGTAAGATTTCATTTAGCAACTGATGACAAGCCTCATGAAACTCCTCCCCACAGAAATAAGGGAGATAGAGACATTGTTGCCACAGAGACGACCGGCAACGAGACACTCCAGGATTTGCATAGGGCTTAATTTGATCTACTTGAGATTGCAACTTCCTTCCACTTGATGTAATTAAACCGAGAGATGTGACTAATTAAGTTGACGGTGAGAAACGAGAGTACGGCGAAGGCAGCAGATGAAACTGCAGAAGCAGATGACAGTAAATATTGACAAGGGAAGTTGATTGGGAGCGAACAGTATCACAGGGTGAGGACTGCAAGGGTTGGCGCAATGTCAGGGTATTCATCATTCATCATGCAGATGATGTGAATGTGTGTGCTGTGTTGTGTGTGCCGCCTGTGTTTATGTACTTCAGCGTGCATGTGCAAATTACTGTTGCTGGGGAGTGAAAGAGACAAATGATTAAACACAGACAAATACAACAGTGTAAGATGGTGACATATATTGTAGTGCATAATGTACATAGGTGTGAAAGCTGAGATAGGAAAGTGATTATTGATTAAACAACTTTAACCACCACGTGAGGACTGACAACTTTACTACATTTTCCAAGCTTCACGCTGCAGTGTATTGTGAAAGTGCGGTGTGTAGGCAGCCAATGAAAATGCGAGAGAGCTTGGTCATGCACAGCTAAGCTGTTTTTGCATAACTTTTTGATTTGATCTGCTGATCACAGGCACAGAAACACTGAGACTTTGGAGTAAACCCATGAAGTGCCTCATTTTCATGTCCTTGTCCCAGAGAACACATAAGCTGCACTGCCGTCGTACTCTCCCGACACGACAACATTGTAACAATTCATTACGAACCACTTACACCAACATTTAACTGAGATATTTAAGAGAGAATTCATCCATTTCCATGCTATTTGTTGAACGAGCAAATTACTTTATGAGAGTGAAGTAAATCCACACAAATCTTTAGTGCTCAGCTAAACTTTGGTGACATGCAAATTTGCGCAGCCGACCAACAGTGAGTGAAGAGCCCAAAACCAACAGCATTATTGTAGCCTCATCGCTTTGCCTGGATATCAACTGCTCCAGCAAACAGGCAGAAAGTTATGAGAGAGCTATATAACACCAATACGGTAGGCAGGCCTGGGTGAAATATATTGCATTAACTTGTTGTCCCGTTAGCAGGCAAACTACTGTAAGCTGTTAACAAGCCAGCTGCCTGGCAGAGCATATGACTGACTGACACCAGCATGTTGCTGGTAGGAAAACCTGTTAGCAGTTAGTTCACCAACCGCCAAGGCTTCACCTGAGTGCTCACTATGTCACCATAACTCACCAAGGACTGCCTGGTTTGCAGGATACATGAACAAATTTAACTTTGTCACCTCTTAGTGCGACAAGGCTTGTAGAAAGAGATTGAACCTGAACCTTTACAACCTTCATCATTATGTGCAATGCACTACTACTCTGACTTCTTTTTTCTTGATGAAAATCGGACATCTTTTTACACAATCAAACACATTTGAAAGATACTGCATGTGTAAGTTGTCCTGTCCTGAGAAGTTGACTAACAAGTGAAGTGAAAATTCCTCTGGGCGTGGGCCAATGGGCCATGTGTCTGTTTGGTCTTTAAATGCTACTCAAGCCCCAAGCATTGTTCAGGTCAAACGTGCGACCATCTGACTGATTATGAAACTCTGCTAATGACCGTCCCTGTGAGATGGTAGCTAATGACACAAACAATTAGAGCTCCATGTAAATGACTGAACCTGGGCTAATCGCTCGCAAACAACCAATGAAACATCAATAAAAATGTATAGGTAGCGCCAAGTTCACTCTCACATGAAAACAAGCTCACACACCTAACTGACACGATTATGCACATATTACATCTTTACACACCAATTTGTCACCAGACGATCCCACATACACACACTGTGCGTGTTTAACCGAGAGCCTCTTACCTGTTGCACACACTCCAATCCAAGAGGCCTGCCTATTAACATTTGGCAGATGTGTTTTCCCAGATGAAATTCTCAGGTCTGAACCACTAAAGGTCTCCCTGCAATGTTGAGGTGTATAATTGCCAATCTGTGTCGAGCCCAGGGGCCTCGTTTACTTCGTTTAGGCCTTTTCATGGTGCCGTAGCAGACGGAGAGACTTTAAAAGTACATAAAGGAACAGATGTTAACATCTTGCTGATGGTCTGCTCTGCCTTGTTCTCGCTCTCTCTTTATATCTACACGCTGTGTCTGTGTTTGTTTATCAGCCTTGATGTGAGACTGGGATCACAGTCATTTTAATTTTGCTTCCATTAACTGAATGCACATTCTCAGTCTCATGACATACACGTAGCCCACATTAGATATAATCACTGAATGTGATTTATTGGGATTAAATGGAGCCACTCAGCAAAGCAGAACAGGCAGCAGCCATGCACACTTTTACCTTTAATTGAATTTTAATCTGTGTTTGCGGTAACAAATCATGCAGTGCAGGGTAATTATCTATTAACGATAATGTTATTGGATTTATATGGAAATGCCCCGGCAGGAAACTGAACTTGCGGTGTGGTCATGAGCACACAAGTGTAATCAGTGGATGTGGCTGGCAGGGCAGTGGCTTTTTGTTTCTGGAAGGATCCTGGGCAGTCGACAGCGAGGGTTTCTGGCGTGCAAAGAGCAGATACAAGACAATGGCAATTCTGCCTCCACGCTGCCTATCTTCCCTGTGATATATCTCTGCTTTTCTCTGTCTGCATCTCTCTTCCACCCCCTTGCTACTCTCCCTCTCTCTCTGTCCTCCAGTGGTCTCATTAGGGCGGGACTGTGAAGGGAAGGTGAGATGGTTACTGTGACAACAGCAGAGAATGACGGGCAGAATGGCAGAGAGCAGTGTGTGTGTGTGTGTGTGTGTGTTTGTCTTTATGTATGTGCAGATGTGTAAGTGTGATTATACAAAGCTATTCCACAGCATTCATTATCATATGTGTATGGTACAGTTTATGTCCCTGAAGATGGCTATTTTATGCAGATTTTCGGAATAGGAAAAAGTCTTGGATGTCAGCTGCAGCTCAGTGGTGAGTCTCACTTCTTTTTTAGATACAATATACTTAATGTTTGCAGAGGAGATGAGAAGAGAAGAGAAGAGAAGAGAAGAGAAGAGAAGAGAAGAGAAGAGAAGAGAAGAGAAGAGAAGAGAAGAGAAGAGAAGAGAAGAGAAGAGAAGAGAAGAGAAGAGAAGAGAAGAGAAGAGAAGAGAAGAGGAGTGGCCCAGTATGGAGCACCACAGCAAACAACAAGACACAAGAAAACAAAACATCATTGCATAATTGAGTAGGCCATCCATTAAAGTCCTTATCTATTTCAGGGGAATTAGGCACACAGAATCTGCTCAGCGCTCCACAGTGCCAGGAAATGATGGGCAGCACTGAGGGGCAGAGCTAAGATTAGACCAGAGTGATTGACAGGTTGATAGAGCCAACTGGAAGCCTGCCATTCCTCCCTTAAGATAGTCCTTACAGTAATGAAGCAGAGTGAAGCAGCTCTACATGAGGGCATAAGCAGCCAAGGAGATAATGAGGAAGTTGAGGACATTCCGTGCAATCCTTCCCTCTCTGTCTGTCTGACTCGCTCTCTTGTCTCTGCCTCTTGCTCAGGGACTGGAATAAAGAAGAGGAAGTGTCATTGCTGCCTCGAGACTGTGACATCGACCTCTGACCCTCGGCAGAGTCTCTTCACTTGTGAAAACTTGCACAGAAGAAGAAAAAAAACAAAACAAAACAAAGAAAGACAGTCCACACAGTCGTTAGAGGCCTGCGAGGAGTCGAAGAGACAGAGCAAACAGCGCTGTGGGGAGTCAGCAGTGTGGATGCTGCCTCCTGTGGTGTGGACGACCTTTCCAACGCCACGTAGCTCTGCAAGACTCTGATAAGACCAGCTGGGAGGTGACAAAATGCCCTTGTGGTGGACACAATACACAGGGGTAAAACACACAGGGGCAACCAGCTGGCCTAGAAATATAGTTTGACTGAGGTCAGCGGTTCAATTTCTGTTTTCCGACATCATCGAGTCATGGCAGCTAGAAGGTAGCTGGCACCAGATCTATAATGCTCTGCACCAACGCTGAGATACTTTGCAGAAAAGCCCCAAACATCCATAATGCACTGCTGAAGACCTTGTGTTGGAGGTTTACAAGGAAAGGTAGAAAGAAAGAGTGTGCACTGATCAATTATCAGTATCTTTGGGTAAAAATGTTGAAATAGTATGAGCATGTACAGTAAATCTGGAAACATGCATACGTGAACACAGCAGTAAAAAAGGAATTATGTTACTGAAAGGACAGGACTTAAAAATCTAAATTAATGCATGAGAAATGAGAATCTGGATGTGATAAGATGGCCCCAAGGGACAGCCAAAAAGCATTTGGAGAACTTGCTAAAAAAAATGTCCTTTTCAACATTAATTAGCTTCAGAGTATTCAACAAGAGTTGGAGAGCGAGAGGAGGAATATGGGAAATGAAAGATAAAAGGAAAATATGAGAAGGCTGGTGTGCCTGCATTAAATGGAGCAGAATATGTAAAAGCACAGCTTGTGTGACACACTGACATGCTACACTTCCTTTTAAGATGTGCTGTTCTGGTTCAGATACCTCCTGTGAACAGTATGACACACACACACACACACATACACACACACACACACACACACACACACACACACACACACACACACACGGACCTGATCAGTGACCCTGTCTTTGGTCTATGTGAGGCACCTAAGGCACAGAGGTGGTAATAGGATGAGACTGAATGAATGTGGTCTGGGCACAGTCACTGACAGGACCACCAGTACTAACAGAGCTGGGTCCAGTCCAGATGACCCAACATTAACCATGAACACACCGATGCACACACACACACACACACACACACACACACACACACACACACAAACAAACATACCCCAAATTGAAGCAGTGGTAATCTGATTATGTAGCAGCTGTCACAGACGGCATGCATTGCCGTGGTTTATGAGTCACCACACACACACACACACACACTCATACAAGCATATGTCCGAACACAATCTGTATACACAATAACATATTTTACATATAAATACAACCTTACCCTTATTAACTGTTATGCATGAAATATTATAATGAAATCATCATAAACAACATCCATATTGAACACACTTTGTCTGCAATATGTTCACTGCCAGTATTTTTTGCAGATGGACCACTGAAAATAAACATTTACATTTTTCTCTCTTCCTATCATAGGAACCTGTGCATAAACACACAATAGTTATTTATGGCAACAATGTACGTTTTTATCCCCCCGCCCCTCCCTCTTTGGATGATTTGGTTTCCTTGAGCAATCTGAAGACAGGCAGGTCAGATGAATTTGAAACTTTAAATACAGCATCAATGCCAAGACAACTGCTTTAGGTAATGTATAAATCCTAGCACAGATGATGATATATAAATAAATAATGATAAAATATTACAGAGCTGCTATTTGTAATAACAATTTCCTCTTATTGCTTCCAACGTCCACTTCAGTCATGAAGGATGGATGTAGACAGAGAGGAGGCCAAGAAAAAAAATATTCAGAGTAAGAAATTGAATGTGCAAATCAGGCAGCGGCTCAATAACAGCAACTTGTTCTGAATCCTTTCTACACTGATTGCACATTATAGACAAATGCAACAAGATAGATAGAACTTAGTCAATAAGGATGAAACAGACTGGATGGTTGGTCTCATCCATTTGAATAAACACACATACATGCACAGACACACACACACACTATTTCTTACCAGGTTTTTTTTTTTCATACAGTAACTCATCATTTCTCCCCATTTCTGTCCATATCAGAGCTAATGGGAAAAAATGGAAATGCGCCTGTCAGTCAGACAGTCATCGCACTGATATCAGGACCGAGGTTTCTCTTTCCACCGGGATGAAAACGCATCCACTGACAGATGAGTCAGCTGGTCGGTCTGCAGACAGCAAGTCAATCAGTCAGTCATCAGAGAGTCAGGAATTTAGTGGGTCAGTCAGTTAATTAGTGAGTCAGTGAACCGGCCATGTGGCTTTGTTAGTTAGTAAGCCGGTCAGCCAGCCAGTTGGTAAGTCTCCACTTAAGTCAGTCATTTAGATGGCCAGCCAGACAGTCAATTAGAGTCAATATGTTAATCAGTGATTGCTGTCAGCCAGCCAGCCAGTCAGCGCGATAATGACGAACCACCAGTTCATGAAGGATAATGACAGTCAAGTCTCACACACGGGCAGATGTTTCTTCATGGCTCATCTTAGAAACGTGACAACATGTGAAAATGTTCAGCCCACTGTAAATGACAAGCGGGAATGAAGCTGAAAAGGGGCTGATGATGATATCGGTTAAATAATCCTCTATTTTGATGATACAACACAGTGAAAGTACTGGGAGGGGAAGGAAGGGGGTGGGGGGGGACCCTCCATTAACACTGAAGATGAAAGTCACCATTTCCCTGGAAAACACCTGCTAGCCAGCCTAACAGATCAAGAATTAGCAAGCAGCTGGAAACTGTTTGCTCCTGTCTAGCGTGAGTGTTTCCCGTTACAGCAGGGGGGGATAGAACAGACTGCATAATGCCGAGAAAGAGAAAGAGAGAGAGAGAGAGAAGAGTGGCAATGTGAGGCCTCTCTGATCACATCCATGCTGCACATCAAAAATAAGAGGCAGAAAATGTTCACTTTCATCATCTGAGAGTCGTTTGCTGAGGGGAATTGCACTTTGTCGTTGTCTTTGACTGAGACAGGAAAATTGTGTCTGTACTGTACGCGCTCGTGTGTGTGTGTGTGTCTGCGTATGAGTTTTCATGAATGTAGGTGTGTGTGTGTAAGCTATTTGGATGGGGGGTGTGATGTGTGTATTTAACAGGAGGGGGGGGGGGTCGCACTTACAAACAGAATGGCATATGGTGCCTTGCTTTTTGGCAATCACTAGTGACAAGTGAGCAGGGGAATCAACAGTGAATGCAGGGTGTGTTGAGGGGTTGGGGGTAGCAACGGGAGGGCTTTGCTTAATGATCTCATCTGTGAGTGTGTGTGTTCATGTCTATTTCCGCCTCAAGGCAATACAGTGCTACTTTATGTAGATGAATGTGGAACAGGTCTCGCCGTTTAGCAGAGTTACATAAATACATTATAACAATACAGAGCAGGGCCTCGGCGCAGAGCGGCGCTGAACGCAATGTCAACAGTTGCCTCAGGGCACGTTTTTCTTCCTTACTGCGTTCAGATTGCAAGATGAAAACGTTTCACACAATCCCACCGACCCTCAACCCCCACACACCTCCACCTTCCACTGCCACTCCCAACACACAAACACATGCCCCATGAGGCAGCACGCTGGGGCAATTGGGGGAAATATCCAATTTGCTCGTTGGCGTCCTCTGGCTTAGATAATTGTTGGACTGGACACGACTGGAATAGATTAAACAAGCACCTTGCTCTTCATCCTGGTAAATCATCATGTCACTTTTCAGTTCACCAGGTGGTCTGTTGGTTAAAACGATTGTTGTTATGTTGTTAAATTATTCTTTCATTTATAAACAGCTAAAGTTTGTCATCTGATAAGCCATACCAAGGTACCATAGGAGATAGCATTGCTTGTTTACCATTGGTCATCACTTGGCTCTGGCCCAGATGAGCTGATGTTTACTATAGACTCAGGTATCACTTTACAAGGAGACCTGTAGGTCATTAGGATTAACAAGTGGAGCCAACTAGCTAATCCTTACCATGTACATGTTAATAGAACTCGTTGAGGCTAAATAGTGAATGTGCTTTGCCTCTGCACACCTCTGGATGGGAGGTATGGTGAGCAGTGACCACATCTGCAAAGAAGAAAGAACCAACATGCTGGATTTGTGATTTTGTTCCCCCCAAACAAAGACTTCTTTAGGCCTCAGGAAATTGTATTAACTTAAACTTAAATTTAAAAAAAAAAAAGCAGTGGAGCTTTAATTCAGATTAGTCTGGAATATAACTCTGTGTTCAGTCCGGCAGGGCTCAGAGTAATGTAGAGAGAATTATATTAGCCAGCGTTAGCAGAATGACAGCTATTGTGGATCTTGATGTGCATGGCCGCCATGCTGATTGCTGCCTCACTGTACATGGCCCTGGCCTCCTGAATAATAGGTGACTATTTTTAGAACAGGGGGTATGGGTGGGGTGAGGATGGGGGCGGCGGGGCAAAGAAGAATAAGGATGGAGCAGAGAGGGAGAAAAGGAGGTGAGAGAGAGAGAAAGGGAGATTGCATTGACAATCGTGCAACACTGATGTAGCAGAGGGAAGACAGGAAAATGTTATGGGCAACCAAGCAACTAATAAGCTTGAACCTCAGCACTCTGCATAATGCGACAGCTCATTACCGCCCAATTAGGCATTACAATGCCTTGCTTACTGAGGTTTATTGATGCAAATCAACCAGGAAAAGATACCCTGGTGCCAAAAAACAGGAGGTGAAATTGGATGAGAATTTGTCGAAAGTACAGACTCTGTGGCAGTTCAATCAATTTACAAAGTCTCTGTGGGGGAGGTTATCCAAATTAGTATGTGATTCTGACAATATGGTGCTGATTTTTTTTTTTTTTTCATTCTCTCATTATCAAGCGGCTGAGGTTTCCTCTGATGATATTACGGTGACCCTTTTTACAGCATAAGGCCACACGCTCTGTTTCCAGTGATGTCATTAATTACACCATCTGTCTGATACTCAGCTACTTGGCGTGCAGCATCCTCCAACTCTTCCTTCATCCACAGCGCAGATCACACACATGATCATTCAAACAGGCACACAGAAAATCTCCCATCACAGTTACAAATCATCCCACTCCCTCTCTAACACATACACAGATTTATGCACATGGACACACACACACAAACATTCTTGACAACATAAACTTGGCCTAATGTTCCCTCCTGCAGACCTGCAGACAGCCACCAGGACACTTTAATTTCTTTATTTTCTTCTGGACTTCTAATTCCCCTCCTCCCATATGCTGCCTACATGGATTATCACATGCTACTAAACTCAGTCTGGATCAAGCCTGAGGTAATTACTTTAAATACATAATACTGTGTGTGCATGTGTGTGTGTGTGTGTGTGTGTGTGTGTGTGCTGCTGAGAGAGCGTGTTCAAATGCAATGATTTTTAAATTAGTCAACATGACTGTGTATATGATAAATATTGTGCAGGTTAAATCTGTTTAACGATAAAAAAAAACATGCATTTCCTGTTTCCACCCTGTTTTGTTTGGCTGTCAAACATAGTACAAAACCTATTAAAATTTAGACGGCCCTTGCAATTAGCAAAGCTATTACAGTCGCTGTGAGGTTAACACACACACGTGAAAACACAGACACACACAGACATGAGTCCATGTGCAGATGTTTACTCACAACTACTGTGCATACGCTGAGTTTAAGATTTATTTCAAGAAAATCATTTTTGCTTTAAACAATCTGGTGTGAAATATTTGATAAAATAGTGACCAAGAAAGACTGAAAATATCAACATGAAGATGTTTGTTTTCAACTTTTCTTATAATGTGATAGCAATGGTAAAATATTTTTAAGTTTATGAGTGCTTCTAATCCACCCTGTAGCCTTTCACACATGGGGTCACATTAGCCTGTTAGAAATTAATGTGGCCAAAATAAAATATTAAATATTACTAAAGCTAATATTTAAATACCTCGATACTGTCCTGGACTTCCAGGCGAGCTTAAATACAGAGTACATTTTCAAATGCTCACGGCAACACTGTCTCCCTTAGAAAACTCAGTGGCCTCAGTGTTAGTCAGCAGATGTCAATGGAAAGCAAAACAGTAGGCAAAGACCTTGACATGGAGGAAAGCAAAGAGTATGGCAGCATTTATTTTTCGCTTGACCACAGTTATCAAAAATTGTGGCTCAAAATGATGGCTGTCTCCTTCAGAAAGTGCCGTCCTACCTTCTGCAAGCAGTCTCTAAGGCAAAGTAACTTGATGCAGAGTCCTGTGAATTACTAAGGATGAAATAAAGATTATCTTGCCACAGCATGTTAGTCACATCTAAATTTTAAAAATGCAAACAGGATTAGGAGAACACTGAGTCAGGCTGAAACCCTGCACTTTTAGGGCAATATGATAACTTACATTAAGCAACAATCCAAACCCTCTCTCTCCAAGTTCATGATTGCCATAAATTAATTCTGTGCCACCGGTACTAAAAGTAAGAAGCAGATAATAAACAGAAATAGAAATATATAAGATCATTTTATGACGATACACCATAACTATTCTCCACCGACCTCTTTCTCAATAAGGGGTCAGTGATTGATCTGAGCAGATTTCTGACAACATATTAATGCAACAAATGACAACATCAAGACTGTTTTGTTTGTATTTTTGTACCATTTTAGTTTTCACTGATAAGCTATCACACCATATTTTTTCAGCTAAAAAAGCTGTTGACATCAGTTCTAGTTGAGCACTGTGTTTTCCACTAATGATGCAACCATCCTAATCTCATCTCCAACAAAGTTTCAGGCACCATGACTGAAAAATTAATACGTTTGGTTTCCAAAAATATTAACTATGCTGTAGACACACACAGCCCACAGCTATTTGCTCATGTAAACATACAGTATGTTCAGAGTGTTCTGGGGGTGTTAGGACTGCGTTAAATCATGTAATACTGCCGTATTCATGCTCATACAATATGTATTTTTCAATATCTACTGTTGCTTTAATATTGCCAGCAATTACAGCCACGTCCAACGATGAGGTGTTTGCATCAGGCCCTTTTTAAATTAAGAAACTGTGCATCAGGTTTGGTTGGTTCATGTTGCTCCCTGCTGATGTGTGGCCTCGAAACCAATTGCAGCTGTTTGCATTTAAATAATTTAACAGCCAATTACTGTAGTCATATATCCGGGAGTGTAATGTTTAAAATGATAGATCACATTCAGTCTCAAAAAAAGTAATAAAGCTAGCTGTTGAGGGATCTGACTTGTACTTTGCCACATCATTTCCAGAGGAGAGAGACAAAGCAGGGAAAAGACCAGTCTCCATTTTGTTTCTCTCCCAAGGACACAGAGGAAAGAAGACACTTGTTCAGAATTTCTGCACAAATATGTCCAATTCAATGAGAGATATTGCCGATCAGTCAGGCACACACACATATATACGCTGCACACAGGCAGTAATAAACACTGACATTCAATATACACATTGGGGAAAAAAAGCGCACACACACCCTCAGCCTGGTTCGAGCTAATATTCACGCGTGTCAGGTGGAACGGTCCATTCAGGGTGAGAACAGAGGGGTGCTAGTGTGCAACCAGGTCTAGTCTGGTTGATTTTAATGGACCAGTGGTGTAGTCCGATAAAGGGCAGCCATCTATCTGCACCCACCCAGTCAACTCTGACACTGTTTCCAAGGAAACGCCACCCGCAGGAGCCAGGAAAGGGAGGGTGGGACCTTGAGGGAGCATATTCTCCTGTGCTGTCAGAGTGCCAGGAGGAAGGAGAACAGGGATGGAGTGACAGAAGGGTGGAGGAGTGGAGGAGGAGAAGAGGGAAGGAGAGACAGAAAAAGGGGGGGATGGGGGATAGAGAGGAAGGGTGCACCAGCCGCCTCACAGGGGTTAACTTTAATCAGACATGACACACACACACCCCGGGAAAAAAGAGTGACAAATGCAACTAGAATCACAGGCTCGCACAGATACATTTTCACAGAGAGAGACGGACTGTCACACTCATACTGTATGCACAAATGACATACAGCAGACACAACTGTGTGCAGATGTGTGGGTGCATGCGTATGTGCAGGCAGGCGTCATTCATTTCCCTGCATACGTGGGCATCGTGGAACCCTCTGCAAAATGTGCAGCAAACACACAAAAAAAATGACACATCATATTTCATTTTCAGATCGTTTTCTATACGCTTTTCTCCAGACGGGTGGAGAGACAGAAAAGCCACTGATGCAAACGGCTGAGATGGAGTCGCCTTCCCATCGCCAGGCCCACTGCATCATCATCCAGAGACCAGATCACACTGTCACCTCTAATAATGTCACACATTAACAACTTCATCATTCATCATATGGGCTGTGTCAGGTATTTGTTCAGCTTGATTCATTCATATGCAGAGTATACTACTCCTGAAGCTTTAAAAAAAAACACACAGAGACAGGACATAAAACGAGAGATACAATGGTTGTGTCTGTTGTCTCTGTCTGGGTAATTTTGGGTGTTTGAGTTCTGTTCAATAAGCAAGTTTTAAGATTTTTTTTTAGTATTGTAACAGGCAGTATCTATACTAGAATCAAAAATTATCCAGTCTGATGTAAACAAACCCCATGAAAAGCGATGCCTTAACCTTATCTAAACTAGAGTATTTGTCACTCCCAATTATGGATCAATCAATAATTTGGCCAGGCTGATGTAGTTATAGCCTTATCACAGATACTGTGACAGACACTAAAAATGACCGTACCACACAAACAAAAGCAGACACGCAAAAAGACATGAAGTAATTTATAAACTGATTCCAGCATGAGTAAAGACTGGATTATTTATAGGAAAACAAAACTAAAGAGTATCAATCAAATACACACACATCATGTATGCGTCACCACTCCTGTATCAATCATTCCCTCCCTCAGCCGTGATAAAAATATTGATAAGTTACACATAGTTCATCCTGGTGCCTTCGAGGGGAATATTTTCCAGTCATTACCAAGTCTCAAGGAATGCTGTGTCTAACTTTATAGATTTGTTCAATCGTTCCCTGAAGAAATGCGTCAACACACAGAACAAATACTGTACATTAAAAAAAAAGGTAGATTCGGTACATCAGCGTTCAGTTTAAGTTAAATTCTGTGTTAAAGTGATGACTAATGGGAACAATTTATCCTTTCATTTGAGCCTCTCCTGATCACATGCACTTATACTTTATATGCTCTAGCACACTCCACTGCCATATAAACATACCATTCTAAAGTCATTATCATCGTTATTACAAATCCTCGCTACATAAAAACCAGTCTACACAGCACTAAACTACATTGAACTACACCGGCCCACAGCCGCTAGCACCAATTAGAAGGTGTAATCTCTGCACATCTATCTGCCAGGAGGCCTGGGCACAAATGCTGAGCAAAGAGAGAGAGAGGGAGAGAGAGAGAGAGCGGAGGAGAAAATAACCATTATTATTAGCAGACAGGGCTGTCTGCACTGGAGGCCTGATCACCTTCTTTGCACACACACACAGAATCTCAGAGTCTCTGGGCTTTGTACAATCAGATGAGACACACACACCTCCTATTTGCCTTGTAATTTTGACTTTATACAGACAGTTAGGAGCACCACTGTTTTTGTTGTGCAGCCTGTCGCCGTACTGTAATTGGGAAGTTGTAAAAGCAAAGGATTTCTCATCCATCTCTGTCCTAATGCTGTCATCCTCCTTCTGCCTGGTTGCTGATTACAGTCTGTGTAGTGTCTAGCTGTGCAACACTGACTTAATGTTATTTTGCTTGAGCAGAGCCATTGCGGCGACCCAGATGTCCATATACTATAATCTAATCTAAAATGATTCTGGCTCTGGATTGGCTAATCCAACACCACTCTTCCTAATCTGACGTCTAATAGACAACATCTGGACAAGACAACATGGAGAACACGCACAGAGACAATCTGATTGACTTGTTTGGTAACCATAATCTTGTCTGTACAGTTACTTTGTTCATGTAAGCGTTGGTGTATCTGCGTGTTTACCGGGAAAAAAAGCACAGACAAATCGTGTCTTTATTTTGAGACAAAGCTGACAAGGACCCACTTCAGTGACAGTCTGGCATTTTGTGTTTTGATCGAATTATTTCACCAAAGCTTAATGATCTGATGTTGGTGTGCCTTTATACGGTAAAATTTTAACATACCAGCTGAATAAATCTTCATTGTGCCTTATTTTGGAAGTAAATAATTAAATTGTAAATAATTAAATAGTTAATAAATAGTTAAATGACACTCCTCATGAGCACCTCTTCTTTTGCCAGACAGCATGTGTCTTACTGCATTCACACCTCCACCTAAAAAGAAATGAATAAGTACAGAGTCTATTTCTGCTGGTGTCAACACGTTCCTTTGAGTGTATAATGGATCAAATCATCAATAATCAATTGAATGTGTCACCTAGGAGAAGCAGCTCCCCTCATTTTCTACAGCTCTCTTTTCTTCTGTCCACTCTGGAGGTGTGATACGACCCCTGAGTGGATGCTCCCCTGTCTTTTTCAAGCTGCAGGAGATCTTCTCAAAGAGCATAGCAACAGACCCTGTAAAAATAGGATTGGCTTCTCTGAAGCTGACTCTACGCCACAGATACAACACACACACTTCACTTCATTGATTATGCGCCCAAGCCCCTCAGAGCCCAGCTTTACAAGAGATGTCTTCCACTCTTTGCCTTTGCTCACTCTCCTCATAGCTCCCATTTTCACCCGCTCGCTCAGATTTGGAGCCATTTACCTCACAATCACATCAATATTTTAGACCTCTTGGATGCGGAGACTTCCCCCCTTTTTTTGTACATTTCTATTGTTTCCACTGCATAATGAAATGTTAATGTTATTTGGGCATGAGAGACATGCGGTAAACATAGGCCAAAGGCAGCCACGGCAGCCATGTTGTAAAAGTCAGGAAAACTATAAGGCCATCTTCATGGGTGCATCCCGTCTTCGAGCAAAAAACAATGAGACTTGGGAGCTGCTTTGATTTACACAGTCTCTATTCAAATGGACATTTTCTTAATAGTTACAACAACCTACTAAGTGTTGTCTGTGATTCGTTTCTACCTTTGGCCCATAAAGCTTGATTTTAGCGCCTAGCTGTAAATACTCACTAGTGCAACAAACTTGTCCTATCCCTCAGACAAAAAAGTCCCCAAAAATAACAATTTGCTGAAATATTATTAGTAAACCTATAAAAGGAAATAAACATAGGAACATAGGAAATAAATAAACAAAACAATTTCAAGACTTATGTAGGTGAAAAAGTCAGAAGACACCATGAGATGGACTTTGATTCATTTTTAAACATCTGGGCCTACCTGTTCTTAAAATCCTCCAATTTAGGAAAAAGTGTGGCAATTAAAAATGTCACTGTTGCAGAAACTTATTACCTCCTATTACTAAAACTCATTGTCATGTTAAGCTTTAGGAGTGTGGTGGATCTAAATTGTGGATTGTGAATATATGTGAATATTTCATCTAGAAGATAGTTTTATTATACATAAATACATTACATCTCTTGTGGACAAGACAACTCAATCTATTATACAATACGGGGTCTATACGCACCATAGTATGCTGGCATTTCACGCTAGCTTTCAGCAGCTATCTATTACCGTCCGATAACACATTGAGAGAAGTATAAAATGCAGGCGCCAGGGCAGAGGAGGCTGAGCAAACAAACACACTGAGAGGTGGGGAGGGAAAGGACAGATGTATTGAAAGCTGTTGAGTGATGTGTTTTTTCTTTATTGCAGTGTGCACACTGTTGACTGAGGGAGAAGGAGAGAAGGATATGCAGCTGAGGAAAGAGAGAAGGAGAGAGAGGGAGAAAAAGAGAGAGAGAGTGGGAGGGAGGTGTTTCAGGAAGAATAAAACCCTTTCATATGGGTGTCAAGCAAAACAAGGCCAGACCGCACTGCACATATGGAAATGTGACACACAAAGTATGGCCATGAGAATACCTATAGTACATTTCTCAGTAAAGACTCTTCTCTGAAATTAAATTTGCCATCAGTCGGTCAGCCGCAAATCTTAAATTTGATGACAAATAAGACATAAAACATAAAATAAAAAATCTAAAAACAAATCAAGGCTGATTTCTGATGTCAGAGTAGCTCAAATGAGTTATTTTTGGACAAAACCAAATTTTCCAAACAGGACGTCCTCATTAATGGCTTCTCACCACATCTATTTGGGCATGATTTTAAAGAACTCAGATTATGGGTTATCCTGGATTATGCAAAGGACCCTGTGCACAAACACTTATCAGTTTCATTTCTTTGTCCTCCCAATGATATTCATGCCAAATCCCACAGCGCCGTATCTTTGCTCACAGCTGGCAAGTGTAACTAAAGGATTATGCAAGCAGCTTCTACAAGCAAATAGATTTCTCCCTACTTCAGAGGAAACTGCTAGTTATGCAGCGCCTATCTGTCCGCCAGGCATGCACAAAAACATGTCTCCCATTTTCTTTTTTTTTCTCACTTGTTTCAACAGTGCATTTCAGAGGGAGATGGAGAGGAAAGAGGAGAACGAGAAACAGGGGAGTAAACAAAACAAGCACCAAACCAGCAGGTCACACATTTATACTGTACGCTGTGTGCATAGGCTCAGCTATTCTGCATCATCCAGCCGAATGCAGAGGTGGTGACAGCTGTACAGTATGTCTGCACCTCTCTGCATTCAGGTGTTTCTGTTTGACTGGGAAATGGCTGCTGCTGAAACAAGAGGACGGCTGAACTTCGTCTGAACTGGATTTGCATTAAAGCACATGATTAGACGGGGCGCTCCCACCAACTAACCAATTAGCATGCAGGGACACCATTGGACAACGACAGATTATCCACTTAGCGTCCATGAATGAACCTTAGTTTATGACTGATACCTCCCAGCAACGGTGCCATGGGAAACACATGAGGTGAGGCTCCATCTACTGCCTATTTGTGAAGGTTTTTTTTCCTTATATATTATGGTCCAGATCAGGTGTATAGCCTATGATGGCACTTTCTGATTCTCTCCGCGGCCTCCCCAATGTCCCTGAGGGAGATGTGTATTAATTAGCATTGATCTGGAGCAAGAAAACACAGAGCAGATTGGGACAGGTCCAAGGCTATCACAGATACAGGAGCTTACTTGAAATACAGCACAGAATACATTTACATTTTGCTAAATTGCTAAAAGTCAGACATGTTGCAACATTTCCTTTACAGATAAAGAATTATATTAAGATCTCAAATATTTTGGCTCCATCTTGATATCAACAAGTCTGGTATATTTTGATATCTTTTATTAGGGGACGTTTTCCATCTCTCTCAGATATTCCTTCCTCGTTTGTTTCTAATCTGCTGCACATTACTCAGGGTCATAGTGCTGATCCAGGCTCTCTCACCTGGATCCTTTTGACCATTTTTTTCAGTAATGACCTGAAAGCCATAATGTAAATGTTTCTAGATCAGCAGACCCAAGATGCATTTCTTCTCTTCTTGCTGAGCAGGCAAGGCCTCTTTGAGCCATTAGGCTCCAAACAGCTGTGAATGCCTTGTTATGTGCACAGCAGTGTATCACCGGAGTCTGAGAGAGAGAGAGAGAGAAAGAGAGGGAGAGAGAGAGAGCTGGTAATATCTAATTCAGATAAAAAAGGGTCCACCAGACATCTTTCTATGTGCTGCAAACTCAATTTAGGATTATTCTAGCCTTCTTGTCCTCTCTCTTTCTCTCTCTGTCTCTGTGTCAGCCAGGAGGCCTCATTTAAAATCTCTTCTTCTGCACACATTTTGTGCTTACGATCAAATCCCCTGCAAAAGTTGTGACACAGCGTTTTTTTCATTGATTATCTCTGAACTTCTGCAATACAGTTTTATTAAAAACTAAAACAGATTTGTGCCGTATCATTATCTGTGATCTGATAAGCTTCGTCTGTGACTTCTGAAATGATCATGTGCCTGAGAACATTTTTCACATCCTGAGCTAAATATTGTCCCCACTCTCCTTCATCATACTGTACATTTGCTCATTTAGATCAGCCTCTTGCTGAGGCAATATGTGCAGGGCACTTTATGAGAGTGGGCAAGTTTCATGTGATTCAGCAGATCCTGTGCTGTGATAATCAGCCTGGGACAACAGCAGTATTTTATTTAGTGACAGCAATGATTTCATTTAGCATAATATGGCTAAAACTATAGTGCTCTCAACAAAACCGTAGTTACCTGGTATCTGAAGTATCATAAAACAACAGACGTATAATATCTTGTTTTTTTCTAAGAGTAACTGGATATCTGTGGGTTTGGGATGGTTTGGTGGACGAAACAACATTTGGCCCAACATTGATTGTGAAAATATCTGATTTATCCTTGACAACTGCCCCAAGAATCACAAACCAATTTCCGCCACATGGACACTAGATTAAAAAAAACCCAACAGCTTAATGTTTGAAACAATGTCCAAAGCCCATTTGCAGTACACACATGATGGTCTGCTGTGCTTTTTGACTCAATACCGTCTGAGCCGACTGCAGAAAAGTCCAAGAAGCACCTCATCTACGGCACGTTTCCATTGTTAAGAGAAAATAGACGGAGGAAAGGAAGGAGAGAAAGAGAAGAGAAACGGAGAGTTTGGCTGGGAGAACCAGACAACAATTACACTTGCCCTAGGAGGCCGAGGGAACCTGACCACGTTGCTATGGAAACTCAAGTACAGCAGAAAGTAACAGGAAAATCAATTCAGATTGAGCTTATCTCTCCATCTCTATCTCTCCCTTCTCATTTCACAAGGGCTACAAAGCACATTTCCATCCTGAATCACATTTTAACTACAGCCGGGGCTGATGCAGCACTAATCAGAACAAACACATTGATTTTTTTTTTCTTTTCATTCGCCTTAAATGACAGATGTGGATTATAGTCACCAGAAAAAATACGTCTTTAAAAACGCACGACTCTGAAATCGTATGAAAGAAAGAAAGAAAGACGCAGACACGAATGTGCTACGACAGAAACGCAAATCACCCTCTGTCTCGGGCACACCATTCATCCCTGCTCTTTCTTTCCTCCCTCTCTCTCTCTCTCCACCCTCCTCACTCGCTCCCTCAGAGGGGCAACAGCAGCTGTATGCAGGTGATAAGCGTGTGCGGTGATGGGCGCTCGGCTCTGATTGGCTTGCTCAACTCCTACGCTGATGTGAAGATTGCAGGCTGCGTCTGTCAAAAAGGCCACTGTGCTCGTGGTTGTCACCTCGTGACGTCACTGCCGCAAATGAAAAAAAGGCTCGGCTGGCCCCATCGTTCCACCTTTAATGTTTCCTCATGACGCATCCAGCTTACACTTAAGAATAAATCATAGACAGGAAGTAGGATATAGTATTGAATTATATCTTTATGGTGCTGAAATCATAAAAGTAGAGATATAGCCTTGGTCGGTATTGAACACACACACACACACAAACACACGGTTGCATATAACACACAGCTCTGATCATCTAACAGAGAGAGAGGTTATGACAGGAGCTGACTGCCTGTCGCCCATCCAGCTCCCTTGTTTTCACCACAGCCACTTAGCAGCAGCCTGCGGGGAGTTTGGGTGTTGTTTGGATCTTAGTTGTTGGCTGCACAATGGCAAGGTGAGGTCAAAGACAGGCTGCAAGTATACTCAGAGTGTGTGTTTGTCGGTGTGTGTGTCTGTGTGTGTTATCAAGGCTCATGCCCAAGAAGAGGCAAGAGGAGAGAAAACGAGCCTTGAAGAAAAATAATGATGCTTGATGCCTCATCCATCAAGAAAAAAGATTGAGGGTCACCTTGCAGTGAAGTCATCTGGTCATTTGCTACTGAGGGATTCAATCTGGAGAGCGGTTTGTCAAAATCACATGGGAAGTCAACTGAAACTGATATGATGCACTAAAGAGTGTGCAGTGCTTTAATATTTCTGATGATTGTTTTATGTGATCATGTGTACATTTAATCAGTTATATATCAAAATAGAAAAAATATCTTAATATTGTGATAATGAGGCCTTAAAACATCGCTGTGGTTTGGGGTACAGGGGGAATAATTAAGCCAAGTTGTACTAAATGTGGAAATAAGTACAGAACAAAGTAATTTTTTTTTTTTAAAATGTGAATAATGATTAAAGGCATTGTGATTTAAAATGTGCTTCCATAAAGTTGATGGACTCACAATTGTGAGTTTTTATTTCATTTTAAACTAACTAAAATGAAAGCAGCGGAAGCCGAGAGTTCTTGTCTATTTATCTCAAGTCTCACAAAACTCTGGATCCAATATTGATGCAACACTGGACCTTCTCTGCCTGAGCTAGTATTTCTCAAACTCTGCACTCCCTGTTTGTCACACACACACACACACACACACACTCTGGTAAAAATAAAAATAAGAAAAAGATAAGATATGAGATCTTCACTGAACTTCATTGTTCAAAATCGTAGGATGGCCCACACATTTTGTGATAAAAGCATCTCCCCTTCTGACTGGTGTCCAGCAGGTGCTCCATAACCATGATGTCTAATCAGTGTTACAGATACCCAGCATGAGGCCGCAGCCACCAAGGCACTGTGTGAAAGTTTAAAGAGGCTCAATGTGATTTACTGTATTTTTCCAGATTTACCACCCTGGGAGCAGAATAAGACCGTGAATTAATCCTTGATTGGATGGGGGAAAAAATGGAGTGAAAAATCCGTATTAGGTCAGCAGAGTGATTTGAGTTATTAAGTGCCTTTTTTTACTCTAATCAGTCACTTTTAAGATGGGATCAGACACTGTTGCATTATGCGATGTGACTGGGCACACCAGTTTGTCTCCATTTCCCCCAGCGCTTCAGCTGGGAACATATGGGTAGGTTCCTCCACGAACCACGCCACCTGTCACAAACACACGCACGCACACACATATACATGGACTGACACAGGGGTGTTTGCACCTAGACATCCACAGCCATCCAGCAACCCAGATCCAGAAGAGTTTATAAACAGAAATTAATTGCTTGTTCCGGCTGTAATTAGCTCACACCATGCTTATTACTAATCTGTGTCTTGGCCTGACGCCAGGCTAGTTCTGGCCCAGCTCCAGTCCATTTTCAACAGTGTTGTTGTACAGTAATCCATAAGCTCTGGCAGGATGGACCCGCTCCACTAACCGAGCCTCACCCAACTACAGTATACACAGACTAACTTTTCTGTGAAAAATCATGTTATTTACCTATTAGTGTATTACAACTGTCTATAAATGTATATGGCTGCAATGTCCTGATTCTATTAAAAAAAAAAGAGTTAGATCCCAAATGAAGTAAAATTGAATTTGGTCTTGATATTCTATACTTTGAATGGATTTCATATGTGCAACAATATGATTAATGCACTATAAAAAGGACATTATTGTAAAGCAGATTCTTGTAGTATAATGACAGTGCACTGTACCAAAACAGTGCTGATTTAAGCTTCTGTATTCAATCCAAGTTGAAAACAAAAGGGGCATCCCCATCACAGAAAGCCAAATTGCCTATTAAAGATGAGAGCATGTTCAGTCTCCCAATGCGCCCAGCCATCACCACCCTAATCATTCCCTGCCTAAACTGCCTAATGGCTGCCATATTGCTACTGTTTATTAGTAAACACTGATGGAAGAGTGCCCGCTTCACCAGTTGTTGATTTTGTCTATCCGTATGGAGTATCAGCTGGGAATCGCAGCTACCGTGCCAAAATGTTGTCTGCTGTTCAGTCTCCCGTCACTAAACAGATTGCTTTATTGTTTTATGCGCGCAGTGATTAGGATGTCAGTAGATGGCTTAATATGATACATAAACCTTTGATAAAACACAAAGTAAATTTGAGAGCAGCCCTTCTGCTGTTGTTTACACTTCATTTCATCACTTCACTTTCACTATCATGAAAGAGAATGTGAAAGCAGCCAAGAATTAAACATTTGCATTGTATTTCAGCATAGATTACTAGTCTGAGCCATGCGGACGCTCCGAAGATGACCTTAGGTTTAAGATGCTTTTGGGAAGCCCAGTCCAAGATCGATTTCCCTCCATCTCTGTCTCAGTAGCCCTGCTATTGATCCTTATCAAATATGTATCACGTCCTCAAGCCTTCACCACAGCTAAGATGGAGACTTCAAACAGCACCAGCTCAAACAGAAAGTCAGAAGAGCGCAAGATTTTCTACTTTCAAAATGGCAATCCTCATAGCTGAGGGAAGATGTGGAACAAATGTAAAAAAGATTAAAAATGCGAGCAACAACAAACCCCTGTAAATACAACGTATTATCAAAGCTTTAAATCAAAAATGTAATCAGGGCTATTTAAAAAGCTGTAACATCAAAGCTTTCAAAATAACACTGTATGAATGCGGTTATGAGGCGAGCTTTACAAAAGACAGCGGGTTAAGCCTTCCACAACAGTAAGACACACTGTGCACACAATGCATGAAGAAAACAACCCCCCAACTATCTCCTCTCTAACCTCACTTCTGACTAAAAGGGTCTTGTCTTGTCCTCTTCCAATTCCCCAAACTCCCCTTCACACAGCACTCATATGTTGCAAATGCACAAAATGCATCCTTCAGCTCATGTTCCCATAATTCTCTGTGGCAGCAGCGTGATTAATGCACACAACTATTGATTTTTTTTTCTTTGCTCTTTTCTTTTTTTCTTTTTTTTTTCAAATTTCTTTCAGGATAGTGCCCCAACACCACACACATGCACACACACTCCCTTGCCCCCAAACGCTTTCTACTTGACAGTATCACACTTTCACTCACATGTGCAGACAGTGACTGTACATATTAATGAAAATAAAAGCAGCAGCAGCAGCAGCACCTATACAGACGCACATACTGTGCAAACAATAAGCACCCCTTCTCCCTTAGCTTTCAGGCAGCTGCGTATGAGTGGACTGGGAAAAGGGGTGCAGTGAAAGACAAGGGTCAGCATTTCACTAACTGCTGATCTGTGTGGGAGGAGGAGGGTGGGGGGGGACGGGGGGTCAAAATGATAGGCTGTGTTGTTTTCATAGGATTTCTCTGCAGAATGGGTGGGTTAGCATGCAAAGAAAAAAAATCACACACATCCATGCACAAACAGAAACACAAACTCAGATGCATCCATGTCCAGTGTATTTTCCGCACATGTAAATTGCACACGTACATGTTAATATCTGGAGCTTCCTCTGAATTGCTATGTCCTTACATGCAGGGGATCATGCACTCCTGCTTGAGCCGTGACCCATTTTCCAGCCCCCTAACAACAAGATCAACACACCATGTTTGTGTGAGAAAGACAGACGGAAAACTGGAGGGAGACTGAGATTGAGGAGGAGAGGCAGACTGAAGGAGGAGAGACTGAATGTGAAGGGAAAGAGGAAGATTGTGTGTCTAATGTGATGCAGTCCTTTGTTTACCAAAGAAAAAGCCTCGCCCACTCTCCTCCTATCCACCTTTCAAATCTCCTCCTTGTTCTCTTGTTTCCAACTCTCTTCTAACTTCCCTCCCTCTAATCTGGGCTCTATTCCTCTACATTTCTTCGCATCTTCATTCCTCCCGAGCTCATTTCTACAACCGTGCCCTCTTTTCAAGGTTGGCCTGACTTTGGGTGTGTTGAATTTACAGCCCTGTCTCCGCCTGCCTCCCAGTGCCCTCACTGTCAATCTCAGTGAAAAATGGAGGTGGTGGCACATCACTGGCATGATAAATTCCTGCTGAGCATTGATCCTGTAAACCAAACCGCTACAGTGGCCCCTTTGAAGACATCCTTAACATTCCCGCGACTGAGCTGGTGGCTGGATAAGACTGTGATTCTATTAGCAAGCAAACTGTTTAATTAGCCTCTATAAGCACTCACAAGAACCCATGAGAGAGGAGTGAGCAGAATACAAGAGTGCTGAGGCACTTTCATCACTTTAATGCTAAACGCACAGTTGGGAGGCGGCCGACGTGAATGTGACTGAAAAATGTAACTGGAGATTTTTTTTACTGATGCCGTGAGTATTGGATGGACTTATTTGCATAAAGCAAATAAAAAAAACAGCATTTTCCATGCAGGAGGAAATTGACTGGGGCGCTGTGCCAAACAGGTTATGCAATGAGATGAGAACAGAGGAGAGAAGGCCGATAGTGGAGGAGGAGTGAAGGATGGAAAAGAGAAGAGAAGAGAAGATGAAAAGAAAGAAAAGAGGAAAACAGTTAAAAGGAAAGAATGAAAAGAGAAAAGTGGGGGAAAAAATAGACTCTGTATTTGTTTACTAACATGTACAATAAAGTAAAGCTTCACATGTAATAGAGAATGGAACCATTGGATGTTTAGTGTTTTTGCTTAAAAATGAGATAAACAACCAAAAAGAAATGAAAACAGTCTATTAATTTACTCATATAATCAGCTAATCGATGAGCCACTGTATCTCTAAAGGAAACAAATGTATTACCTGTCAGATTAAAGCCTGGGTGTAAAAATGTCAACATGAAAATACCAGTTGCAAAAATTGCCATGAAGCCGTCCAGTGTGTGATTGACAGATTTATACTTTTTCATGAAAAATGTAATAATATTGCCCACACCTCAGGGGAAAAAAAGGCAAAACAGTTAAGATCATGGAGTATGGAGACACATCCAAGAAGTAGGAACAGCTTATGGAGTCATCCCTCTCCACTGAGCCTGTGTCTTAAGACAGAACAAAGCTTCCCAACCTCCATCTCTGGTCTAATCTTCAGTCTGAAAAGATGAAAGGCCTGCATGTTTGTTCCAAGTAGGAGACCCTATCTTGCCGAGCCAGAGGAGACCTCTCTACATCTATTCCTCTTTTCTCTTCCTCTTTTTTCTCCCCATCATTCCTCACCTCTCCTCACCTCCTTCCTCTCCTGGGGTGTTACACAGGCTGCCTGTCTGGCCTGTACTTCCTAATCTGCAGCTGTGTCAGGCTTCCAACTGGATGAGTAGCTGGATGAAGGTTTGGGTGTACTGCTGCCTTGGCCCATAGAGGTACAATCACATTTGTTATGTGAAAACAATGAGTCAAATGTGGGCTCACTGACTGAAAAGTGTTTAAAAATGTTTGGGGATCTTCAACTATACAGCAAATTGCAGAAATACCCATCACAAACTCTGCAGATGTATTTAAATGTCTTGTTGTGTCTGACCAACAAATTGAAACTCAAAGAAATTCAATTTAATATCAGAGAAGACAAAGAGAAATTGAAGAGACAAGTGTTTTTGTCTTGAATTTAGTAAAAAATGACTTTAAAAATTTAGTTTCACTCAATGTTGAGTGAGTAACACATGAATCAACCTATCACTTCACTTCAACTCCAGGAAAACATGTAACCTTAGTGTGGATTAGATGTCTAGAAGACATCTGTCTGACATCCTACTGTATAATCCATTTCTAATGATGTAGTATCATTTGCAAGATGCCCACACTTGCAGAAAAAGATATAAAGGGATAGAAGTGTTAATAATAAAAGCTCTGAGAGCAGCAATGTGAGCATCAGTTGCTACAGAGATTGTGTTGACTCTACGCTAATGTTGCTTCTATATCTGTAAAACATAGGAAAAGTCAATAAGAACTTACTGTGTGGAGGTTACACACAATTGTACAAGTTGGCTACAGGGGAAAATAATCTGCAGCAACCCTGAGCTGATAGGTCGTGACTACTGTAATTCTGTACATTAGGACGACTCAACAGCTGTAATGTTACAGTACTGCAAGCAGACAGCATGTATGCTCTAATTGCCCAATATACAGATGCACGCATCTTAAAGGGGAGCACAAGGTCTTAGTGACAACATGTTGTTTGCAGGTCATTTAGTATCTGAACACTGGCTTCGCTGAAGCTCTTGTCTGCAACCAAGGCCGACAAGCTCATTACACTCCCTTATATCATAAATGATGAGACAAAAGGTAGGCAGATGGGGAAAAAACGACAACACAAAAACACACACACCATCCGAGCTCCATCCTCTTTCAAAAGCACGGCCACTTGAAAACACACAGGAAAAACACCACTAAATCCACACACACACACACACACACACACATATGCTCTGACACACAAAGGTGCGTACACATATGTATTCAATAAAAGGTCCACCATATAAAAAATCCTGGCAGCAACACAGTAGGACACAGCTCAACTCCTCCTCTCCCCGCTCCACTTTCTTTTCTCTTTTTTTTTGCCTCTTTCATCTCTCTATTAGCTCTGTCAATTGTTTATCAAAAGCAGCGAGGAGGCGATCGGAGCCGGGCATTTGAAAGCTCGTGCTGCGAGATCCATTTTAAAATTCATGACGGGTTAATGGTATGTTAGTGGCAACATTAGGACCCAGTGAGCTTGCGTCGTGCTCATTCACATTGAAAACAGGCTGCTTCAAATGACTACTAAGCAGTCCTCATTCTGAGAGGTAATTCATATTGTAATTAACTTTTCAATCACAGCTGATTAATTAAGACAGGCCCTGGTCTGTAATTATGCATCTATTTTTGACCCTAATGTGGATCACTAGATATTCAAAGATTTTGCAGCCATGATTTAAGCCACTTTCCTCTCTGGATGTAAGTTACCGATCTTAAAAAGCACCAGGCGATTTTTTAAACAACCACGGGCAACACACAGTCAGTGGTGTTAAACCGTAATATGAGAACAATTAGGTGACATCATCAGCCCAATATTTTTCACCAAGCATTAACGATGTGCTCTCACCCTCTAGTGAGAGAAATATCTCGAGCACCGACTGTTCTTCCTCACATTATGATGCACAATGCAAGGGTAGGGAAGTGCGCTTGATGTTACCGTTCCCAACAAAAACCTGAGATTAATAATTCAGTGTGGCTGTGGGATAGCTTTATCTTGTGTCCACTGAGACCACGTCTTCTTTCATGAAAAATTGAAAAAAAGAAGAAAAAAAAAGAAAGAACAGAAAACAAGGGCTGGAGAAGGAGTCGCACAACTAGGCTGGGTCAAACTGCACCCAGTTGCCATTGTCGAGCCCTGTTGGTGCCCTTATGGTCTCTCCTGCTTTTTGCTCATGCACAAACAAACTCGCGCACACATCCTTCTAACCCTCGCTCCTAGAGTAAACATACCCTCTCCATAACAGCGCGAGGTGAATCTGCTCATGCATCAGAATCTACCATCAAATATTTATCATGGAGCAGCAGTGATTTTGACCGTGTGCTCATGCTTTTGACAGCACTCGCCTGCTGCAATACTTATTGGAGTAAACACGGACAATCCAATATCGTTGTTCTTTTGAATGCTTGTGAAAGAACTCAAAAGAACACAGAGCATACAATATAATCCATCAAAACTTCACTGCATATTCTATAGACTGTCAGACTTGCTGGAAAAAAAGGAAAGATGTCATTGTAGGCAGTCCAACAAGAGGCGATTTAAGAAATGATTGGCAATGTCTGGTTTTTCAATATAAAGAAATTGCACATGTAAATGAAGAGATACATAACCTCTTTGCATTTTATTATATCATTTATATTCCTACAACTTCAATCCAAAACTCTGATGGAGATCTGTTAAAGCCATAATGGACATATTTTTCCTACCCCAGTTGAGATAAACATCATCTCTCAGTCTTGTCTACATGATTCATTTCATTTACAGAACCTAATCATATCTGCATGCTGCATATTTGCGCGCTCTCCGTGACATTAGCCAATGTCTTCAACTGGCAGCTCGCAGGGAGTAACTGGAGTAACCTCGAGTAAATAAGTCGCTGGCATGGATCAGAAGACACATCTTCATGCTTGAGCAGACACATTTAAAATGCCACCAAAACACCGTCCCAGATTCTGCCCTCAGTCAAATGACATCAAGTGCTCACTTACAGGTCCCTAAATGCCCCAGTATGAAGCAAAATCAGCCAGCGGGCAGTACATGGAGCAATCAAAGAGATAAGCATCCCATTTAACTTGAGTAAAAAATCCAACCCGCAGAACATTCTGGTGTCTTGCGTTATCATGCTGCGCCACTGGATTCAGACAAGGAGGGTAACTAGGTCAATGATGCTATGTAAACTGTTCCACTTTACCCCTTGCTGGACTCAAAATGGAGTTGGCTGAGGTGGAGTGTGCATAGGAGAGAGAAGCCCTGTGATTCAACGTGACAGCTATCAACATCCGCTGGCTAGTGAGAGGACAAGGGCTACGGAGCTGCAGAGCCTCAGTAATTGCAGACTACAACACTAAACAGGTAAGAAGATGACTCACAGTGAAACAGAACATGGTGTCCAAAGAGCAGGGAGCGGAGCAGAGCAGAGCAGTGCAGGGAGGGAGGGGGGATTGGGATAAACAGCCAAAAGACAGGCAGCACACCTCTCTATCTGTCAAACATTTAATCTAACAAATATGTCAGTGCCACAGTGGCCGACAAACAGACTTTACTTTGTGATCTGTAATAACTGATATTCCTTGAACAAAGTCACGCAATGTTATTTGAATATAAACACTGGCATATTACACGTTAGTCTTTATTTTTTAACAGATTACGCACTGTATGTCGCTGTTTTTGTTTCAGCACCAAAAGCTGCATATTGACGGACCCGCATGTACAAGTTTTGATGTATTTCCTCGTCTTACCTGAGCTGAGTGAAACAGTGTCTTTCTCCCATGATACAACAGTGACGTAGGCCTCAACAGAAGCAGGGATAATGCACTTGAAGACGGCTACACTGCCTCTCATAGCCTTCTGGTCAGCCACTCTGACTGTGTAGGGTTCCCGTGACACTATGAAAGAAGAAAACACATTGGTTATTTAGATTTAGAGAACTGTCATCTAATTAAACTTCAAAGTCGCTGAAGTGTGAGCCTCAACCCAGTAATATAATGACAGCTTTATATAATGACCACAACTTCTATTTATTCTAACTTTTCAAAAGACTACAAAAACTGTGAACATTGGCCACCATTGCTCACACTTGCTATGATGAAGAAGAGAGTAAGAGCGGTCAGCTCACCCTATCTTTTTGATCACTTATCAGGGGCAAGATATCCAAACCACTAATTGAAATCGTGCTCCAGTCACTGCTAAAGACACATGACAGGGTTATGAATATTTTAGAAACTTGCACTTAAATGCGCTCAAATTAATTGCTATTACAAAAACACTTCTACTATACTTAAAAAGGCCCCATACATTTATTACAACTGCCTTTCATATCTTCTTCTAGTAGTCTACACTAACCACATCCACTGGTAGTGTGACTGCTATTTCTCTCACTACTAGAATTACTAGAGGTACTCCTGCTACGCTAAGCTCTCCTCTGTGGACTCACCAGCTTTGATGTGGACATCCTGACTCCTAATCTTGCCAGAAGGGTTCTCGGCAGTGCAGTAGTACGTGTTGTCGTGGATCAGCTTGCTGAAGCTGGATGGCAGGAAGTTGAAGATCTGGAGGGTTCCATTGGGGTGGACATGGCGGATGCCCGGGACATCGTAGATCTCCTCGCCGGTCGCCAGATACCAGCGCAGCGAGGCAGGCGGAGCACCACCAGCAGGACAGGGCACTGAGGTCCCTGTGGTGCTGGCAAATACTACCTCTTGCAGAGATGCATTGACAAAGTATAAGCTGGAATGTAGGTCTTCACTGAAAACTGCAAGAGAAACAACACAAGATGTTTGCTTTTACAACCACATTCTTGGACATTTTTTAAGGTACAATACTTATTATGCATTTTACTGTATTCATTTTTAATTGTTTTCCTGTTTCCTGTTTTGAAACACCTTAATTGATGTTCTCAAAAGATATCAGCTTGGAAAAAGTTTGCCTCTTGTGCCTCAGTGTGATATTTGAGAATAAGACAGCACAAATTAATACTCCTCAAATATTATTCACTGCAAGTGCTTCTATTTAAGTAAGATGATAACTCACTTTGGATTCATTACTGAATTCCTATTCCCGGGAGTTTGGGAACATTAAATGCATATAAAGTACTATCAATTATGAAATAAGGTCAGCTGCCTTGGTCATATTCCATCTTCAATTTAAGTCAACATCACAGTTAAGAGAATGACATTAAATGCAGTTAGTGCAGTGGCATTCACTGGAGGATGAGAGGAGGGTAATAAATGTCAGTGTTGGAACAGTTAGCTTCAAAGTAATCTACAGACGCTTGATCCCTGATTGCCGGCAGATGCCTGCAATCTGAGGTCCTGCAACTCTGGGAGAGAGGCTGTTTGTATTTTTGTATTTCAGGCAAAAAAAATAATTGTATATACAGTATTTGTGCCTGTGTATCTTGCTTGCCATCTCAGCCTGGTGACAAGCCCAGAGGCTCTGCACTAAATGGCTTACAGTGGCACTGGCAGCTGGCTTGGATCCTCCCTGGGGAGAAAACATTTTAGCACTTCATAAATTCCTAACAAGGTTTCAAATTGCAGACGATTCCATGCGTTTCTCTGCTCCAGCAGCTCTCTACCAGCAATGAGACAGGCCAGTGACCTGCCCGTGTGCATACCGTACACCCACACGTCCACATTTGTTATTACAAACGAGGAAAACTCATTCAAAATTATTAGCACACAAAGGATCAATACATCAGCATTTTTCCCTGCAAAAAAAAAAAGAAGAAAAAAAGTTGACATATTGGAGAGGCGGCGGCCATTTGCAACCTCTCTGAAATACAAACAACTCTGCACTCTCTGTATTGCAGAGGCCAGCATATGCACAGGTAAATCTATTTTACCAGTGCAGATAATGTGGACTGACTGTGCAGAGTTTTCATCCACATTAAAGAGAAAGGCAGAGGAGGACAAGTCCAATAAGTGTTGTCAGGCCACATGTATCATAATGTGGTGAAAGGCTAAAAAACGCAACTTTGGAGACACGAATGTTAGCAAACAACTGTAAGTCTCACTGAATTAAAATACATTTTAATGATGCAGTTAGCATACAATAACACTTTAAATATACTGTGTAGAAACCTGGAAGTATAATGTGTGGTTTCATTTTTGTTTTAAATGGTGCACACTGTCTGAATCACATTTTTAACAGTCAAAATCATAATATCATGCCTGTACACTGACAACTAAAGCACTGCAATAAAAACATTCCCTTTTACCAATTTTAGTAGTAGACTATGCTGTGATTTAACCTGATTTTAGTTGCCTACCAGATCTCCTCATTGCAAATTCACATTTTGACTTGAATATGCATTATTATTTAACTATTACATGTCTGAATATGGAATACCTACAAGGGTGCACTCAGGGAGATAGATAAAAAGAGAGCAGCCATCTGCCAAGGACAATGTCAAACATAAACCAAGCTTAAGAGAAAAAAAAAACATCTAATTCACAATGAATGATCCAGATATGTCCCTATTATTTAATGGCTTCTTCTGTGGAAAATCAGTTCTGTAGCCTACTTTTTGCGTCACCCTGCTGGCAAATAAATGGACAGTGGTGGAAACATAACTTCCCAGGATTATAACAAGCACATGATCCACAGCCTGCACAAACTACAATATGGTCAACAGCGGCTCAGACCTCAGGTGTCAGGTCTGATCCACCGTCACAGCATAGGGTGATATTTTAGAAAACAGATTTGGAATATAACCACCCTCCCGATGTTGCCTGCATGAGGTAAATATATCAGGACAGCCTGGTGACCGATCATTTGTTCACCTGCCAATGCCCCCTGTTTCTATATGTATGCTGATTTCATTTGTAAATGCTAACAATGCGGATTCCTGACTCACTGCTGCACAGAACTGTTTGTTCCAACTGTGAATTGTACAAGGTGATGACTAACAACACACCTCTGTTTCTGCACATATTTCTGTGGATATGTCAGGGGCTTAGCCGCTACATAGAAAACTGTGAACAGCTTGCAGTGCTTATTAGTAAGATGGGATGCACTTCTGCGTGTTTTTAAGTCCTTACACATACAAATAATAAAATATGGAGCAATGCATTTACTGACGAATCAAATTAATCTGTCTGTATCTCACTGCTGCTTTACTGTTTACTACAGATTGATATATTTAAATATGTAATAAACAGTTTATGTGAATAAATCATTGATTAAAATTCTACAGGATAATTTGGGAGCAAGATTGCATCTGCGATTGATTCTGATGTTGCTTAATATCATCTTCAATAAAAATTGGTTTCATGATATATATATATATATATATATATATTATTTTCTACCTTCAACTTATATCATCAGGAGTACTGTCACATTTTTTGGTTCATTTGACTCTAATCATGTAAAAGAGAAACATTTATTGTGTGCTTCATCTTTGTCAAGACTGCCTGAGTGATTTTCGTATTGCATAATACATGAAATATTGTTTCTTTTATCATAGGATTACATTTAAATATGGTGAGGTACAGTTACTGTTGGTTCCCAGCAGAGGAACTATTGTATATACCTCCGTACAGTTTCTTAGAGCAAAAAGTTTAAAACCATTTGAATCTTTTAAAATACGGTGGTATAAAGCGCTGAGTTCTCAGTGGGTCTGTGGCACCGGCCAAGATGAAAATAATACATCAAAGTCATATTAAATTCTGATTCATTCTCTTTTTTCCAGCTGGCACAAGGAGTATCAATCTTCTCAGTGCTCTGTTGATAATACAGACTGGAGCCATAAGGTAGAGGTTCATGCAAAGTGCTCAAGGTTAGTGACAAGGAGAAGACAAAGAGTCATTAGTACAAAAAAAAAAAAAACATAAGAAAAATATGATTTCCTTTGTTTGAAAAATACAATGACAGAAACAACTGGCACACCTTGAAGTTTATGGAGAATATAATTTGGGTACTTAGTTAATTGATACTTTGAAAGTTGCTGAGCTACAGTACAATAGCAAATGTCTGGAATAGTAGTAGATCAAAGAACTGTGTGGTTGCTTGGGAAGCTTCTATTCTGCACAAGCATCGGAGAAATTGGATTAGGATTTATGTCATGGCTGTTTTGATATTCGTCTATTTCACATATGAAAAGAATGTGAGAGCGACTCAATTTAGACTGGCTGAGTGATAGGGAGATTGATTTAATTTTTAAAAAAAGAAAAAAAAAAAAAGAAGAAGAAATGGACTCTGGTGGAAGGGTGCGTATCACTGCGATACTTGTTTTCCTAATTGACTGAGCTCAGGAGCTAGGCCACAAATGGTCCGGTGACGCAGGTACATCACCCCCTCAGACCTCACAAAGAGCACCATGTCATGCCCCAACAAACGGCCTCAGGGCCCAATCACTTACTACATTGCCCGAGAGGAAATCAGTAATTGGCATAATTTTTCATGAGCTCAACCGTAAAGGTGAAATAAATGACACTGTTCAATAATGCATTATATGCATCTATAATTGACTCTTTTTTTTTATTCTTACCATCGGGATATCTTCAGGGGAAAAGGGAAGAACGGAAAGAGCTGTTTCATTTAAACCAACAAAAAAGCAAGAAGGCATCAATCTTTTCATTCATTCTTTTAGAGATCTAGGCCTACGCAGTTTTTTTCTGGGCCATGCTGTTATAGTTTTGGTTGGCATATATACTTTTAGTGAATTAGCATATACTGGAAGATTCCTCTCACTACAGTACCATCACTGTAAAGATCTTAAATTATTACAACTGCCTTCCAGGGTTCTTACAGAAAGAGAGTACATGATGGATACAAGAGGAATAATCTTCAATATTCACGTTTTTTTAGGCTTTTTTACATTGAGTGCACCGCTGATGTTTTACCTCTACAATGATGAGGTGAGGACAATGTTTCTGACCAAAAGTCTGACAAAGAGCACCACAAATGTTAAAATCTGTAGCTAACTATGCCCATTACTGAGTGACAGCACCTGAAGGCCCAAAGCCAGATCAAACCTAATACTGAACACAACAACCGTGACTTCTTGTTTTTCAATTTATTTTCTATTAGTAGCACCCCTCTATTTTTAGACATACTATATACTGTACAATATGACAAACAATATCTATGGTTCAGTATCATCACAGGGCTGTGATCCTTCACACAATAGAGCTGATCAGTTGACAGGGTGTAACCAACCATGACAGTGTGCTTTCAGAGCCACTGGGGCGCTTCATTTAAGTAAACGTGCAATCAATGCCAATGGGAGCAAACAGCAGGTACAAATGAATTCTCTAACTGGCTCTCTGCTGAATCAAGAAGGAAGATGTTGCTCTGAGATAATATTTTCAATTTTGCGTCCACAGGGCAGCTATTTTTTTTTTTTTTTTTACAGAAAACTCGAGTTGGACACCTGATCGAGTCATGGAGAAGTCAAGCAAAGTTGGTGTGATTTCCACCCTCTCATGTTCCAACAGTGTTAAGTGAAAGAACCTGGTGCCACTGGGGAGACTGGTGAAAACCTATTTAACTCTCACTCTCATAGTTCTTTCATGCTGCCTCTGGCTTTTCTTTTTCCATGAACACTTTCTGACATAGGAAGAAGAAAGAACAACAGAGAGCAAACAAGAGGAGGCAAAGAGAGGATCATAGAGACAGAGGGATTGATTCGGCTTCGCATATTTCAGAAGGCACTCGTGTTGGATCTGTTGAGCGAGAAGAGAAATTGTCTGAGTTGTCATCACCACCACGGCAGGGTAGGGGAGGGGAGGGAGGTGGGGGGCTCAGCACTGCACACCAGCATGCATGGCGCTTTGCAGTGACAATGTGACAGCAGGAACCCTGGGTAATTAAAGCAGCTCTCTGCTCTGTGCCCTCAGGGTAAGTCTGCCTGGGACGTGGAGATCATACCTGGCTCGCTCACATTCAAAAATCACAGTCGCCAAAGAGCAATTTTCCTCCTTAACAGATTCCTACTTCAACTCTGTGGGCCGACGGGTAACAGCGCTGGTATGATGTGTGTGCAGCAGCCAAGTTGTGCTCACAGCGGCTAAAGATAGGCACTGACCTGTGCATGACCCAAATTTTAAACACACTATACAGGTTCACTGTCTTCCATTCGATCTAAATGAAAGGGTTGGAAATCATATTTCAGACAGGTAAATCTAACTGGATATCAAAGTCCAGAGAGAAGTTCTGAGACAGGCGGACGACAACGATTTGCGGCCGAGCCAGTCCAGTGTGAGTAAGCATTCCCACTGATCTGATCTGCCCAGAGGCAATACACCATGCACAAAGTTAAATGACTGTCTTGCAATTTGCTCTCATGAATATTAAGCAGTGCTGTGACAGTAGAAAGGCTTGGCTGTACACAGGCTGCTGATCCGCACCGACAGATCTGTCCTCTGATGTCTAGGAGGGGCGGGCAACACTAAAACGAGGCCCCCCCACAGCAGATGAGCCGCCTCCTCCTCCACGGTCTATTTTCATGTCTTAAATGGGCCAGAGTGGCTGCCTGTCTCATCAAGGGGAAGCCAGGGACCCTGGACTGTTTCTCCGTTAGTAAAACTGAGTGATAAAGACATTGATGTCTAAATTATGCCGCTGCTGCTACTGCTGATGATGATGAGTGCATGAGAGAGGATCTGATGAGGGATTATACCGTAGCAAACTATAGCAGCTCCCTCTGCTGCTGCTGATGATGCATAAAAACTTCCACTAAATCTAATCTTGCTATTTAATGTAGCAAGCGCAGTAGAAGGTGGAGGGAAACCACGAGCTGCAGGTTTCACCTGTGAACGAGGTGCTCGTGAACCACAGCTGCTTTTGCAATTAGAAGAAACTTATTACAGATTATTTAAATTCTCAGCACCTGCAATCTCGCCTATTAATTAAAATAATTTTCTAATTTTACCAAGAACTGAGGAAAGCAGCACTATGATGTTGCCTCTCCTCAACCTAATTAACAAGAATAAAAATGTATGTATTTATAGCAAGTTAATGCTAATCCATTTGACAAACAGTTCTCGGCAAATATATTTCTAAATATATTTTATGGATGATTTATTCAAGTGAGGTGCAGCATGGGTGGTTTGCCACATGAAGTAACACAGACTGCCAAGAAGAAGCTTTTAAATTCAGCCTGATCTATGTGCGATGTATGATTACAACAACGACAATAAAGGTCATTTATTTTATAAGTATGGAAATAAAATGTATTTTGGTGGAGTCATATAACAAATTGATACGCACTGAACTGCAAATTAAAGTCTGACCGCCCCATTGAAAGTAAATAAACAACAGCACAATAATGCACTGTCAAACCAAAACTGGGCAAGATAGAGATGAAAACAACTGACCTCACCTATTGATGAATGGGCAAAATTTTGTACATTTATATTTTAAAGATGATATCCCAGTTTACAACAGACACTAGGAATATAATATATTATATTATATAAGTTGCTGCCCACGCATGGTCTGATTCATGCAGTAAAGCACTTTTAACAAATCTATTAGCTGTGAATTAGTACTCCTGACAAACACACACATAACCTACTGTATTGCTGCATTCAGCGGATGAGTAAACTTCAGTTTTGCTGTAGCCAGCATGTCATTAATACAATAGTCACTATAGCTTATGTTACATTTTGGATGACTGTGGAGCCTGAGTACCAGTTTGAACATAATAAACTTCTGTCCTTTAAGACTCTCTTTGTAATTTACTATCATAGGCCTACTTAAATATGTCTCATTGAGACCTGAGTGGATATAATCTAATTGCTTAATGGTTAACATACGTAGTCTCTCGTCATAACATGATTAAGCAGCAGCTTTTCTTGGCAACATTGGCAGAGGCCTTACCGCAGTCAGACAAGAAGTCGCAGCACAACTGGACAAACCAACCTTATTATGTCAGCAAACATTAAGGATAAGGGGGTTCAACGGAGCTGCTGTTGATGGCGCGTTAACGTGACCGCTGTCCACCTGCATGCCAGCTAGAGTAACACAATATCAAATAGAGGTTTCAGTGTCCACAGAAGCTTCGGTGCACAAAAGCTGCAACGCGAGAGGCTGCTGAGGAGAGTGACCTGACACTGACGGACTTTGGCCCCTCAAGGATCCAATTTCACTTCTGTTACCTGAACCTCTCCGCTCTAGTCGCGGCACACCTTTCTGACAATATTTTGAATCACCCCACCCCTCCGTCTCTGCCTTTTTTGTGTGTAGTAATTACTATGTGGTGACCCATCTCAGACCACAGAGCTGTTAGCAACCCTGCCCACCAGGACGTACAGTATGTATGTATATGAACCAAGACCGCAGTCTTTTCCCTAACCTTGACCACGTGCTTTAACTACCTCGACATAACCACCACAAACATCAATCATGGTTTAATTGCCACAAGAAAGAAGATGAAGCCCAGGATGGGCTTCTGTTAAACATGTTGTCAGTCAATGCTTTACGGTTTCACATTTTTCTCACTGTGTTGATAAAAGTCTCGTATAACACGACTCATTTACAACAGCAACTTGTGAGCGATGTAGCTACTGGACTATGACTTTGTGCTGTGTGGACTGGCAACAAGGTGTTTCATGGGGCGGTGCGTGGCGCAGTGGGTAGAGCGGCCGCCCCATGTAGAGGCTACAGTCCTCGCTGCAGGTGTCCCCGGTTCGAATCCCGCGTCGGGCAGACCTTTCCTGCGTGTCATTCCCCCTCTCTCTGCCTCCCCATTTCCTGTCTATCTCTACTGTCATCACTATCAAATAAAGGCAAAAAGCCAAAAAATATACTTTAAAAAAAAAACAAAAAAAAAACAAGGTGTTTCATGAAAGGTTTCCAGCAATTTTACAGCTGGCTTTTTCTTTTGTTGTATTATTGTTAAATCTAAATGTATTTTTCTTGTGTGGCATTTTTCCTTCTGTACTTTTATTTTTTTATGACCCATTTGTGCCACCTGTACAAGTCTGCCTTGTATCTTGGTTGATTGTTGACGTTGCGACGCTTCACGCAAACACGCTGCTCTCGCTGCTATAATGTTGCACAGGTGATAATGTCATTATGAGGCCATGGCAGACCTCTGAAACTATACCACTGTCCCTGTTTTGTCCAGAAGACGTCTGTGACCAGCAGCTGGTGGAGTGTGTTAATGTTGATGTCACAGCAGCTGGCTGCTCTCATCCTGTTAGCTCTGCCTGCCATTATCAGCCCCCCCCCCCCCGACACCCACTCTCCCCCACTCCCCCGTCTCTCCCCCCCTCCTCCTTTAAAGCTGCTGCTACTGCTGCTGCGTGCCACGCTCATTTTAATACTCCAGACTCATTTGATCGTCTTTATGGACTTATCATATTAAACATTTATCGCAGCCATTTCCCTAAACCAAGCATGTTTATTCAACACTTAGGGGACCACAGCACGGCTCCTTTCAGCACCACCCCCCCACCACCCCCACCACACACACACACACACACACACATACACATCCTTATTTTCTCCTTTTCCTCATTCCTCCCCTTCTCTCCTCCTCCCTCCCTCAGCCCCCTGGCTTGCTTTATTACAAGCTTCCTCTATGTGCCACAGCTTGGATAAAAAAGAGAGGTATTTTAGTATACCCCCCCCTCTCCTCTCTGGTCATCCTTTTTTTCTCCAGTGGCTGGGATACCGGGGTGACTCGTGCCGTGTGAAGCCTGGCAGCCAAGCAGACACAAATGTATTCTGAGCATTTAGTACTTTGGATGAATTGAGTTTTAATTTAATCATCTGATCAAACATTAATTAGCATAATCACTTGTGGGGATGGATGGTCTAGATAGAGAGACACAGAGCAACACATAATAGACCTCATCCTGGCAACAGTCTACGGGGACACTTAGCAACACATAAACAGCTACATGCTTCCAGGGACCCATGCAAGGTTCGGTCCAAATTACCTCCCTTTGTACCAACAATACGTCCAATTCTTCATTTCCTTCAACAGCTCCTCCACTGCAGAATGATCTATTCAGCGCTAGACTATCCTGCAATCAAACGCACCGCTGCCATGCAGGCCCTGTGCCCTCTTATTTGATCTTGCACAAGATGGCTTACTGCAGCATCACACCTTGGTCTGAGCTGGGGAGGTCTGGGAATTCTAGGAATACCACAAAGTGCTAAGATTATTGACAGTGCACTCAGTCTCACGCCGGGCCGGGGGGGGGATCGATGAGTGGTTGGAAGGACATAAATCAGACTCCTGTGGCTCCACTCCATGTCACACCCTAACCCACCCACCTCCCCCCAATTAAACACACACACAAAGTACACATGCTCACAAGGACACACACTCTGTAAACCGCACGCCTCCTTACATATATAGGTACTCGCCTTTGCACATAAACACCAGCAAACGCAAAAATAAAGCACCCACTTTACACATTTCACACACCTTACCTCAACTCCAACAAGATGACAGTGCTTTAAAAATGGCCAGCTAAAAATAACCGCCACTAACTTGGTCTTAAATCTTAGCATCTGTGCCAGGTTTAAAAATAAAGAGCAGTGTCGAGAAACCAAGCTGGAGCCATTTGTCTTTCTGTCACTCTGTCTATCCAGCTCAGCCTCCACCGTTATCCCTTAGCCTACTTTAATATTCGGACTGTGGAGCATGAGACACATGTGGGCAGGAGCAATGGTGAAATATCTCCTGGAAATGCAGACTTGAATAATCTGATTGAGACAAGGATTTGAAAAATACAGTTGAGATGGCATGGTTGGGAAAACTGCAAAGAGGTCACAGAGACATGCAGTGTGATTTTTTTTTTTTTTTTTTTTTTTAAACAAACAAAAAAAAAAAGTTGGCCTCCAAAAGGAATCCATGAAATATGAGAGGAGAAAGCAAAGCTCAAAGGCAGAGAGACAGAGAGAGAGGGAGATACTGAGTAGTAGATATGTTGGCCAGCCACAATACATCAGGCAAATGCATCACGGCCAGGCCAGAGTCGTGGGGATCAATTCAGCCTTGGGCCTCAGCGTGTGCCGAGTTCAAAGCCTGGCCCTGGTATGTGGAGGACTGGATTAAGAGGCAGTATTTATGAGGTCCAGCGTGAATGTTTGTCTTGGTGGGTGATGGATAGCAAACTCATCACACCTTCGCCACCTGTCTTCCATAGTGAACAAAAAGCCTTTGCGGGGCACTTACTCCACAAGAGTATATGGGCCTTGTTCACAGTGCACAACACAAACACACACAGCAGCAGCAGCAGCAGAGGGTTACAGGCTCCTGTGTGCATGCACCAGCTGTCTGAATTATCAAAGATGTACAACTTATGGATCTTTATTGATGTAGTCAATGCCAGATGAAACAACATTACATTTTCAGTGGAAACACATCCGCTGCTTGGATTTTGCTCAGGGGCAGCGTTCATTTACATGGATGAAATGCAACCGCCGGAATTGTGAATCCCACACGCGGTTATGTTGAGGTCAGACAAGGATTAAGGTTAAGGTTAAGGTAAAAGACCGTAGTGTCTGTTAAGTGTTGACAAAATATATATGTCCTTTAAGTAAGTGCAGACTACTTCTATTATTAAAACATGACCAAGATCTTTCCCTATAACCAAGCAGTGACAGATCGTTATCATCACCTAAGTAACAGAGATGCTGGGAAACAGATGAAATTCACTGAAATATGTAGTAAAAGACACATTCATTAAAACAATTTCCTTGTTGTGGTGATAAAAATGTAAATTGACTGTTATACATCTTTCATCAAAGGGTATTTGCTCCTGCAAATTGGTAGTATATAAACATAAGCTCTAAGAGACAGGGCTGGCAAGAGGCAAAAGGGAAATACTACTTAGACTAGTACGAACTGTAAACTGCTGTTTATGTTGGGCGATTTAATCTTGAAAGCTCATACAGCTTTTATTCAGCAATAAAAACTGATGTTTGTAATCTCTGTGCATTTCATTGCGCAGTAGATACACAAACCTGAATTCATCAACACTGCAATCGCACATACAGAGGACTGTCATTTTATTTAAGGCAACAATTAACACTATCAACAAACAACTTATACTCTGTGCAGGTTGGTCATGTCGTTGGGCGTGTATCAATGCACCTGCTGACAGGTCTCAGATGATTTGGCCACTTGGGAGTTGTGCCTGTTGACTCTCTGGTTCCTCTTTTATAGCCGACTACTTCTGCTTATTCTCACTATACACATTTTATTCTTATAATACAACTAGAGATGAGACAGGGAGATTTATATTATATTATGGATATATATTTGTCTGTCTACTTGATGCTGTTAGAAAGGCCAAGAAAAGTTAAGGGGACGTTAAGCAGAAAGTTGTAAGTAAGGTCAAGATCTTTGCATTTCAAAACTTCTAAGCTCCCTTTCCCAAAGTCTTTGAAACCAAATCTTGAAAGACGCACTTCCACGTAGGGGAGCAAAAGTGCCTCTTTCTTGACTAAGTCTGTTTTAAACTGTCAAATAAACCTTTTACACCAGTTCCTCCGCTGAAGTACCTGTGCAGTGCAGCACAGTAATATAACATGTCACTTTGACAGGTGCTCAGTGAATTACTACAACCCCACTTTGCACGCATGATCAAACACCTACATCTGGGTGCTGAGGGTTTACCGCTCTTCCCTGCAGATGCTAAATGATATCGTTAACATTTTAATGCAAAAGACATTTACACACGGGCTTGCGCAATTACACCTCTGATTCAGTGGAATCCAGACAGACACAGTGTGATCGGTAATTAGATTTTACATTGGGTGAAACGTACCACAACACACACACACACGCACGCACACACACACACCAATCGCAAAAAGCTTGCTCCTAATTAGAGAGCTAGACAGGCTCAAGGAGGTACAGTACAGTAGAGTAGAGTAGAGTAGCCCTCATTATGCAGTTAGGATGTATGAACTAGGGGATATCTATTATGATCACATATCAGGGTATCCATTACCCAACATTAGCAGCCCTTTTAACTGGAATCACACGCAGAGTTCAAAATGTAACCCAACAAACCCTCTTATAACTCACACAAGTGAGCACGAGTTAAGTGGGTTTGTAAACTTAATTCAGCCCATTAGATATTCATATCAGAGTAAGACCGTACAAGATGATCTATCACTTGACTGTATGCTACGTGTTTTCATGGGGTAATTTAATTTCACGAGCTGTGATACCGCTTCTGCAGCCAAACCCTAATTGGTAATTAGTAAACAGACTAATGGCTGTGAGTGCAGCTGTAAGCATGGTCAGGTTTCACTCCCCTGCTTTGTGTGCTGGCCACCGTGGCCACTGGGAGGCCACTTTGGATCTTTGGACATTTTTACACAGACTGGGGAATCACCTCCGAGCTCCGGCAAATGGGGCTCTCATCAGTGCACTGCCTTCATTGCCTTCATGTAGATTTATTGCAATGCAAACACCAGTTCCCCCTTTCTACTCACAGCCAAGTTCAATCCATCTATCCACCCCAGTCCCCGTAGCATTTTCATCCAGTGTTTCAGGTTGCTAATAATGTGGGGTCATGTAAAATTGGCAGGCTAACTGATGTTGGCAGCTATTTACTGCACTGTAAGCTACACTGGGCTAGATGGTCTGGAAGAGCTTCCTTATTTCAAAGTGGATCTGCCTTTACCTCCCGTGAAAGGTCGCGGCTAATTGAGATCAAAATTTGATTGCGTGATCTCCTGATCTGTGTGTAAATGTTCATCTTTCTTTTTCTTCTTTGAGATCCTTTGATCTCATAGAAGTCTTTGAGATAAGTTGTGAGCATCGGGTTAAATTGTGTGCATGTCTACAAACCAGCACAGTCTTCATGGGGACTATGCGAGAAGCCCCATCTTATTATAGCTTTGCAATGAGAATTTGAATAGGCCAGTTTAGCTTGCTGTGGTTTTGCCCAGAGGCAACTTTCAGGCAGAGATATTTAATATTTCCTCTCTTGTACTGATGACTGAATTTATAGATCCCATTTTTCGGCACAGGAAATGGCAAAAACACAACATCAAGAAATAAACGTGGCTATTAAATTTCTCTTATTTAACTTTTTTTTTTTTTACATGTTTTGGAATATGACAGGGGTAAACTAAAGATGGCAGCTGTCTTTACATTATTTTGCTATAACTTTCAATCATTTCCATGATGACGGCAATAAAAAAATAAAAAACATTTTGTGAATATTGTGCAGTTGTGCGTCTATTTTCCTGTTTCAATATAAGCTGCTGAGTTTATACGGTGATAAGCACAGTGAATAGCCCGCAATACAACATGGAGAAGAACCCTGAAATCCCTAAAGTCAGTGAACGGCTCGTTTGCCATTTGGCCACTTATCACCTGAAGACACACTGATATGACAGGATGTGATTAGCTCCTAATCCAGTACTTGTGGGTCAGCTCAGTGTGGCAGGAGCTCAAACTCCCAGTTGAATGTCTAAAATCATTCACTAAACACAGTCCACTTTTTTTTTCCTGGGTCTGCCATTTTGTAGCAGTGTCCGATTCATTTGAGAAGCTTTCTCACAGCCTACATAGTGGACAAAAGCGACCTCACCGTGCAGGAAGTAGTAAACAAGCACCAGACACAAACCGACAAACAGCCATGAGACTCGAGTGATATTGTTTTGTCTTTTGTTGTTGGTTTTTGTTTTTTTGCCACAAGAAAACAACACACCATATAGTTTTCTACCCTGTATAGTGACGAGTGAATGAGTGAACGTTTCCGGACGCAGCCCCTGACACCCATTACGCAGGTTACCATAGAGACAGGCCAGTGAGCATGTGATAGGCCTAAACTCTAAAGCAGGAAGAATTGTCTGGAATCCAATTGCTGTGCTGGCTTCTATCTACAAGGTCATTCATTCATTCATTCATTCTGACAACGCCTGCTTGGCCGATGAACACCTCATTTTCATGATAATCAACAAAACATCCAGCCGCAGAGGACAAACTCATACAACCAAGCTCCTGTACAGTGATGGGGAAATCACATAAAAATCACAACGCAACACGAGCAAGTCGGAAAAGCACCGTCTCATAACAAAAAAAGAAAAAATCTATATATTGCAGTGCAAATGAAGAACACAAAAAATGTAGCGGCTGCTCTCAACGCCATCTCCTGCTTAATCCCTATCAGTTGTTTGCCACAGGCCTCCTCAATAATCCCTTATGCAATAAACGGACACAATCTCACATGGCAGTTGATCTAATGTCAGAGTCAGACGATTATGATTAATGAGGATTCCTTATTGTTCCTTTATGAGTTTCAGCACAAGCTGGGCTGAGGGAGATACCATTTTATAGTCAATGTCAATAAACGGTACCGACCGAGGGTTGCCTCGGCACTGAAAAAGCGACGACACAGAAACAAAAATCCATTTGGAAGCCTTATTTTATCATCACGGTCAGGCGGGAAAATCCATTTTGGGGACACAGCGCATTATATCACAGACCCTCGACGTGGTTAAATGTATAATACCTGCAAAATTCTCACTTCCCCATTTTTTTTTTTTTTTGGTTATTTCAATTCAGGCGTTCTTGACCCTTAGATGCAAAAGCAGCCGACCGTGGGCTTGAATTTGTTTCAGTGTGTGAACACTCCCCATCTTGTCACCCCGACGTGTTTTCTTATAGCTATGTTTCCATTTTCTTTCCTTCTCCCTCTCCTTCTTCGACTCTCTCTTTTTTTTCTTCCCCCTGTTTTCGTACACACCCAGTCAGCCATAATCCCTCCCTGTAGAAGGGACTCTGGCCAATAAGTGAATGCAATAAACTGTATCAATTTTCTGCTATTGATTATGGATACACTATATGAGCACACACAAATATGTGTGCACGGTGACAGCCGCATGCGTGCGTGCAAAGGGGTGTACATGCACTCACGCAAACACACATGTGTGCAAGAAAACACAGCTCAGAGGCTCAGATCTGGCTGTTTGAATACAGTATTTGAATGACGACTGAGGCTATCAACTATTTGAATTGAAAATTTATTTAAGAATTTTTGTGTGTATTTGTGAACTACTTTTGGATTTCCTGAAAAATGTAACCCTCTATGGGATGTGTCTCATCAACAACATTTCATTCTTCCCTTTTTTTCATCATTTTTTAATGATTAATTTGCACAATCTGTGCCATTGTTATTCATTTTCTTTCTGCAAACTACCCTAAAATGTAAATAACATTAAGTTGTGTTCAGATTTGAGAGCAAATTTGATATGTTGGACACATACTGACAGAGCCATGAATATAACTGAAAATTTAACTTCAAATGTGTTTAAAATGCAAACAAGGATTACTGATTCTTAAAATATGTGTCTTAATTGGAACATTTAACACATTATAATCATTTAGGCCACTTTGAACTTGAAAAATATGCTCACTGTGGGGGGAGGGGGAAAGGGTTAAACCAAATGTCCATTATATCAAATACGTCACTTATTACTAAGGGCCACAGTGGAACAAGGTTGTGACAGAATAAGTGTCATTAGGCATCAAATACAAAGAGAAACAGACACATACATTGGAAGAAAACGAGAAATTATTAAAAACTTAAAACTATAAAATCACATTTAGACCAATAAGCAAAGAAATTAATTAAAAGACAGGCCCAAACAAAACGTGTTATTTCATCTGGCTCAGCATGTTATGTCTGAAGGCCAGAGATGTGTCTAATGGTTTGGAGAGCTTGAAAGATTTAAAACGCAATATATGCCTCGCCCGTCTCTCTCCCTCTATCAAGGGTGTCAGCCTTTTGACAACCATATAAAATCCATTTCATGTGGGTCACAGGTGACCTCCATCCTCCCTCTCCAGTCACTTAGCTGTCGACCAGTGATTTGCCTTCTGCAATAGGTAATGAGCGCTAATAAAAAAAGATGAGCCGGTGAAACTTACCATTCAAGATGCTCTGGGAAAAGATAAAAGCCAATATCCACATGCCCTGCTCCGTTCAATCCCCCCCAAGCTATGCTTTCTCTTCTCCCTCCGACCGGTGCCTCTTCAGTGCGCTTGGGGTAAGGTTAAACATTTGCCACTGTCTTGAAGCAAACCGGTCCAAGTCTCTACTTTCAATATCTCCTTCCTACTTTTTCGTTACACTGCTTCTTTTTCTCTCTCTCTCTCTTAGCCCTCTCTTTGCGCTTGGAACATAAATGAGCCTCTGTGATTGTCTTGGGGAGAGCTGTGCTCAGACTCTCTCCTCCTCTGCTCCGCGTCTTGCTGCTTCTCCCTGTTATTCAAAAGGATGCTGAAGGGGTGAAGCCCAGGTGTGTGTGATGCTGAGTCAGAGCCGGGTACGAGCGGATCCTGAAACAAAAAAAATGAAGAACCCAAAGTGGCTAAACTAAATCTTAAAAAAAGAAAAAAGAAATAATGTCAGAAGCTCCGATTTCCTAAGTAAAAGACTGACTGACGGATCATCCTCAGGGGGGAGAAAATATTTAATTTTTAGAAAATTAAAATAACTAAAAGAGCAAAGAAGCAAACAGGGGGGAGAGGGTGGTAGAATAAGAATGAAAAACAGGTTTTTTTCTGAGACTCCAAAGTCAGATCATCTTCATCGCCTCTATGCGTCCAGCAAGAGGCGAGCAAGCGCATCTTCCCCGCTGCCGCTCTCTAATCGCACCACACTGACTCTCTGAGCATTGCACAGAATAACCCTCTCGCCTGCCCCTGCAGACGCTTTAATTCCTCATTGCCTTAAAGGAGCAGAGGCGGCTACCGGTCGGTCCTGAGGGCAAGGTAGGAGTGGAGGTGAAGAGTGTGAGAGCACGCGGCGAGTCGGGGCATTTGCATTAAGGAAATGAGCTGCACCTGACGCACCGAGACACCTAGGAAAACATTTTTACGCACGGAGATGAGACCGGCTGAGGCGGAAAGCGCTGTCTGCCGGCGTGCAGGTGCACTCAGTACAAAGCGTTACATCCCACATCTGACTTGAATAAAGCCAATAGTGAATATCTATCATGGACAAGAGCAGGGGGAGAATTCCCTGTGGTAATGGAAAGCTACAAGGGCATCCAATGACGCGTATTTTGTGTTCACCTCATGTGCAGGGGTAAAAAAAAAAAAAAAAAAGTGTTTAATTGGACACCAAAAGGACTGAGTGGTTTGATAACAGCATGAAAAGAAAACAGAGAGAGAAAAAGAAAACATGTTGTCAGTGGCTGGAGAAAATAGAGGGTTAAACTAAAGCATCCCCCACCCCAAAGGCGTGCGCATACACACACATGCACACTCCATACCGCCTCCCTGAAACCCATAATGCACCCACCACCACTACCACCACCACCACCCCTCCATTTTAATGCTTGCCTTGAAGTCAAGGGTGTAGCTGTAGCAGGCAGTGGGAGCCTGTGGGCCTGTCCACAGAGCCGGGTTACACAGAATGTGATATAACCAGCAGGGCAGTCTGCATCTCATTCTCTATCCCACATGACAGAATATACTGAAAGTGAAATCCTGTTTATTCACCCCAGGATGCTCATTTTCTCTCCTCATATCAGGACTGAGGGAAGGATCTTCATAATTCTCAATGTGTGCACAGGAAAATAAATCTAAATACTGGAATCATAAGGTATGGTGTGTGTGTGGTAAGCCACTGTTTTTTCTCAATTATTTTTCTAAGAGAGCTAATTGATTTACTTTCCTTGTGTTAATTTGGGAGAGATGTTGTTTTGATCGTTTCATTTTCCTGTTTCTGCTTTTCTTACAGTCCGTGTTTGTCTACAGTACATGTATCTGTCCACTTGTGTGCCTGTCTCTCCTCCAGTGGTCACTCCAGTGCAGCAGACAAACACCAAAATGAGCTCTGCATTTCCTTAACTCAAGAACACAGTGTTCTTGCTTCCCTTAAAATGGTACAGCTCTCCTTTTATTTATTTATTTTTTACTTCTGTTTGACTTGTATGAAATACTTCCATTATTCCTGATGACCTCTTACTGAACTTACTGTTACGGCAATATTGTTACTCCACCACCACCACCACCTCGAGCTGTAAGATAAACCCAAACAAGTTGAAGTGTCTGTGGCACTGAGGAGAAAACACGGGTGAATCAGGGCAGTGGGTCAGGGATCCTGCCTGTCATTTAGAGTGGATTAGGAGCGCTGTGCTGGTGTTGCAGCTCTGGATTCTTGGCATGGACGAGCAACTAAGTTGATTAGCAGAGGCAGGCTGTGAGTATACAACACCAGCCTCACTGCAAAGGAATCAGACTTTATAGTTTTGCCCTAAAAGATACTAATTCTGCAACAGTATGCACTATGCATTTACATCATGAAAACTTTAGCTTCCATTGGGAAAGTGCCTTGCTCAAAGGAAACTCTGTAATTTAAATTTACACCGCCCTGTAAAGTTCAAGGATTACATGTGTGTATAATGGCACAGACAAAGCCTACACATGCCCTGTTATGTAGGTAATAAACCAGACCAGTATGTAGTTTTCCTTGGTTCAGCCTTCAGCCATGTTAAATGGTAAAAGTTTTTTAGTCACTGAAGGTGACATTAACAGCTTGCAAAGACAAACAAAAAGAGGGAGGGGGGGAGAAAGAGATCCCACTGTGGGTTCCAGGGACTGGGAGAGGAGGGGATCCGTGGAATTAGAGGGTGCCATCTGACATTTTAGGGGAAATGAGGCATTGGCATAATCTGGCTCAGCAAACAGGATTTTATGAGAAGCTGAAATTAAAAAATGTGGGGAAGAAATGGAATAAATAAAGAAATGCAAATCAAAAGGTTATATTTGTTTGCGTGGGTCGGGATGAGAAAACTTAATGCTGACACAGATGGAACAATCTCGCCTGGTGTCACTTCAGCAGAGAAGAGGAGGGATGACTCTCTTCACCCCAGGACATGGGCCAGGGCGATGCTAACGTTTACAGTATATACACACTCACGCCATTACACACATACACACTTCATAGGGGGGGAGTTTACTCATGTTTCACGTGTTTGACAGCAAACAAATGCACGTAGTAACATCAACACTGACCAAATGACCTTACAGTACAACGACCAAATGATGGCAGGTGTGTGATCATTTCTATCATATTCATATGTGGGCTAAGTAAAATCCATAAAATCGGGCCTCAGTTAGAAGAATGCTTTATGTATGACTCATGTTTGATCCCTACAATATGGTGTCTAATATTTGACTGGTGAGGGCTAATTGCCCTTTCACCTTAAAAACTGTAATTAAAAAATAATTGCCTCCTTCTCCGTCTTCAAAAATACCCAAGTCTCTGAGGGAAGCTTTTAATACCACATGCACTGAGGTACAATCTAATACATGTATGAGGGGGGGTGCCAGAGACAACAACTTAGTTATAAAGCACAGCTCAATATCACAGAGAGCTCGGCTTGTAATATTTTGGTGGTATATGAGATCGCGTTTAGAGATACATACAGATCAAGTGTTTCTGTTGGTGGCACATGGGCCCTCGCATCCTTATGGAGAACAGGTGCTAGCGTTCATCACTTACACCACACAGACAGCTGTACAACCCAAACAGCTTTGGATGTGAAAGACAATACCATTTTCACTCTGAAGACAAGAGCCATGACCTTGTGACCACATGAGCCGATGTGTTAAGGAGTAAGCATGTAGGCATGTAAGGGCCGCACATGTGATTTATGACGGCAAAACTAATATCAACTTTTTATTCTCAACTTAACCAGTGATTTCCGATGTCATACTGAAGTCAAATGCCTCTATGAAGAGAAATAGTGTTGTGCAACTCGCATCTTCTTATCTTATCCACATGGTACATAAGATATCCATATGTGGGTGAAAATATTTAGATATGTAACATGATTTAAACAGAACTATATGAACCAAGCAGCTTTATGTATTTGATTTTTGAATACAAGCAGGGAGGGTTTCTGAGTTAACTGTGTGAGTAAGGGGGGAGGAAGGGGGTGTACTGTAGTTCATTTTAGCCCCCCAGCATGATGCCTAAACAGTGGTAAGCGAACATGACGATGAAGCTCACAGACAGTCCTGGTTTTGCTGTGTGTGGCCATGCATGTGTGTCAGTGTGTGTGAGTACTTGCATGTGCCACCATGTCAGTGTGTGCACACAAGGAAGGAAGAAGAGCACATATGAGACGACTCACGAACACTGTTTTACCCAAGGTCATGACTCCGAAGACTGTAATGCTCACACTAGCTGTGCTCAGTGCTATTTATTTTAACTGCCAGGTTCATCATGGATGATAAAATAAGATTAGAGATATTAATAAAAGTAGGGAGTTCATAGCAGTTACATCAGTGGAAGGTATATTATTTAAATTCATTAGCAATGTAAGATCTATAAATGTGTTGTCTGGATTGTTAAATCAGTCTGTGTAAAAGTCATTGATGACTGTAGAATAATTCCTTTAATATATAATATGGCATATTTATGAATCCAGAAAAACCCCATGGTTTTATCCCATGATAATATTTTTATGCAGATAGGAGCAGATTAGTAAAAAAAAAAAAAAAAAGGATATCAAAGCATGTAAAGGGGTGGACTAGTGGATTATTGAGATTTTTTGTGTCACCATCAAGTTAAAGGGCTATAACCCAGTATGAGGAAAGTTTGACATATTTATTTTTAAGAATATACATATATCAAAATGCACTACTAACTTATCAACTGCTAATTTAAAGACAAAAACAAAGCACAAAAACAACATGTCAGTTATAAATAGTCTCCAGTGCTTGAATTTGTCAGTTGTGCAGTTGTGTACAACTGCTACAGTGTCTTCCAGGGGACAGCTTCCTTTGTTTACTGTCAACTGGACTCAAAGACAAGCGTTACTGGTGATTTCCAACTTAAATGCAGCTCAGTCAACTCAACACTGCTTTTGCTGGAGTGTGCATGAGTAAATATTCACAACAGAGGTGATAAGGAAGTTGTTATCGTGACAAAAAAAAGTCATTATGGGTAAAAAAAAAAAGCATGACCTAGTTTGGCAAAAATGGAAATTCTTGTATAATGTTTCTGGGAATTAATGTAAAAATGTATAAGGCACAGCTGCCAACCATCTCCACCATAACACTTTATCATATGCTGTCTGGCTAATGAATTGAGATCAGATAGGTAACAATACTGAGTGCGCTTCAGTGGTCATATTGATTACATCATAAGTTAAATCAAATCAAGTGCTTCTTTTGATTTATTGAAACATACTATGAATGTGGTCAAGTCGGCATGTAATCCCTGTAATAACCACTGTCAATCCAAAATATTAATAATGATAGGAAGATGGAGCACATTCTCCTTCGGTTATGTCTCCTCTTCCACCTTCCTCTCCGCAGGGCACTCGCACACAACACACACACACACACACACGTTAATACACACAGAGCCCCCGCCCCTCCTTGTCCCTCTGGCCGACCCTGTCCCTGGCGTGTGTGCAGACAGGCTGGGTAATCCCTCAGGATGGGGCCTCTTGTTTTGACAACTCCTGTGAAGCCCAGTGTCTCTTACAACAAAACACAGACTGGCCTATCATCAGCAAAATGTCAGCCCTCGGCGCACTCCTTCGTCACCCAAAGGAGGATCGGGTTGCCTTTTACACTATGCGACCCATTAACTCAGAATAGAAACATTCTCAGTGCCGGTATAATGATCCCCTTTGTTTTCAAAAAGACAATGACACTGATAGGAGACAAGCCGCGCTCGTGGCTCCTGATAGAAGTGTGTATAAGGTTACACGTTGCCAGGGCAGGGCGATGTGGCTCCTACACAGAGTTCAGTGTGGTGTACTCTTACCCTCTCTACTGCATCATCCCTGTGGGATGAAAAGACACCTGCAGGTCAATCAGCATCAGAACACATGCACGCTCTTCAAATTAGGACTGCTGCTATAACTTGGGAATGTGCCAACTGTGTCAAAGACATCAGGGCTCAAGAAGATGACATGTAAAAAGGACTAATGATAAAATACTAAAGAGGAGATCTGCTTCTGTGGAGGTCAACGGAAAGACAAAACGTCAAAAGGCTGCTGGTCTGATTAGGTTTTTGCTAAGGGCCACCCACATCAGACATGCACACATGGCACTGTGAGGAATGCACGGATAAACGATTTGGATAAAATACATGAACACTTTATAGATTGATTTAACATTGTATCTATTCTAAAAAAATTTTTTAGATTTTACAAAACCTGAAAATCTTAAATTGGGATTTCAGATGTTTCCAGAATGGGATAGGATTTTTTAATTCATCTCTTGAGGGAGCTGTTGCCCATAAGTTTGCATAAAAGAGCCAAATAAGCAAATATATAATGTAAATAGTTTATCATCATACAGGATTTTCATGCACAAGTTAGATAAAAGCAGAAATGCCGCTCTTATGTAAATATGAAGCAGTGGCAATCTTGGATTAATTTATTCCTAGATTAGTTTATCCTTAGTTTAGTTTAGTTTAGTTCAGTTTAGTTTCTGGTCCTAATGCTAAGCTAAGATAGCTGTAGCTTCAGTGGTGTCAATATTCTCATCTTACTTTATATATTAGGCTATTCCTTTATTCAATTTATTAACATTATCAATTCTAGCCATGATTACTGCTCAAATAACTATCAACAGATAACAACAGGATCTTCGAGGTTTCTGTAATACAGACCCACAATTTCCGACTACCGTGCTAAGCTATAAGACTGATGCAGAATGGACGGACCGCAGCACATGCACTACAGTAACCTTTTCCCATCTCCCTCCTCAATTCATGATACCAACACCCCAGCCGGCTACAGCAACCCCAGCCAGTTTCCCATTGGTTAGCCCCAAGGCACAGAGGAGCATATCTGTAGCCAACCTTGACGTGCTAAACTAGGACGCTGAAGGGGACAGAAATGGGAGGAGAGAGGAGTAGAGGCAGGGGAGTGAGCAGGAGGAGGAGGAGGAGGAGAGTGGGGAGGGTGGGTGGGTGGGGGGGGACATAATGAAAGGGCTGCTGGAGGAGTGGCAGAAATAAGGAAGTGAGGATGGAGAGCGGAGAGGGTGATGGAAAAGAAGGGATAGAGAAAGGAGCAGTGGAGAGGGAAGGGAGAGAAGGTGGAGTGTGTTTGTAAAGGGAGGGAGAGAATAGGGTGGGTTTTTGGTGATTTGTACTCCGGCTGCATATGCGCCTGGTCTCCATCTCCTCCATTCTCTGCTTGAAAACTGGAAAAATCAATACACACACAGTCTAGTGTATCCCCACATGAACTGGATCATTAAAAATATATAATCAAACACCCCGGCATCATTTTTCATCACTATTACAATCATCACGTATCTGAACGGCCGCGGATATCGGTATATCAACAACATGGCTGTAACAATGTAATAACCCAATCAATGGCCTTCTAATTATTTCAGTGCCTCAGTTAATCGTCCAGTTAAAGCAGTCTTTCAGCCTTGACTCTCCGAATGGCACACGGAGACAGGCTGCTTGTTAACAAATGCACACAGCAGAACCGAAGCAGGGCTGTTGTAATAAGAATATCTGACTTCTCAGCTTCACAACTCAATCCAACTCAGGGTCGCAGTGTTGCCTAGTAACGATGGCACACTACTGACCTTATCTATGTGGTCATAAAAATGTATGAAGAAGCCCCCCCCCCATCACACTCCTTGCCTCTCAGCCTTCTCCCTGCCTGCCTTCGTTCAGTCCTTCCTACAACCACACTACCACCCTCATAGCCCTTATCTCCCCCTCTGTGAGTAGCATCTACCCAGGGGGCAAGCACCCTCCATGCTCTCCTACCCCTGCCAGGGCAGCACTGCAGTGGGTGTTATCTGCCCAGGAGCTTCTCTCTCTCTCTCTCTCTCTCTCTCTCTCTCTCTCTCTCTCTCTCTCTCTCTCTCTCTCTCTCTCTCTCTCTCTCTCTCTCTCTCTCTCTCTCTCTCTCTCTCTCTCTCTCTCTCTCTCTCTCTCTCTCTCTCTCTCTCTCTCTCTCTCTCTCTCTTTTCTAATAAGGGGAGGGGGGGCATGTACAAACTTGAACCTTCTGCAAAAACACAATGCACTTGTGTGCACTGTACACACACGCAGAGCACAACAGATACAGCGCTGGTGGGCGGGTAGTGGGAGGTTGGAAGGATGCAGATTGCATGCTATGAAACTGATAGATAGCTGTAAGAACAGAGGGACACAGTCAAGCGCAAAGGAGACTCAATACCACACCGCAAGGTGAGTCGGTGCACCAGCCTTCATGAGAATATTACTTCAGAGTGGAATTGTGCTCTGCCAGCTGTGGGAGAACAGGAACGTGGCAGAGTGTGAGAAATTGGACTCGTCTGCATGAGAAAATGAGAGGAATACTGAGGCTTAGCCCTGCAATGATATTCGCAAATAGGTTAGATTTGTGAAGCCAAGTGGCATGATGTGAGAGATGTAAAGTATCTGATCTCTATCCACTCATAAAGCCAGGTTCAGCTTTTCTAATTGGTTATCACCTTGGAGATGCCCATCCTAATGAGGAAACAAACTCCAGGTGTTGCACCTGATATAACCTCTGGGAGTCACAGGGGGAGTGTGACACACACTGTATACACAATCACACCTGCTCCATCTGTCTGCTCTACAGTTAACACCATCAGACCATAATTTACTCACTGCAGATTCAAAACAAAAATCTGCAAACTGTCTCTGACTCATTTATTCAACTCTGGACTGGAAAACCAGAACCATAGCAAAGCAGTTATTTAGTTTAAGGAATAAAAAACATATGACGACTTAAAAGTATCTTTTCTAATGTTTATAGAAACGTCTAACCCTTAAACTGAAGACCTCCCCTGCAAAAGACAGTATCTACATATGGATTCAAATGTATTTTCACAGGTTGAAAGTAGCAGCACAATTCTTATGTAGGTCTTGGAGTAAATGATCATAAGAACTACTTCATTAAAATGATCCCAGCACAGAGCAGCATCCTAACTACGCTGACAAACTGCATCTCAATAATGAGGACGGCCACATCCCGCCACCGCTCCTCTGCTCAGGCTACTACAGGAACATCTGCTCTGTGGCACCCCAACGCATCAGGTGGGATCTGTGGTGTTTGAACAAACACAGGCGCCATATGTGTGCGTGTGTGTGTGTAAGCGTTGGAGTAAGACTGGTGAGGGTATTAGTAGTGCCTCAAGGCGAGGAGCGGCGAGGGTGGCAGGGTTCCTGACTCCCACTGCGGCCTGTTTAGATACTAGCCTCTATGACTCATCTACGTGTCACTAATGCTTTTCCTATGAATGAACAAACAGACACAGATACGCTGCAGAGAGGCAACGCCACTACCACCATGGGGGGACGAGCAAGTGTGAATAGCCTGTGAGACTAGCATGAGCCATCCTTAGTCATACTCCCGTGTGTCTGTGCAGTGAGAGTTGCCATACAGTTACAAGTAAGAGATCTAAAAAAAAAAAAAAAACTAAAAAAACAAAGTAAATCAAAACCAGCTGTCTTTTATATGGCTGGAAACATACAGTGTGGTACCAGTGAATGAGCAGTGATGTACCCACGCACCTGTTGTCTGGCTCGTCCCTCTCATCTTATCCAGGCTCTCCTCATTTGGGCTGCTCTCCTGCAGTAGCAGCTGTGAATATGTACACCTTGTTAGGAGGGTGACAGATCTGGCAGAGGGAGAGACAGGGAAGTAGCTTGTTATGGAGAGCAGGCAAACTATATGTCAATCCCTGCTATGCTGAGAAAAAACTGACTGAGAATAAACATGAGATCTTCTTTAAAATACAAAAAAAAAAGAAAAGAGAACACTCATCTTGGTCTGAATGAATTTATGAAGCACGGAGTATTACATTAATTTAAATAATTGAATGTACTGAGCGAAAAGCTAATTGACACCAGCCACTCTGCTAATAAAACAGTATGGTAGAGTGGATATCAAAATGAGATTTGCCTCAGAAACATGTGGCCCGGGCCTGATCATTATGACCTGCACCACTGTAATCCCCATTTGCCGCTCATCCAGCTCTGTGATGCCTGTGCTGTAATTACACTGCATCCAATATCACGGGGAAATGCTAACAGATTCAGCAAATCTCTGATCAGCATTATAGACTTACAGTGATTGGGCTGTCTGTGGGGCTGCTTATCACAGTCCTGTGCGTTGCTAAATAAAGGGTAAGAGCCAGGGTCACTCAACAGGCAATAGCCCTAATTCAAGACTGCATAGTTAATTCAATGGTTAACCTATCTTATGTTTGCCTGAATTAACAAAAAACAAAAAAGAAAGAAATGTTTTTCTTTTGTGCTCATTTCATTAAAGTTTTCACACGCTTCTCTTATATATATATTTTTAAATTTTTTTTTTAGAAATCTATTTTGCTGTTAGCATCCAGGATATCTGATCTTTTCCCCCTACTCTGCAAATATAATTATTTTCCTGCTGACTCTGAAGGGTGTTGCCCTTTAAGAGAACTTACTCATTCACTTTATACTGAAACACCGATGCTGAAATGATTCGTCAGTTAATTAATCAGTCGATCAAAAAATCAGCAACAGATGCTTTAAAAAAAAATTTGTACTTGAGTAGCCTAATCAATCAAGATAAAATATTGTGTTGTCATTGTAAACTCAATATGGTTGGGCCTTGGACTGTCAGACAAATGACATTTAAAGATGTCACCTTGTGATGGACATTTCACTGCTTCATAGAATTGTAGACTAAATGTTTAAGCCATGAATTAAACCAAATTGACAGATTGATCAGTGATGAATCGTCATCAGTTGCAGCCCTCGTCAGCAGGTTTGTCAGGCTGCTGGGCGTAAACACCCAAAAATGATTTACGAGGTGGTTTTGAGTTTTTCTTGTTTTTATAAATTGACTTTTGCAATTAAGCATATTAAATACAGATATTGTGTGAATTAATTAACGTGCTGTTCTTATATATTGCATTATGTTTTACAAACTCACTTAGAAGCTTGGCATTATATCATAAACCCCCTCTAACCCACACTCATAATGAGGGAACACCAAGCAGAAATCCTAAAGATCTGGAGCTTACATGTGATGAAGATGTATGCGTGTTGTTAAGGCAAAGGGGGGGGGGGGGAGCACATGAGACAATGTCAAGCGCTTTTCTCCTCTCTCATCAGCTATAATGATCAGAGCTGTGAGGATTAAGTACCAATGTCCCAGTAAAGGAGCTTTGCACTGCCAAATGTAGGACCACTGGCTCTCCTAAACTGCCTAATTTGCTCACACACACACACGATGCTACAGCACCATCAGATTGGATTAAAGGCACATGAATGGTGTAGAGTGCCTTGCTGTGGCTAACAGTGGCACTGCATGAGAAAGCTGCAGGGATGCATTGGAAACACTGAGTCAAGGCATACAACACAAAGCAATACTGACATAACCATCACAAACACTGCAGAAGAAAATGAAGAGTGTTCAGGGGACATTCTGATATTATTCACAGTTCTTGGACACATTACTTTTAGTCAGCTGCAGTCAAAAATAACCCTTTATCTAATGAAAATAGATTGTAAAAACTACAATGGTAAAATCGGTGGAGATGTTACATTTTTGTTTGATCGGGCTGATCATTACTATTTTGTCTATGTCTTACTATTATTCGTATTTGCAAACAAACAATAATGAACTTCTGTATGACAATTTTGCAGGTCTTGAATAGCTGTGTCTTTATGAGATTTAAATGGTGGTGAAAATACAAGGTTATGATTCAAGACTAAGTTGAGAGAAGAAGGTATAACGCACATGATCAACTGCTGGATTCAGTGTTTCATGGGTAGTAAGAGACAAGTAAACGAAGCATTCCTGCTTCCCCCTGTTTTTATACTCTCAGGCCAAGGAAGTGTCTGAAAGTCACAGGGAAGAAAATAACAAACTGTGCTTAAATGGGTCATTCACAAGACCCAGTGCATGACAAGCAATACACCGGAAAGATGAATTTTAGTGGTCACAGTCTGTCCCCACATTATTCAGGTTATTGTAACTATAGTGATTAACTTCAATGAGAGAGGGGGGAGAAAGGGGGATGGGATGAACATGTGATGGTGTAACTGTGGGCTCATGAGGAATTCAGAGCGAGACAGTGGTTGTCTCTGTGTGAAACAGGCAGCATGGAGAAGGCCTGTGACATTGATCTCGCCTTACTACGGGGACCATCTTCCCCTTATTCTGTAAAAAAAAACAGGATGTAAAACTTTCTAACTTTTTATATATAGTAGGTATAATACAAGAGCTGGTATTTGAGCAGGTGGCCGCTTAGGTACAGTATAAAACAGAGTAGTATTTGTTTCTAGGGCATGTGATTACTGTGTGTGGCAACACTAACTGGCATGACTTTGGGATGACTTAAACTTTATGTAAACTTTTTGAATGATAACGTGAATGGATAGTGCCTTGAAAATACTTCAGCATTTGGCTTTAACATGATGCATGACCTGCTGTCATGATGAGCTCAAGTGTTTTCAATTCGGGTGGTGATTGGTGAATGATCTACTTGAATAGCATGACCTCACCATGACAGCTAAGAGCATCCTAAAAATGTCAGGAGAGTTTGAATTGGATTTGGTAACATAAACAAATGCAAAAAAAATATGCTCTATCTAAAAAGGTGTTTCTGTTCCTCCACATTGCAACGTGAAGCCTTTCGTGCTGGCTAAGTTAGCTATGACCAAACAAGTTTGACTTCCATGACAAGGCAACCAAAGGCTATGAGGGAAAAGGGTGGAAAATTGGATTTCCACTGTAAAGGCAGACTGAATAAGCGCAGCAAAAACTGTGGAACAATGCGGATTTTTTTCTTTTTTATACACTCATAAAAGAATAGATACACACCCTCCAGTGTTATCAGCTCAGCGTGTTCCCATCAGCCCATGCTACAGTGTGGAGATTGGCTGGATTCAGCAGCAGGAAGCGGCGACAACCACACCAACGGATAAAACGGTTCAATTTCACAATAAAAGATTATTGAATTAGTTTAAACAACACCGACTACAAACCCCCCGGTTTTTCGGGCAATATTAATCTTGTATTATTTTATATTTTATATTTTTATATTATAATGTAAAAAATTACAATTAAGTGTTTTCCCGCGTTGTAAAAACAAAATATATCTGTTGACGCCTCCTTTAATTTGAAGGTGAAACCGGAAGTGGCCCCAGCTACTTTGTGCTACTTGACGGTGGCGGAGGAGGAGTGGATGGAGGCGAAACATCTTGGAGAAGTTTACGGACTGCAGTCAAACAGCAGGTCCAAGTGTCAGACAAACCGTGGTACCATGTCAGTATGTTTGGCTTCTTCTTGACGGCGAAGAGGCAGCTTTTCCACCAGGATGGCGCCGGTTCCCGCAGTATAAGTACAGGCGTTTCCATGATGGCTAAACTGAAAAGTTAAGGAGCTAAAAACAAACTTTGAACATTAAGGAGCTGGATTCTTCTTCTCCAAGACTTTCCCCTGCTGCATGTTTTTATAAAAAACAAAACAAAACTAACACCACTATGGCATACACTACTTCGGTTTCGATATGGGCATTTGCTTTTAGTTTATACTTTGGCGTGTCCAAGTGTTACTTTTCCATACCACTGAGAATTTACCCAGGGAAGTACAACGTATCCTCGGATGTGGATTTGACTCCTCTGCGGCGAGTGGCGTTAACCTCGGATGGAAACGGCCTCTCTCTGGCCTCTGATCCGACTGGCACTGTCAACTTTCTGGACATGGTGCAAAACTTGGAAGGAGACTCTGGAAGAGGTTACTACATAGAGATGTCAATTGGCAACCCCAGTCAAACGGTAAAGTATCCTACTTACAACACTGTACTGCTCTGCATATACTATGTATAAATAGTCATGTGGTTTTGGTCTTTTTTTGATCGAGGCTATATGATTTGTGAAATTATCTGTTTTTTTTATTATTCTTAATTGTTCAGGTCTTCTTTTTGCAGGAAAGGGTTAAATGTGCCACTTTCTATTTTCTTTCCGTTCCCTCTTCCCCTCAGTTTGCCTTTTAGTCACTGGATTTTACACAGGTCATGTGTTAAACTCATTCACTGATAGCAGATCTGGTGTGTCTGCTGTGTATGTATGAACAGAGGCCGGTCCGCCCACCATGTGATCCAGATCCACAGAGGAGAGGGGGAGTTGAGTGTTTGAGAGCGGGTTTGGTGTCATTGCTCTCACCTCAGGGCCCTTGTCTACGTATTTGTGCAAGCCTGGATATTTAATCATACTTATCCCAACAGCACAGAGAGGCTTTTGGCCTGTTGCCTTGCATACTTGCATACTGTCACTATTCTTCTTGTAAAAAGAAAATCAACTGTTTCATTCCCAGGCCTGTCGGAGTCCATCAAAGCAGGATAGTATCACACAGCTGTGGGGTGCAGCAGCGAGCAGCTCAAGTCTGTACAGCCATGGGGTCTGTAGGTAGACTAAAAGGCCCACTCACATGCCCCCTCACATGATGCTGCCTGTGAGGACCAGTGTTTCTTACCAGGCAGCTGACAGGGATTATGAGGCTCCCAGGGAGCAAAGAGCAGCCCCAGAAACTGTGCAAAAACAGCACAAGCCACGGTGCAACTAGCAGCATAATTGCTTCCTATTTTCCTCTGGTTGCACAGGAATATGCCTTGCCCGTAATTTATTGTCATCATTTCATACTGCTCGTTATGTTAAGTGCCTTACAAGATCATATTAATGATTAAGGAGGACTAAATGGTCCCGGAAGAGTTAGAAGAGGGATTGTCCCGTCACTATTAAAAATACATGATGCTTCGGGGTGTTGTAGGTTTAAGGCTACGCTCAGCCACTGTGTTGTAAGTAGATGTGTTTGAAATGAGGCTTAAACTAAAGGTGAATTATCTCATTAGTATCTCATTGACCTGTTGTTCCTGGGCCTCTCAAGTTAAACAGATCAGAGCATTTAAGACTCTTGGGTGGCACAGCTCAGTTTCTCAGGCTCACAGAGGCTTATCAGTGCTGCCCGCCATGTCACTTTCCCTGTGTCAACCACCGAGAAGATAATGTTGCAGTGCAGCGCAGCTCCCGTACAACTTTAAAAACCTATAGCTGTACTTTTAGGAGAAGATTAATAATATCTAACGCCCTAGTGGCACTTCACAGGGGGGAATGCGTCTAAAGTTGTTTAATACTACAGTTTAGTCCAAGCAGCACTTCCTGTGGACATTCAGACAATTGATACACCTGACACGATCGTGTATGGGCCAGACACAAGCTTCTTAATCAACTCTTATAAAAAATGAAATGACAATATTATCCTTTAATTTTGTCTTGTGTAATCATCAGGATATTTGCATCATGCTGTATGGACTTTTATTGCTTTACAACAATGTTGAGTGTTCCTGCTCGACCATAATAACAACATTGGTTTTTAAGTTATCATAGAGGGAGAAGCACATAGGCAACTAATGGTGCTAAAGATGACTCAGCACATCAAAGTGTCCAAATAGTGAGAGAGCGTCGGCGTGCACAATACCAGGTCACAGAAACAAGTTCAGCTGTATGTAGGGTGGCAGTGTTTTACTGCGGTGACATGTCAAAATGAGAGCTCTTCTATTTCCGTCCTGTGTCAGGTGACCTGCTCTCTACACAGCCCGAGGAGGGTCAAGGAGGAAATGAACAGAGATTTGAATACATTATTGTAAGACTTAATATCATGTAAAAAAAATTTTTTAAATGGCAGCATCATTGTTATTTTTTTGTCATGTCATGCAAGAATGTATTTTAAATATGTTATTACTTTAATACTAAATATGAGATGTTCATCATGACCAGTCCTTTAATGTCTTGGGAAAAGCAGGAATTACACTGTACATTACAGGTAGAGGAAATGGTTACACTTCTCAACATTGCTCCTTTTGATAATTCAGCCATAACACTCCTGTACTCTGCTCATAGTTAACAGTGAAGCCTTTGTATGAGCTATTCATGCCAAGAGAGCTCAATCCACTTTGGTTCAGATTGGTTGTGCTCTGCCAAAATGGCCCGTAACGCAATACTATTGAGTTACACTATCAGTATTATTCTAACCGAATGATGATGTGATTACAGGGCCGTGGTGTTAAATGAGGCACTATTCAAATGAGCCACTAATTGCCACATCTGTTAGCATGTGGCACAGCCGGGCTGAGGTGTCGGCTGGAGAGCCTCACATCTGCTAATTGGTACAAACAGGTAGCAGATGCATGTTGCTGCCATGGAGCCACTGCCAATTAGACAGTGAAAGCTCAACCGCAGGCTGCCACACAGCAGCGGGGGGAAGAGATTTTTGCCCGAGGCTCAGTAGCCGAGCTGAGGGAGGATAGTGTGACTGGAGCAGATAGGCAGTGTGGGGATAAGGAAATACCCCTGCTCCCCCTCCCCTCCCCTCCACTCCCTCCCTCCCCACAAGGTTCCAGTGTTTTCCAATCTGTCCTGTTTGGCCGGTTCAGGTCCTGTGTGACTGGATTGATGCCATCTGCAAGGCAGCAAAGAGGTTTTTGATGGCACAGACTCCGTGATGGGACCAGGGCCAGTCCAAAGAGGAGGAACTGATAAGCCCACCTCCTGCAGACAAGGCCATCAGGGGCTTCCTGTGCCCGACTGAACTGGTCGATAACACATGCTTGATCGTCTGTAGTTTTTGTATACCTAAGCATGACAATGGGATTTCGGCAATAAGGAATTCATTACTTATTAAGACTTTTTTTCCCTCAAAGTTATGATGAAAAGATCGACGTGATTTCTGTGAGACTGGGCTTAGTTGTGTCAGACGAAGTTTGAGGAAGTCTTTTCTTGTTTGCCCCTAGCATTCTGTAACATGTGAAATAATCTACTTCCTGCTGTTCTGCTTTGTCAAAAACAAAGGCAGCCACAGAGAAGTAATGCTAGATCAATTGTTGCAGTGACTGTTTGTCCATGCGTGGCTAAGCATTGCTAAATGAAGACTATTAGTATTTTCATAGACTGCATCATGTGACATCATTGAAAAGCCACTGTATAGGCCTCTTTGTTGTTGATTCGTCATGTGACTGTGGCCTGTCAGGTTTGTGACCCCCGTCATGGTGAAGAACGTTCGCTAGTAAGTGTTAATGTGGCCGCCACTGCTCAGTTGACAGAAGTCTGCGGGCTAATTAGTCCCCACCACCCCACCCCAGTCGACTTGATGCCTGCAAGTCAACATTTATCTCAACTGCTGTTAGCAGGTCCTCACTGTGCACATGACACACACCAGAATGGCTGCATGGGTCATACAGTCATGTCAGTAGCTAGAGGCGATCATGTTTGACTCACAGATCATACATTAGTGGGTAATTATATCAGAGGTGCATGGTGATGCATACGTAAGGTACGTGACAAAGCTTTTCACACCAGTTTGGGATCTGTAGAAATGAGTGCGACCTCTGTCAGGTTTTTCCTCTGTACCTGATCCAAGTTGATATGAAATTCCTCCTCAGCTCCTCAGTTGTAAATTACATGGGACAGTTGATGCTGTAGCTCTGCATTAATCAGCCCAAACCAAAACTCTGATCAGAAGTTTGTAAAACAAAACAAAGTTGTTAAAGTCTTCCGGTCAGAAAACATTTTAGCTACAACACTGTCTGCTATGTTGTGGATGGTTCATTACGGGCAGGTTCGATATGAATCTTTCAGATGAAACAAAACATTGTGTGATTTGCTGTTCTTTTTTATTTGTTTCCAGATTTATTTCTCTGTAATTTCCTTTTTGTGTCAACATCAAGAATTTTATTTATTATTTTGTCTCTCTCTCTTCCACCTCTTCTGTTCTCTCCTCTTCTAATTATTAGTGCAGAGATATCATCTTAAAATGTCGCTTCTTATCTTTTCAAAGCTTAAACCTTATTATCAGTATATCCCACTGTGCTTCAGCTGTCTTTTCTCTTAACCCTGTGACTCAGGAGCGCTGTAAGGTGGGGTGGGGTCATTGTAGATATCTGTGATGGTGGATAAAGAAAACTCTTCCTCCTGTTTTTCAGCTTAACATCCTGGTGGACACAGGGAGCAGTAACTTCGCTGTGGCTGCCGCCCCACACCCGTTCATTACTCACTACTTCAACACTGCACTGTGAGTGGCTGAAGCACTTTGTGTAATCTGATAAAACAAACCCTTGGAAATGAAACGCCCATGTTGACTTTGAGTTCAGTTGTTTTTTTGTTTTTCTTTTACCATGTTTGCTCTCCATCACCCACAGTCTTTCACCACACAGGGCAGAATTTATTGGTTGAATGTATCAGATATAAGAGCTTTTACAAAAGAAAAACATTCACAATATTTTTGTAATTATTAAATGCTTAATCAGGAATCACATAAAAAGCATTGACTTTGTTTGAAAGTGGTGAAACTGTCCTATAAGATTTTTCCTTACAGTCCTAGAGTCCATATTTGGACTCTTTATTTGTCTGTATTCCCAGATGTTGGCTTCTTTCCCTCTGTCCAGCTCCACTACCTACGAGAGGACTGGTCGGACAGTTGCTGTCAGGTACACCCAGGGTAACTGGGAAGGTGAACTGGGCGTTGACCTTGTCATCATCCCCAAAGGTCCAAATGGGACCATCACTGTCAACATAGCTGCCATCCTGTCATCTGACGGCTTCTTCCTTCCTGGGGTCAACTGGCAGGGTATCTTGGGACTGGCCTATCCCATGCTGGCACGGGTGAGACAGATCATCTTTAAACTTTTACTACCTTTTATCTACTGTAACCCTAACCCTAAGCCTTATATTGGCCAATTAGAGATGGAAAAAAAATCAAATTCCTCTTACACTGATTTCTGCCCGTCGACCAGTGTGATAGTAAATATCAAAAAACTGATTCAGACTCTACAAACCATATAAAATGAAGGACAACAAACATCTCTGTGGCCCAGGACTAAAGAAACTCCTCGTTTAAAGGTTTAAAGGGACAACAAGGAGTTTTGGAAAGCGAAGTGTTTTCATACTACTATATTTACCATGAGCCTCCGCGCGCTGAATTAAAGTCAGAGGTTCGAAGACGATGCCGCCGTAGTTCCGACCATTAACGGCGATTCAGCGGCGTTATTATCATGACCTGCCGGGCAGCGTCTGCGAAACCGAAAGTAAGGAAACGCTGGTCGGCTCGCCCAGCATTTCCACCATTAATTAAAATAACTAAATAACGATAGAGACAAAACGATATATTTCATCCACATTAATGTGAGACTTTTTTATAACCAAATAGAAACTCCTCGTTGTCCCTTTAACAGTGTTTAGTAGGAATTCAAATTGACCTTTTCTAATCCTTAGCTACAGTATCCTTGTTTATTAAAAATATTACAAATATAATTATTTTGTAGCCTTGATGTTCTACGACTCATATACTTGCATGTAGACTCTATTCTTCTACACAAAATGTATTAGATACAGATTGTCACGAAAGACTTCCGTTTTAAAAGTGTTTTGACTCATATTAAAGATACTACGTAGAAATCAGGTGAACCTTATTCTATGCAGTCATTTAGTCCTCTCATTACCTTTTTTTTATATGTATTGTATTTTTTTTGTATAATTTAGGTTTTTTTGTAGGTTGGTCTTTTGTTGCTGTAGTACTAGAAGCAGAACACTTATATCAGAGTTACTGTGCATTGTTTACATGAGGCATTAGAAAACATGTAAGAAACTCCAGGAGGCAAAGTTGAGGGGAAAATGGAGCATGCAGAGAAAGAAAAATGATATTCTTTATAATATGGGGTTTTATCATGTTGATCGAGCAGTAATGCATCACATCCTGTACCGTCCCACATACTTTTTTTTTTTTTTTACAGTACTGCATGACTTTTTAGATGAGGATCTTATCTAAGTGTAGTCATTGACATTTCACATGACCGCAGGAAATTTTTTTCATAATCATGATTTATTTTCAGAAGCCTGAGCTGAATGCATATTGTTTTCAGTTTGTCTGTCTCTCCCATTCTCGTGGATGTGATATCTTAGTAACACCTTGGAGGAGGTTTGTCAAACTTAGCCCAAACATTCTTTGGGAGTTAAGGATGAACTCATTACATTTTTGTAGCCAAAGCTTCGTGGTGACCTCACAAAATGTGGTTTTAGTGGCCAACGGTTTAAGATTTAGGTCAGAGTGGCTTTACAAAACACTTTTAAGCCCACGTGTTACCTGAAACTATTCTCAATGTCGGAGGCAAACAACCACAAAGTGGTAATTCTATTTTTTTTTTTTAAGGTTTCGATTTACATCTGTTGCACAAATATGTCACGTGCTTATTTCTAACCCTAGTTCCTGCACAGTTACACTTCAGTCAGTAAATCATTCTCCATTTTCAGGAAACACTGTGTTAAGTGTAACAGAGGCACACAAGCTAGGTGCTTCACCCAGTGTCGGCTTTCTTTAACATGACAATTAAGTGCCGATGGGACACGGATGACGTCAGCGTAAACTGGCACAACACATTCTTTCATTCTATGCAGACTTCGCCAACCGTTGGGATTGATTAAGCAGCAGATATGCTCACACTGACCACTTTGTGCTGCCGGTGTCCCCTGAGTGTTCAGGTTCATCTCGCCAGAGGGCTCTGTGTCATGCGTGACATGATCACACAGCACTGACATGGAAACCTATCTGTGGAGAACAGGAGTGAACATCCTTTTGTCAAGGGGCATACCACAGTCTCATACCAACATAATGTACATAAGTACATATACAGTCATCCAGATTGCATTTGTGGAGGAAATGTAATTTTGGTCAGAGCATTCAGTTGCAGCATTATTAAAAGAAACATTTATTGTATGTAAAACTCTGTACAAACAGCTCCATCTGCCCCACAGCTGTTAACTTTGCATATCTTCAATGATATGAGTGAACTTTTGTCCATATGTCCTCTGAAATTTCTATAGCATCTCGTTCAGCAATTCAAAATAATATGCAATAGTGAATCTATTGCATATTATTTTTGTTCTGTGTATTTTTTTTCTTCACCTTTTTTTCAACTATTATTTCATTTTTAAAGGGATAGTTCAACATTTTGGCAAATTGGCCCATTGCCATAATTGCTATAGTCATAGCAGTAGGTTCGTTACCTTTAATTGTAGGTGTAAGCTATTTTTAGTACAGCGGAGCGCAGCAGCAGGCTGCTCAGAGCTACGCTATGGAGGCTAAGGGAATTTCTTGGTTTCCCTCATTAAACTCATCAAATACAAAATCCCAAAACTCCACAGCGCTTTTGTAGACAAGTTGTGAGCTGCACAACCACCACGCTATGAGATAATGACGGAACGATACGAAACGGAGCCGTTTTCGAGGTAAATACAGGGTAAATACGGAGACTGCTTGCTGAAAAACTGTCCCTGAACGCAACGCGCATTAACGGTTTTGTATGAATTTACCTCGAAAACGGCTCCGTTTCGTATCGTTCCGTCATTATCTCATAGCGTGGTGGTTGTGCAGGTCACAACTTGTCTACAAAAGCGCCGTGGAGTTTTGGGATTTTGTATTTGATGAGTTTAATGAGGGAAACCAAGAAATTCCCTTAGCCTCCATAGCGTAGCTCTGAGCAGCCAGCTGCTGCGCTCCGCCGTACTGAAAATAGCTTACACCTACAATTAAAGGTAATGAACCTACTGCTATGACTATAGCGATTATGGCAATGGGCCAATTTGCCAAAATGTTGAACTATCCCTTTAAAGGATTAGGATCTTTTGTAATCTCTTTTGAAATTGCTGTTAGGATTGAAAACATTTTAGCAAAATCCATCCCAAATGTAGTATTTTGAAACTGTTTTTTAAAAAAAAAACATTATACCTTTTTATATTGTTGACTGAAATCATGGAAAACAGGAGAAAAACTTACTCCAAGAAAAGTAATGTGAACAATCGCACACACTAAAAGCTTTAAATGTGAACATTCAAAGGCCAAAGCTCAAATCAGTTAATAAGCGTTAATGATTACACATCTCTTCCTCTCTCTTTATCAGCCCGACTCATCTGTGGAGCCCTTCTTCAACTCTGTGGTGAAACAGCTGGGGATTCCTGACATCTTTTCCCTCCAGATGTGCGGAGCTGGACTGTCGGCCAGCAACATGGCGGACCCCGCGGGTGGCAGTCTTGTGAGTAGTCTGGGAATTAGTCTGATCAAACCACTTTTATATTAAGTCTCTGTTCATATAGCACTAAAACAATGAACATTTTCTCAAGGTCAAAAGCAAAAACAAATTCCCACAATAATTAAACACTTGGTGACGGTGGTGAAAGAAAAATCTTTTGATCGGAAAAAAACAACTGAACCAAACTGGGAGCTGTTTCAACAGGAACGCCTCCCACTTTTCTCTTTAAGATACACTGGTGCCTGACCGTTAACAGCTTTGTAGGTGAAGAGGAGGATTTTAAATTCTATTCTGGATTTTATAGAGAGCCAGTGAAGTGAAGTGAACACAGGAGACATATGATCTCTTCCTTGTTCCTGTAAGAACTTGTGCTGCAGCATTATGAATCAGTAGGACATCCTCATAATAAAGAATTCGAGTAAAGACCAGTCTGGAGGTGTCTTTTCCTTCACCGTCTTTTTGAGGCAGGACGTGTTTTGTAATTCCTGCCATATTGTGCAGGTGGAAGAGGGCTGCCCTTGAAACGTGTTTTATGTGTGAGGTAAAGGACATGTCCTCGGTTTCTGACTGTTGCACTGCAGGCCATGGTAATGCCATCCAGAGTAATTATATTATATCAGATAATGTATTCTGGAGGTGTTTAGGGCCAAGTACAATAACCTCAGGTTTGTTAGAATTTAGAAGTAAAACAAAACCTTGTTTTTTTAAGACATGCCTGAAGTTTGATCACCTGATTAGTCTCATCCTTATAAATACATTTAGTTGGATAGTTGCATAGCAATGGGAATTTCAGTTTATATGATTTCTGCCTCTAATTATATTTTTGCTATAAATGTCGAGACATATTTAACTCATGCAGTATCAATTTTATGCTTCACTCAGAAATAACTGGGATGTGGTTGAGAGCTCCTCATCCCAGACTGAATAAAATCCTTCACTAGGGGATCAGACAGAGCAGCCCGATGCATTTTGGAAACATAATAGCTGGTATCGTCCTCGTCAATGTGGTTTCTCCATTGGAAGCCCAGTCTAGTTAGAGTGCAGCTAATTAAGCTAAGACAGTGTCCTGCTGAGAGCAGGTCTGTCGCTGTTATATGAACGGCCTCCGTGCCTCGCTCCCTGCGTCTCCGTCACATGACCCACTGCTACAGACAGATGGATTAGATGGCAGGGTCTGTGTGTGTGTGTGTGTGTGTGTGTGTGTGTGTGTGTGTGTGTGTGTGTGTGTGTGTTCATATTTTAAGCCAAATTGTGGATGGATTTGCTCGAGTGTGCTCTTGTTTCATATTTACTGTGTTGTTGTGGTCACACATGGATGAGTGAAGTGTTTTTATTTCTCCTCAGATCATGGGAGGGGTTGAACCAACTCTGTATCGGGGGTCAGTGTGGTACACCCCCATCGTAGAGGAGTGGTACTACCAAGTGGAGGTTTTGAAGCTGGAGGTTGGCGACCAGAATCTGGACCTGGACTGCAGAGAGGTAAACTTCAAACACTTGCGTCACTTATCTCGAACTGTTGAACATCCCCGTTCCCTCCATTCCATTCTATAAGGAAGTAATGAGCTGACTGTGTAAAAGGTTACAGCCCAGAAAAAAAACAGACCCCGCAGCACTGCGAGGAAATGTAATCCGGTTTGTCTGCTTGTAAAAGAACTTCCTCATTTCACATTCTTTTATTTGTTTCAGCATCTTTCCATAGGAGTCTGTTGAGCTGAGAAAAACCTCCCACTGCACTTCTTCACTCTTTCTCCCTCTCTTTCAGTACAACACAGATAAAGCTATAGTTGACAGTGGGACGACACTGCTGCGACTTCCTGTCAACGTCTTCAATGCGGTGGTAGAAGCCATCACACGCAGTTCTCTGGTACGCTGCCGTCTCTCCACAGACAATGATGAAACATGTTGTCAGAGCAAAGAGATGCAGGGGAGGATAGTGCACACTCACTGTTCAAGGACGTAGACGCTTTGAGAGGAAGGATCAGGAGTTTTACTGTTGTATAAATATGTGTGTGTGTGTGTGTGTGTTTGTGTGTGTGTGTATGCCCATGCCCATTTGTTTTTTCTTCCTACTTTACACAATTTTCACCTTTTTTACAACTGCACGCAAAACAGTACTCAAGGTTAATTTGGGCCTGGAAGCAACATTTTCAATTAATGCATCCATATCCTTGCAGATTATTCCCAAGAGGGGAAAATAAAAGGGAGCAGCAAAAACCTGTTCTGACCTTCTGTTTCTGTATGTTTGTCTTTTGCCTTCCTGTCTCCCTCTGTCTCTGTTTGTCTCCTTTTCTCTATTCCTTTGTCCTTTTTTTCCTCCCCTCTGTGGTTCAGATCCAGGATTTTTCTTCAGGCTTCTGGGATGGCACCAAGCTTGCATGCTGGATGAAGGGCGAGACACCCTGGAGGTTTTTCCCCAAGCTGTCCATCTATCTAAGAGCCACAAACAGCAGCCAGTCCTTCCGTATCACCATCCTGCCTCAGGTGCTTGAATAAACATAAACCCAACAACAACTCATCCGTTCTCCAAAGTTTCTCTGTAAACTTTAGAGACACACATATACACACACTCAACCAAACCTCATTCTTCTCTGTTCATTTATGTGTCATATTGCAGCTCTACATTCAGCCCATCACAGACGTGGACGGCACGCTGGACTGCTTCCGCTTCGGATTGTCAGCGTCCGCTAATGGCCTGGTGATCGGTGCGACGGTTATGGAAGGCTTCTACGTGGTCTTCGACCGAGCTGAGAGGAGACTGGGCTTTGCACTCAGCAACTGTGCAGGTGTGGGTTCAAACAAGACATAAAAGTATAAAACACTACATAGGCCAAGTGTCCAATGTCCATGTTGATATTAAACTGAAAAATGAAACTGAAACATTGGTTTACCACAAATTCTGATGTGGTTTAAAATGTGTCACTCTTGTTGTATATTTAGGTTCCTAATCTCAATACTATCATTTTTGTTAATACAAACACATACTCGTATCATATCAAGTCACGTCAATTTTTATTGGTTATCTCAGGGCAGGTAACAGTGAGCAGTCGACTCAACAATTTAAAATTCTTCTGCTTTCTCTCTGTTGTTTACAAACCACTCTGGTGTTTGAGGGGAAAAAATAAACTTGCAGAGGAAAGAAATTCCTTGTTTTGTTGTTGCAGCAAATACATTTATCTGAAGGGAGTACAGGTTCATCTCTTGTGTCTGTGGCTGATAGAAGAGTGTCCCTCCCTCCCAGACATGTTGCTGCTTCTTGACGGAAATGCACCCATGTAGTTTAACATGAGAAGAAAACAGTCCAGAAGTCAGTCCATAAAGCACTGTAGATTAATTAATAACTCATGGAAAAGAAAACACAGTGCACGGTTTGATTATTCTTTTAGGCTGAGTGATCAAGACTGAATATCAAGTCCATCATGACCTAAACAGCAAGGGTTTCACATTAAAACAGTGGTACATGCCTGCAGTTCTGTGTAAATATGAGCTTGCCAAGGCTTCCCACTCTCATTAAAGTACAAAGATCACTTTTGTTCTGTATTAAGCAAACAGATGTAGGCTGAAGGTTACGGATTCAGGCTTGTGACAGAGTTGCCAGCTGTAATTCCTGAGCTGGCTGGTAAAATCCAGACAGAAGCAATACTAACTAAGATTTCTGTATGAATATGTTTGAGATAAAATTAGTTTCAGTTTTTCATCATGGCTGAATGAGTAATACTAGTTTGTTCCTTTCTTAAGGGTTACTTATTTCAGTCTTTTATTGATTGATTGATTGATTGATTGATTGATTGATTGATTGATTGATTGATTGATTGATTGATTGATTGATTGATTGATTGATTGATTGATTGATTGATTGGTTGGTTGGTTGATATTTATTTGATCTGTGGTGCTGAGTTACCAGGCACTTTATATTTAATTTCTTTACTTGAGATGTGACTCAGCCCGCCAGAACTGACGTCTTCATCTATTTGCTCTGTATCTCCGTGCAGTGAGCGGTGGAGTGGCTCTGTCAGAGATCGCAGGACCCTTCTCGGCAGCAGATGTGGCGGCCGACTGCTCCGCCGGGACGCTGAAGGAGCCCATTATGTGGGTCATCTCCTACGCCCTGATGGCGGTCTGCGCCGTGGTCCTCATCATCCTGTTGCTCCTGCTGGTGCTTCCCTGTCGACACAGAAACCACTCCGGGGAGATAACCGACGAGTCGTCACTGGTCCGCCACCGCATCAAGTGACTGAGAGGAAACGGACGGGCGACCAGGATGAACGAGCAGGTGGACAGCGAGCAGAGCCCGTCCACGGTGGTGGAGAAAGGCGTGAGGCTCAGCCTGGGCCGAACAGTGACACCCGGCTCTGAATGTCTGACTGACTCTAGACTGCACTCCTCAGCCCGGCCCATAGAGGTAGACTCAGACGCATCGGCTGCCTCTAAAAGGGAAAGTCCACCCTGAAAACAGTTCTTACAAACAGCTTTGATTGCATTTATACTCCCAGTTTCCTGTTTACCTTTCTTATTCTCACTGATCAGTCATGTCATATGCAGACGCTGACATGGAGAAAGACATCCAGCACAGAGACGGAAGAGATTAAAAGCTCATAATGTAGCTACAGGACAGTTTTTACTGATTGGTATGGGTATTTGTAGTCTCTCAGTGTTGGCTGCAGCTCTTTAAATCTGTCCAAAGGTAATTTGTGACATGTAGGACATCAGGAACACAAACACCAAGGTGAACCAAACTATGAAACACTTAAGCACAAACAACAACAACAAAGGATCTTGACACGCACCTCAGTAGCACTGACGTATATCAGAACAAGACTATCTAAGGGTGGAGTTTCTTCCTTACAGATAATCACAGGACTGTGTGGGGGAGTCAACAACCACTGGTGCATTCTTGAACAATTGAGACGTTACTGATGTCATTCCCAGGAAAACGGTGTGTTTGTCAACCTCTACGACTGTGCCTTCTACAGATGATCAAATTAATGTCTGTGTCTATTGAAGTTAAGGGGAAAAGCTGCTCAATCAATCACTGCTAATAGGAATAATATTACACACGTTTACAGTGCCTGTAGTGCCCTTAAGTCTCAGTTCACTGCTAGTACAGCTGCACGAACACTTTGAGACTTATTCTGCTGAATTGCACTTTTTTTTTCCGTATGACAATCAAAAGTGTAATATAAAGTTTAAAGACCAATATTTCTGGATCTGGTATGAAATGAAATGTTATGGATCCGTATTAATGTAATTTTACTAATTCTGTATACATCCAAGTTTATATTTAAATTTATTTGAATGTGATTGTATTATAATTATTATTGATAACAGGAGTATTATTATTATTGTTATTCCAAATCTTTTCTTTTTGGACAGTAAATGTTCAAGGGTACATATTTATATGTCGTATTTTATACAAATCAAGGACTAAATTCGAAGCCAAATGTGTTTTGAAACTGACGCAACATCACCTGTGGACCACACTTTGCTTTCTCGTTGAAGCTCAGTGACCAGTTAGCAATAAAAAAAAATGTAAATGTCATTTTAGAGTCTCCTGACCCAGGGACAGTTCATACGTACAAGCGATAGGATACATGAAACATAGTGTGGAGCTGAGGCTCTGTGCCAAAACCAACCAGGAACTAGTGCCTTTTTGCCTCTGAGCGTCAGCTTTGAGTCACAAGACTCAAGTGACAAAATTTAAAGTTGAAAAATTGTCATATTGTAAGTAAACTTGATTCTTTGAATGTTTGCTTATTTATAGGTGTCTCTTTCTGTGCCAAAATTGTACTTTGTGCTGTAAATAAAACAACCTCTGATCAAATCAGTGATGTAAATCATTTTAAATGAATAAACATATTTTGTAGTGAAAGGTTACTCAGGACGAGTCAGTGGGAACAAGTGTGACACGGTTTGACAGTGACATCTTGTGTTGACATTTGGTATCTCCATTTATTGGCTCAAAGCTGACTATTGACAACATGAAAAATGACACTCATATTTATACAGCCAAAAATAAAAATGTTATAATAAATAAAAATTGTTAAAGAAATAATAGCTTACATTAATTTGAGCAAAGTCTGCATCAACAGTGATACATGAGGTTGATACAGAGCGGCAAAGAAGTAAGGATAGTTATGTTATTAATATAGTGATATAAAAACGTGTCACTGCACAGTATAAAAAATATTGTAAACACAGACATCTCATTTGATCTTTGGTCCAGTCATCAGTCATCTTGATGCTTCTGCAAAACAAACACAGGCCTATTTTTTATTTTTTTTGCATATGATAAATGTTTTGTATTTTTGTTGCTGAACATTAAACTACATAGAAAATATGTTTTTGCTAAACAAAATAAAAATGATATGATAATAATATGAAAGCCTGAACAAGTCAAAACAAAAAAATCCTAAATATTATTGGTTTCTGTCACTCATTCAATTAATGAATCATTTCAGTGCTTGATAATAAGATCATATTTTAAAGTTATGCTGTAAAGCAAAGGAGACCAATTGAAAAATAAGGTCAAAACTTACATTCTCGTTTGTCAGTTGTCATATGTTTCAATATATAGCATGAAATTGAACTCACAACATTAAAATCCAAACTTGAATGAATAAAGACAGATTTCTCTTCAGTTTTACTCTTTGTGGCCTACAAAATGTAACGTCAGCTGTACATGGGGTTTAACTTCAGTGAGTTTCTACCTTCATCTGTTGGTAGATCCAGTTCAGGAAATAGGTGACGTTGCCATAAACGCCTGGTTTGTTCCGCTGAGAACAGTGTTCCCCCAGTATACTGTCCCCAATGAGCCACCATAGCCCGTCCGTCAGAGACACCAGAGGGCCGCCGCTGTCAGCCTGGAAACAATTTCAGCACAAAATGTGGTGAACTTTCATGAACCACACACACTGGAAGTTACATGAAACAACATTCATCATGAGTCACACTTTCACAATGTCACAGGCGTCACAATGATCACAGAGTCTGGTTTGGTGAAACTCAAACATTAAATGTAATTCACCCCGTTTCAAAAGCATCTTAGATCTTGAAAGCCAGACATTTGCCGTCTCACTGTTCCAACATTACACCCACCGCTGACTCAACTTTACAAACTGCGCGTTATGAGCGGAGCTGTTTATTTAAAACATGTACAGAACATAGTGCAGGTCTTCTTTGACTGTGCCTCACAGCGAGTTACATAAGAGCATGAAAATGCTTTGAATTCTTTTCACAAACAAACTTCTTTTCTGTTGCCGATCTGCCCGACAGTTTTTTTTGCTTACTGTATGTAAACACTGGTCTCTGTGAGTATATTGTATATTGATCACTTGATTCTGCATATAAAGACTGTATTTACAGCTAATATTGAAACACATCAGCCCCGAGGCAGTAGACCAGTGTGGTGGCAGTCACATTGCAGCTGTCTGGCACTCCGCTGTGCAACTAACAAACACCTCATGACATGTGATAATGTGTGTGGGGGGGGTGTCATGTCATTAACAATTAACGGAAGTGCTTGTGTTGGTTTAAGTCATTAAATATAATTTTCAGTCTCTGAGAGGAAAAATAAACATTGCACATTTTGTCTTACGTGACACATTCCTGTTCCTGTGTTCATCTCTCGGGCACACAACATGTCCTGGGATATCCTGCCATTGTAGGCCACAGAGCTGTTGCACTCTTCAGTATCTATAAGGGAGACCTGAACCTCCATCAGGTATGCAGAGCCAGAGTCTGTCAAACAGAAATATCACACACTTCACACTATACTGATTCAATCATACCTGCATCCTCTCCCGTGCAGTCAGACATTCATTTAGATGTTGTATGCAGGTAGGTTGATGCAAATGAGTAACAAAATTAACAAAGTTATATATTTTACTGCCATCTAGTGGTAGCATTAATGAAAGACAGCAATTCAACCATTGAGACAGGACATCAGCTCACAGCTGGAGTGCTCACCTCCATTTCCTGTGCGATTAAATCGCGTGATCCAGGCCGTCTGATGAGCACTGAGGTTCAGACCAACACTGGGGAGGCACACAGGTCTGATGTTACTGGAAGCTATAGAACAAAACAGGATGGCAATTGTTAAAAATTCTGCAAAAGAAAATTTTGAAAACAACTTTAAAAAATGCCTCAGTGTTGAGCCCGACAATGTCTGTATTTTATGCATGTACGTATATTTAACAACCTGGTTTCCACAAAACAGGGGCTTCAGTTCCCACTTTGTTATCATCATTATTGTCCACCTCAATGATAACAGTAAGAGGAGGCTGAATCTCAGAGAGGCTTACTAAGTATGTTAGATTTACTATATATATTATGTTTTATGACAAAAACTACAATCACTTCAATTTTTTTTATATATTTCAGATGAAAACCTAGGGTTGTTGAGTGTGCTGCTTAGTTATATGTTATACCAGCTATCTGTAGAGCACAGGTTTTTAGATATGGCAGATGGATTTTTTTATCATGAGCCGTGTGTGCTCTGTTTACTATGTCCTTCATTGTTTAAAAACTTCAATAAAAAGATCTTGATTTAATAAAAAAGGCTACAATAAATGATAAGTCAATAATGACCCTAGCCTAGGTATTCAGAGATTTGGTCACAAACAGGAAATGTGTGTTGCTCTGTAAATGTCTTTCCATCCCTGTGTGTGTAAATGTGTCCATAAGCACCTGTGAAGTCCAGAGGTTTGGTCAGTCTCATCAGAGCGATGTCGTTCATGCGGGTGATGCTGTTGTAGCCCTCGTGGGCTACGATGCGACTCACAGAATGAGCAGGGTTGAAGAGAGGACCTAATGGATCCACTATCCCAGCGTACACTGTCCAGCTGCTGGGGCTGGAGGCTCTGGATGGGAGAGAAGCAGCAGAGGAGAGATTCAGGTGCTGGATCAGAGCAAACCACTGCTCAGTCTAAGGGAGGAGGAGAGGAGGAGGGAGGAGTCAGAGCTCACCTGGCCACACAGTGCGCAGCAGTCACTATCCAGTAGGGGGCGATGATGGCTCCTCCGCAGCGGTGGGAACCTGCAACCTGAAGGCTGACATGCCACGGCCAGGAACTGAGCGAGGCCAGCTGGCCCCCAGAAGCCCTGCTAGAGTTGACCCCTCGGCCACAATCTGAGGACAAGACGGCTGTTAGAGCGGATGCATTTCACGGTTTTCACCTCAATAGCAGGTTGCAAAGTGTAAATACACACAATCTTGTCAGGGTAGAAAATTGTCCTCCTTTTCTTTGATGCAGCATAAAGATATTATAAACCAGAAATCAAATACACTATCTACACTATACACAACAAATCATCAAGCTTTGCCAGATTAAAAAAGGCTTTTTTAGTTTCTTATCTACTCTGATGGCAACACAGGAACAAAACATGGAAAGGAGAGGACTACAGAAAAAACACACACACACACACACACACACTGCAAATAATTTCATCAAAAACAGACATCAAATCAAATCAAAAACCTTCAGCTGCAGAAAATTATCAACACAAATACAAACTAATATCATACAGTTCAAACCCCACGGCTGCAGGAGAGAAAAAATAAATAGATAAATGATTTCATTACTCCTTCTGTAGTATTTAGAAATTAGATAAATCCAAGTTTAGGAACATACCAGTACACTGAAGAGTCACCACACTGTTGTCGGGACAGGTGTCACTGAGGATGTCAAAATAAAAGACGATAATTAGTTAAAATATAATACAGCATTTGCCTTTTTTTTATTACATTGATTTACGTGTTCACTTACCTGTGCTCGAGCTGGTGCAGTATGAAAGCCTCAGGGTTGAAGTCAGATTTCACCTTTAAGAATCCATCATGAGAGTCGGTCCTCTGTTGGCCAGAGGTAAAATATGTTCCCCTGTCAAACCACATTATGGTAAGTGCAACTTTTAATCAAGGAAATGAATGAATCTTTCTCTGCTGGGGAAACACCTGAGCGTCTCACCTGCTGTATCCGACCGTCTGGCAGCTCGCTCTGCCCTGCTGCTCGGTCCAGCCATGAGAGCAAACGCTCCTCCAGGTTTTAGCCTCAGTGGAGTAGATTTGGAGGTGGAAGTTGGAGCCGTGCTGCCTCACTGAGGACAAACAGCAAACACAAACTATAACTTGATATTTTGTTTTTAAAAAATTAAGAGAAAATGGACGTCTGAATTTTCATTTTATCATTACATAACACTATTCACTAATGCCAATAATGGCCTCCCATTTAAAATTATCTTTAATTATACACTAACAGCAGTATGTATAACGATAAATAACCTTCAATCCTAAGTAAAACTTCACACTGTTTCTTCTGGTTGTAAAAGGTGTGTGCACTGTGTTGTGTGAATAAAAGGTTGAGTGACCAGACTGCAGCGTATTCAGGTGTGTTAGATCCTGGATGATGAGGCTGTTTACCACAGTTGGCTTCATCCTGACCAGCTGGACAGTCTCTCACTCCATCGCACCACTGGGACTCCCACACACAGCTCCCATCACCACACTGGAGCCCATGTGCACACGCTGAGGAAACTGGGACATGGGACATCAGCGTGAATATACAATATGCTGTATGTGTGTGTGGTTAAAATGCACTAAGCAGTGGGGGTGAGTCATGCACTCACAGTAATAAGCCAGGAGGATTCCCACAACCAGCAGGAGCAGCAGCAGAGAGATGACAGCAGCCACTGTGAACTTCACACACCTCTGTTTTGCATCTAATAAAACACATAAATGATAAATAAATAAATGATAAATGATTCTGATGAATGAATCTTCTCTTGTTCCTTTCTCACATGTGGATTAAAAGAAGTAAAAACCTGTATGTAATAATGATTATGTAACAATTAGAAAAACTCAAGACATGCAGAAGATACAACATCACTAATCTAGTCATGTATAGGACAATGACCGACACATTATACACAGTTTTAATTTACCTCAGTTACACTGTATATATAGTTAATAACCGATAACAGATATTCCTCATGGGTCTTGTCACAACTTAAAACTAAAAAAAAAAGAAGTAAATCAGTAAAATCTAAGTGTATGTTTATAGCTATTCTAGTGTAATTAATGAAACTCTTTCATCTTCCCTGAGAAAACAGTGCAATTCAAAGCCTGTAAAATGCTCCTGTTTGGACAGTTTTGTTAAAACCACAAGAAGAAAAGAGTCTGAACTACTGTACCTTTTTTCCCGGGGACGGAGACACTGATCTCAGGTGGAGGGTTTGGCTCCAGATGGTGAACGTACTGGGGCTTCAAATCAGATCTGGTGGGTGGAGGAGGAAGTTTCCACTCTCCATCTGAGTTCAGATACTGTTGAGTAAAGCATAAAGTGATGATGAGTGTAATTTAAACACATGGCTGCTGGAAATGTCTTTAAATTAAGTCAGGTCAAGTTATTCTGTTTTCCTATGAAACTAAAGAAAAAGTGAGAGTATACAATATTTCAAATGCAAAATGAGACACATTTTAAGCACTTGCATGTTTGCAGTGGCATTATTTTTACAGCATAAATGAGTTACTCCACATGTATTTTTCCATTTTAAGATGGTAGTACTAACCGGATTGGTGGTCATTTTGAGTTTAACCGACAAAATCCTTTGTTCACTGATGGATGCAGAACAAAAATGTCCTGATATAATTAAAAAAAAACAAAAAAACAATTTCTCCCCAAAATAATCGAGTTGGTTTCACGGTTCAGTCCCAGAGTAAAAACTTTCACAGCTCTGCTTTGTGGAAAGACACAGTTCAAACCGCTGTCATCACTGATCTTCTGTCTCCTCGTGCTCACACCACAGTGACCACACACAGGGCTGCACGGTCGTCTGAGTGCCCACTCCTCACACTACATCGGCATCAGTTTGAAGTTTCCCTCCTGAGCATACAACAATCACAATGAGGACAAGTCACTTTAGTCCAAACATCTCGCGGCTGTTATCTACTGAACTGTCGAGAATGGTGACTGAGCACCTTTATATCAGCACGCAATGGAAAGCTACGACTTTACGCGATGAATACACAGGCAAACATATTAAGTATCAATACTTGAGAGTTAATGAGTGACAGAAAATGCAGACACCACAGTTGTATCTGTAAATACATTTGTAATACATTACCAATCAGGTAAAGTACAACTGATATAAACAGAGGAAACAAATTTAAGGTTGTCTACATGCCGTGCAGACAAAAAATTCATTAATCTAATAGCAAAAGAACTGAACTCTGAGTGCTAACAATCAGCTAGACCTCTGCTCCATAAAGGAATCCAATGGTATGTCAAGTGCACTTTATTGAAAGGCGTCTCAAACATTCATAAAGCAGTTTTCAGGAGTTTGACAATAATGAGTGCTTTCATCCATCAATCATATCCAACTGAGCAAAAATACAAAAACAGTATGCCCTTTACAGCGAACATATCAGGATGCCACAGCTCCTTGGTCTCTTCACAATTGTCAGTTTATAAATGGTGCAGCAAAAGAAGGAAGATCTCGTTTTTTTCTGTTAAAGTGCAAAGGTCTGCAGAAGAACGAGGACTGAGAAAAAGACAATACAGGGTCAACTGATTGGTTCCTGCTTCTTGTGAACTTCATATTTTTATATACTAAAGGTCCTTGATGTTGTAGTGTCCGTCACCACATAGACGTCTTCAACAGTAGAGAAAAGCAGCAGGGTTTCTTTGGGTGGGATGGGGCTAATATCTGGAATTTGATTTGCAACTGGCTTATTATACATTCAACTCTACAGAATGTGTCCACTATTTATTTGGTCCGAGCGCGGCTCCTCTCAGGTCTACACCCAGGCCTGCCAGCCTGGGAAGAGTCTGCTGAGGTTTTTGGGGTCCATGGCTTGTTGTATGAGCAGGTTGACCTGCCCCCCCACACTGAGCACCGTGCCCTCCTCCACCCCCTTCAGCTTCTCCTGCAGCCGCAGCAGCACCCGCTCCGCCACCTTGTTGAAGCTCTGACTGTCGCTGCAAGAGAAAGAGCATTAGAAGATGAGACAGAGAAAAGATCGAGACTCAACTACAGTAGAATAACAAATCTGAAGTAGCACCTAAAATTAAAGAAAGACCCACTTAACTGCTAAATTTCTGACAAAGATGCCAGTTTACGTTCATGTTCAGTTCTGTTGAGACACACATGCAAACATCCTCAGTCATGAAATCACCTGCATTTACGGTGGTTGACCAGGTCATCTCCGTTCATAGTGGAGCTCAGTGTTGCGTTGAGCTCCTGCTGCTCATCGTGCTGCAGGTAAAAGGCCTTCAGAGGGTTCATGGTCCAGTCAAACAGAGGGTCGTACAGCAGCACCTGTTTCACACATGAACCGGCACATGAACGTACAGCAACGTGCAGAGGCAAAGAGCACACAGGGTTTAAGGAAAGAAATGACATATACAGTAAGAAGTGTTGTGGTGTGTCTGCATGTTTGTGTGTGTGTGGATATGACTGTCCCATGTTCGCACCTCTACAATGGTCAGCAGAGCTTCTTGAGAGCTTCTCATCACCTCCATGGTCTTCTCACAACATCTGATTAGAGAAGGGACAAGACTCATTAGCTTTGCAAAACTTTAAGTCAGAGTTGCAGTGTTGAAAATAACAAAACACAAACAAAAACACCCGAAAAACTTGATTTTCCCTCCGTAGTAAAATTTAAGAGCAATGGCTGACTGGAAGGCAGGAAATCAGTCTTAAAATGTAAAGTTGTGTCCAAACATAGAGAGAGAATCAATACTGTCTACGGTAATTAATATCGTCTTCTGGTTGTCTATTTGTTGTGTTACTGTGTGTCTAATTCTCAGTGATGCCTTGACCAAACTTTTTCCACATTTGGCACAAATATTCAGTAGGACTCGAGGACGAACTGATTACATTTTGTGAATGCAATATCTCCATAACATCTTGAGGGATTTCGGACAAACATTCACATCGACTCAGAGACAAGTTCATAAGAATTTAGTGACTAAAGGTCAAAGGTCACAGGTCAATGTCATGGTGAAAAACTTGGTTTTGGCCTTGTGAACAGAACATCTTGAGAATCCCCTACTCCCTTTAAATTTGGCACAAATGTTCACTTGGACTGATGATTTTGGTGGTCACAGATCAAAGGTCAGTGTTGCTTTTTTAGCCTTTTTAGCCTTTCTTTTAGTAATTATGAGAAGATTTCACACAAATGGATGGGAACTAGTCCGAGTGGCAGAGGCAAACAGCCAAGGCAGTGATTCTAGCTCCATTAGTCTTGGTTTATAAACTATTTAATGAAATATTTCCCATCAGGCTCTTCACCTCCTAAAAACCCCTTCCACTCCAGTGATGCCCATCCCATCTACGATGTCTCTGGACAGCCTGAAGGGCACAGTCTCTGGTGTGGGCAGGATCTTCCCCTGCTCAAAGGCCACACCTGAAGGTTCAGAGCATGAAACCAAAACAGAGGTTAGGACACATGTTATATCATGTTACGTCACGTATTGATCTTTGGATTTAGAGCTTTAAAGAGGTGAATTGTATTGCAAGAGTTTAGCAGTTTAAATACATATTTCCTGTTAAGTTACACAAGCCTGTGTTTATGTTGTTTGTTAAAAGATACAGAAAAGCTTAGGACAATCAGCCACTGAGTACACTACATGAGAAAATGAAGACTGTTTATATAAATCAAACTAATGAGAATTAAATGTACCTAAATCGATGTGCACCAGTTCAGCAGTCTGCTCATCAATCAAGATGTTCTGGATGTGTCTGTCGCCCAGACCAACGATGTAGCCGACTACCAGCAACAGAGAAAAGAATGTTAAGTGAATATTTCAGTGTCCCAAAGAGAATGATTTCATTTCAATCCAAATATATTAAAATACTATTTTGAGACACAATGATGTGCATTAGTGTATGTAATGTATATCTAGTGTGTGACCACAGTTTACCTATAGAAGAGGTGGCTACACTTCGGGTGTAAGCCAGGCGTTTCTCCATCCACACCGCTGGATCCAGGAATCCCTCCATGCAGAAATACCTGAAGACCGGCCTGAAGTTCTTGCACACCTCGGTGTAGGCCTCGAGCTTCTCATCAAACGCAAGTCTCTGAGATTCCTACAGTGGCACCACAGAGGATGACAACAACTTTTAGTTTTGTTGTGTGTCACGAAAAATGCTACATTTACTCCTGGATTAGGATTTGAAGCTGTACAGACTTCCTGTGGATTATTACACAGTGCTTCAACAGTAATGGTGCATGAGTGTGAGTGAGCAGTACCATCATCTTCTTGCGACAGGACAAGTTGGCCCAGTCCTGGGGGCGGAAGCGTTTGTGCGCTCCTTTATTGGGTTCAATCAGAAACTCCCCGATGGGAACCGTGCCTGAGCACCACTCCAACACGCCACTGCGCTGGGAGAACGGCACCACCTACGAATGAAGAGGGAGTGAAATTCAATATCAACTTAATTATTTTAATATGCATGAGATCAACACAGTTCTGATTGTATTGTTTGTTTGTTGAACTGAACCTTGTATCGTCTGATGTTGAGCTTCCGCTTGCGAGTGTCCGTGTTGCGCTGCAGCAGCATGGAGCACATGCTGAAGACCTGCTGCATCACCGCGTCCTGCCGCAGGTCGTCCTGACCCTGTTCACACCGAGAGGGCAAAGGTCACATCAAGAAGCTCAACTAATCATTTTTCAGACATTTCTTCATTACAAAAGCTAAAATTAATAAATGTCTGCTCTTCATATGTCATTAATTTTAATACAAAGGGTTTCCATGAATAGTAAAATATTTACTGGCAGGTTTTCATGATAGAGAAACTGCTACAGAGCAGCAAGTGTAATTAAAAATAGAGTTCTCTGTCTTCTCTTAAATTCTCTCTCATGGTTAATACATCGAGCAAATGGGAAAAAAAAGACAAAAGATGCAGAGAAACTGCATTTTCACCGTGACTCTCTCAAGTGTCTAAGAGGTGAATTATTAGCCTTTAATCCCCTGAAGAATGTCCTCAATATAAAGAAGTGACAAAGTGTTTGTAAATCCAAACTCTGTATTTGTCCTGGTACAAAAACAGGATTAATTATTAGCAACAAACCAACTGTGATGGAAAAGAACTGTAGTTCAAAGTGAGCGAGCACTTCAATCACACACACACACAACTTTAGCTTCAAAGAGAGGTGGTTTGTTTAGTCAGGAACACACACACACACACACACACACACACACACACACACACACACACACACACACACACACACACCTTGACCAGTTGTCTCCTGCTCTTGCCGTCAGAGCCGACACAGTCGATGATCTTGGGCAGGTTGACTCCTCCGGCCAGGTGGTAGTGAGGCATAAAGGACCTGACAGTCACCAGGTTGTCATAGCGACCTGTTGGGTCCACCTATTTACACGATGAAACAACTTTTGTTATTATACAACGCTGCTCGATAAAGTTATTGTGTTCTCAGTTTGTTAACACTTCAGTGCACATGTGGTGGAGGAACAAGTCTGTCAGCTGTCAAAGAATAACCATTGATTGTTGATTATAAGTCACAGATAAAACGTTTTTTTTTTTTTAATTTATGTGTGATTTAATGAATACAACGCTCACAGACAGAAACCTGGGGACAAAGTTGATGATGTCTGTGTACTGAAAGCTCTCAAAACGTAACTATTTGCTATTATACAGTATATTTTTACAGTCAAATTAAATCCACACCTTGACCTCCATTGTGGGGATGACAACCTCATCCAGGTCTTTGATTTGCATGATGGGCTGGTCAGCAGGGATGGGAATTGCCTCTATGATGAAACAAGGACACACACACACACACACACACAGGGATTTTATCAATAAAATCGGACTATTCTTTCTCAACGTTCACATTATGCAACATGCTGTGCTCTACTAACTCTTCTCCGTCTTGTGCCTGCTGGCGTCCATATAAGCCAGAGTGATGTAGGCGTCACACAGGCGCTCGATCCCTCGGATCATCATGCTTCTCTTTTTCCTGATTGCACTGATGATCTTTTGCGCGACATCTGAACGCTCCTGCAGGAGAAACACATCAGTTGTGAAAACAGAACTGGTGTTTGAAGTCTAGAGAGCACATGTCATAATTGTCATAATAACAACTAAAGAATTTGCAATAATGCAACTGTATTGTGTTTGATTTTTCTTGCTTTGATGATGCTCAAGCTACATATTAAACAGAGACTTGTGTAGAAACATGACATCTATCGGTGATGGGAATAACATAACTATTAGATTTGTTACGGGCGATGGGTTCATGACCCATCATTGTCATCTTTATCATAATGTGGGTTGGACTTCCCTAGCCCTAAGAAGGGAGCAACACTGTATATTGTTTATTTATAAGTCACTGCTAAAAAAAACTTCCACTGTACCTATCTAGCCTACTGAGCTTCAGATCTTTTAAATATCCCACTCGTACACAAAACCCACTGGCTCTTAATATCCCAGCTGTTAAAACGGAGGTAGGGAAACTCGCTTTTATTTATTTTGCTCCTTTTAAATGGAATAATTTACTGTCCATATAACGGTTGCAAAGGGATTCACCGGAGCTCTTCGTAAAAAACACACACACAAACACACATCCAAATACCTCCATGATGCTCGTATGTAATGTCCGTCTTGTGCTGAAGCCCCAAATTGCGTAATTGTTAAAATTAAATAAGTCTATATTTTAAGCTTGTTTGTAGCGGAAGCTTCTCGAAGCTCCTCTTCCTGGTCCGTCCAAATCTCGCGTGATTTGCGCCGGCGTCAGCATGCGTCAGTGCGGTTACTGCGAATCACGCGAGATTTGGACGGACCAGGAAGAGGAGCTTCGAGAAGCTTCCGCTACAAACAAGCTTAAAATATAGACTTATTTAATTTTTTTCGGGACAATTACGCAATTTGGGGCTTCAGCACAAGACGGACATTACATACGAGCATCATGGAGGTGTCCGTGTCCCTTTGCAACCGTTATATGGACATGCACTGCTATGCCGAGACCCCCTGTAACTCAGAGAAGCCACGGAGGAATCTGAAACTTCTTTCAGCCCTTAGTCAACATGAGGGTGAGTAGATAATGAGCGAAATATCATTCTAGGGTGAACTATCCCTTTAAGCAGGCTTATCTCAGTGATGGGAGCTCTTAAGTTTTTTTCTTTGGTGAGGGCAAGACAACCACATAATAAGTGATGATGATTGGCTTAGGTGGAGTAAAAATGTTTTGTTGTTGTTCACAAGCGCACACTCTCAACAGCAAATACACCTCAGTATCAGGAGTTGCAGCAATGACGGCGAGTTCAACGAGTTCGACAGGAGCTGTGCAAGCAATATTTTTCCTTCGTTGAGTTGAATGGAAAAAATGTGTCTGTAACATGCAGCTTATGCAAAGTGTCTCTCCACGTCGGTGGGGGGCAGTCAAATAATTTCCCATATTTGGGCATTTTATAAAAAAGTAACGTAACTAATTGAGTTACTTTTTGTGGAAAGTATCAAGTAACTATATCTAATCACTTTTTGTGAAAATAATGTGCCAAACACTGATGATAATTATGTAAATGTCAGTGAAAAGCTGTGAGGCCTTTGATCAAAGTCCCACCAGGTCAAATGGTGACGGCTGCTTCGGCGTGCTCTTAGACAGCCGGCTCCTGCAGAAGGTCTCATCTTTGTTGGCGTTCACCAGGGCGAAGATGATGAAGAGCGTGTGGTGAGGGTGCTCTAGAGACGCCCGGCAGATCAGCTGTGAGGAGAAACCACAAGGCAGTGATTTTAGTCTTTCTATATACTGGTCAAATAACTTGTATTTGCTACAAAGTCATATTTTTGCTTTGTGTTACTTCGCTGAGAACATCATGGAAGCCTGTATCCTCAGCGATGCCATTTGCCATCTTGGTCCCCATGCGTGCAGCCAGCTGATACATGAGCGGTAGAAACTTGTAGGAGGGGATCTGCTTCACCCCTTTCTGAAATACAAAGTAAAAGCAGCCGGAAACATTAGAAGATTAACAGTAATGATGATCAAGACATAAAAATCTTTTCAGGGGTTTTTATACAAACCTTCATCATGTCGTTCACAGCCTTCACGTCAGCGTTCTCCAGCCACAGTGAAGCCAGGCGAAACACCCAGGTGTCGTGCTCCTCACCCTGCTCCAGACACTGGATGTAATTCTCCACCGCTTTACACAGGAAGCGCTGTCTGTCTGACTGCAGGTTGGACAGTGCCTTCTCATCCAGCTCCACCTCCCTTTGCACCTTTACCGTGTACCTGCACAGTGAAGTGTAAATAGGTTTTTAAAAGAAAATATGATTTAAAACTGAAAAACTCATGAACACAAACAGCACGCAGACCTGTTGGAGGTCACTTTGCGCTCCTTCATCAAGTCCACCTCCTCTTTGGCTTTCTCCAGCAGCGCCTGCTTGTTCTCAAACTCGGAGGAGTTCATGTATTTGTCGATGCTCTGGTACTGAGCGTCAGAGAAGCGGGCGAGAGACAGGAAAGCCTCGGTGCGCTGACTCAGCAGCCTGGAGTCCTGCACTCCTGACTCTTCCTCGATCACCTCCACCGCCTGAAGGCAACGGGCACAGGAGAGACGTTTTACAGACAACAGCTTCTCTAACAAAAAAAGTTTGAGTCAAAATAATACTGACAATGAAGTTACCGCTGAATAAATAAAAAAGTACAAAATAAAATCTAAACAGATAGAATAGAAAAACAGAGGACCCTCACTGCCAGAGGTACTGTGACACACACAGGCATGAAGTGCAATCTTGTTGAGAAAATTTGCTGGGAATGTGTAACACACACACATGCACACACACAAGCACACACACACATACATACATAAATAAACAAAACATGAATAATTGAAATATGTCAATAAAAGTCTGCTGCAGCTCCAGGACATAAACTGTAAACTTGCAGAAGTTATACTTTACATTATCTCTAAGGGCCTGCTCCAAATTTATCTGGACATATATAAATTATTCATGTGTGTGTGTGTGTGTGTGTGAGAGACACTGGCTTATTATGGATAATAAGTCTCTCTTTTCTCAGAGGGAGGCTTGTTACATGGGCACAAATATGTGAGTTTTATCAAGGAGCATAGATTTACAATTCTGCACTTGAACTGGCTTTTTTTTTTAAAATCAATTATGTAAATCTTTGCAATTACATGAGAGCTATTTGATTCTATTTATCTATGACATTTTCCTGTTGACAAAGAGTCAGGTATTCAAACTAATGATTAATGTCCCCTTACCCTTTCCAGGTACTTCTCCAATATGACTGCAGGACTTTCCAAGCAGGTCTCAGCGAGCCAGTTACCACACAGTCTGAGGCACTCAGTGTAGACTGGAGCCACAGCAGGATTGAAATCCACCTGAGAGAGAGTAGTTCAGCAGGGCATCTCAAGTTTCACTGAATAACATTTTAAGATTCAGGGCTGTTCAGTAATTACAAAATGGTTTTAAATACAACAAAGCCAACAAATCTTTGTCTTTGATTGAATCTGTGTCTTTGTGTCTGACCTTTTTCTCCAAGTTGTGTATCATCTGTTTCAGCAGGCCGAGAGCCAGACCCTGTTCTCCCTTTGCCCAGAACACCTGGGCCTCCTCCAGTTGCCATGACGACACGGGTATCGACGCCCAGGCCCGTCCACCACCGTGCTGCTTCATCTGGAAGACCGCCTGCTCCGCTCGCTGGACACAAACCACAACAATCCAGATCATTTTTACAAAATTCACCCGTGAAAAACAAAATAAACATAATGGTAAATCTCACACACACACACACACACACACTACCTGTGTATTCCCCGCCTTGCGAGCCAGCTGGCAGAGCTCCATGAGGTGGTCGGTGAGCACAGAGCTAATGTACTGGGCGCCGTCGGGGTCTCCCACCCTGGACGTCAGGGTGTGCTGGGCCACAGAGCGGGCGGCCAGGATGGGCTCCACCAGAGCAAAGTCACTGTCAGCGAGCAGCTGCGAGTGCTGCCGCCACTGGCTGCAGACGCTCCTCAGCGTCACATCTGAGAAGGGGCTAATGGAAATAAAGAAGATAAAATATTAACTATCTGGGTCTCACGAATGCCACAGACTAGTCATAGAGTGGCGAAGTCCCGCCCCTTGGACCCCCATGGGACCTTTCGGAGTATATAAAATGAATGGTGTTCAATGGACAGAAAATAATTATTTTCTGTTCCCCTAGTTGTTATGCCTTGGATTACACAAATGTTGTTTATAGGCTTAAATTATATTTTTTAATATCAAGAATTTGACCGTTTATTGTACCATTGTTCAGTTAAATGCTGTTGAGAAAACACAATGAGAAAGACGACAACTCTCCACATGCCCCGACTTATAATGATTTCCCCCTCTTCCTATGCTCTTATCCTGTCCTTGGAAAAAGGTGGTGAAGTGGAGCAGAGAGATCGCCATGTCTGTTGCAGAGTTCAAGTCAAGAGCAGTGAAGAGCTGTAGTTCACAAAGAGGGCTCACACAAAACACACTAACATTATCAAAATTCTTTGCGCTACATTGTAGTCTTCTTTGCGTGGAAAAAATACCTTTAAATATCACAAACAACATTATGTGAAATCCATTGCACAATTCAGAAAATAATATTTATCTACCCATTGAATCTCAGTGACAATATTTCGCTTTTGAGGAGGACTCATGTACCAGAAACGGAAGGGCGGGACTTTGCCACTCTATTGTGTTAATGACTGTGCTGCTGTCGTCACCTGGAGAAGAGCTGCTTCACACTCTCGAGCTCCCTGATGCTCTGCAGGTTCCTGAGCGCCGGGTACAGAGAGGACACGGCCTCCAGGCTGCCTCTGCACAGCTCCTCCACCTCCGCACCCCTGTGGGAACACACAAGCACATACAGGCGGTTAAATGATTTGATCAGATTTACTGATTTAACCTAAAAAAAAACATCCTGGAGTGTCTAAATGTCAGTCATACCTGGCCTGTTTCAGCGTTTCATCAAATATGGAGAACTCCTTGTCTCTCAGCGCTTGTAGGGAACAAAACACTGATTCATGGAAGCCAGGCGTGGATTTGTCACTCCTGATAGAATGATATCAAGAAAAAGGGATTAAGTAACAAATTTCCTTGTTCTCCCTGATGGTATACTGCTCGGTGAATATATGTCCCCCCTCCCCCTCACCTCTCGGACAGCTCACAGTCCCACTGGGTGTTCCTCCAAGCGGCCTGGAAGCGGAGCTCTGTTAGTTCGGCCCCCCACTCCACCCCCTCACTCTCCAGACCCCTCATGTAGGTGGCGAGGATGCTGCTCAGACCAAAGTTCTGCAGCCCCTGTTGGTCGAATGGAGACAAGAGTTTATAAAATAACATTATAGCATTTCATTTTCTTTATTAGGATCCCCATTAGCTACGGCAGGGCTGCAACTAATCTTCCTGGGGTCCACCAACATTTCAAAATAACACAAAATATAACACAATAAAAACCAGCCAATAGAGGCTCCAAAGGAAATGCAGTGTAAAAAGGGTGTAAAAGAGTGTAAAAAAAATACTCTGCATAGGAAAAGCAGAAATATACTAGGATATAAATACAAGAGAAAACAAAACACTAGTTACTAAACTAAATAGGAGCTCAGCAACAGAATAAAGTCATAACAACAGTCCAATCGGCTGTCGATTGTCCAACTCGTTTTACACATCGTTCGAAAATTGTAGGAGACATTTAATTTGATTTACACTTATTTATATTTATATAAGATATAAACATTACAAATAGGGCAAATAAACAGCATCTATTATGAATATTTAGGCTGCTCTTTATATTAATGTCTTTTGGATCTTACCACAATGATTCCCACTTGTCGCGTGGCCTCAGGCAGGGCAGAGTGAAGGTCGTATGAGGTCAGGGCCTTCCCCCACATCGCTTCATGCTCGTAGGTTCGAATCCTGTCATTTGAAAGTCAGGGTCGGGGTTAGCGTAGTTGGGGTAACTGCACATAACCTGGAACTGCTCTTCAACTGTTCAACAAGCACGACATCAAGCTGTGATTCTGATAATTATTACCTGGTCAGTGGACTGGTCAACGTCTCCCCACCACAGCCATAGAGACTGTCAGGCTCTCCGATGCTTCGATACACCTCGATTAGAAGCTCCTATAAATACAGGAACACATTTTACAACAACATTTTATGGTTGAATTTGTTGATGCATGTTTAGAAGACCAATTAACAATTAATTTAAAACCAAAGAACTAACCTGCAGACTGATCTTGGTGTCTTCCATACTTTTCTCTGTCAGGCTGGAGATGGTGAAGCTCTGGCTGTGCTCCTCAAAACTGAGCTTATATGTCGCTCTCGACTTGGTTCTGCAGATTTGATCCATTTTATCAGAAAGAGCTTATCTTTTGATTTTTGTATGTAATTGAGATGATTATTCAATTGAACAATTAAACTGATTATGCTTTACAACACATATCTAGGTCATTAAAATCCCATATAAAACTCTTTTCTTACTTGCGGCTATCCTCCATGTTAGCTTTGATCTTGTCGACGTAGATCTCCGTGTAGAGCAGAGCGGTGAAGTGAGCTGCGCAGGACTGAGCAGCTTTGGCCACCTCCAGGTAGTTCAGCTCCAGCCAGAAATTGGAGTTACACACCGTGCCGCAGGACTTGCTGCAAGAAGGATACACGGGTTATTTTGCAGACACTGCTCACACTAAATATTAGTTAACAAGCATCTAAAGAATCTACAGGAGATAGATTATGTAGCATTAAACCCATTTGAGTCAAAATACAAAAAACAGGCAAAATGCAGAGTCAAACATCACAAACCTTTTAGAGTCCACTGGTCTCTGCTGGTGTCTCAGATAGTCGATAACTGCTAGCATGGTACGCAGAGAGGTCTTGTCATACAAGCCATGGCTGGCTGAGTCGGACTCTGTGAACAATAATGAATGTTTGACACTGAACAGCTTAACAACAGAGAAATAATTCAGGTTAGAGCTTTGAATGTGTTGAATAGTTTATCTTATCTGTAAATAGATAATTATCAGTGATAAATAACCAATAAATCAAAGTTGGTAATGAGGGTTTAGCAAAAACTGTGGTGCAGCTGAGGGGAACATAGTTAAAAGGACATGTTTTCTACAATACACAACTATTATTGTAATACAAAAGGAGACAGGGCCTAAAAAATTCTGATAAATGTTCAAGTAAATAATAAATGAGGCAAGTCATAAAATCACAGCACATGGAAATAAAAGACTTGCAACAGAGATTGTTTAAGACCGCGGCGCTGAGCTTCGATAAATCTGCATTGCTGTGAAAGAATTTATGAGTCACATATATTCTGTATGCAAACATGTGTAAGTCACACTCTGTATCTTTGCTCTGAACCAGCGACAGACCGGATTACAGTGTGAAAATCTCCCCTATACTCCAGCACAATGCCTCACAACATAAGGTCCACCGCAATGACAGTGAGCAGGAAGAAGCAGAAGAGGAGGACACAAATGTATTATTGTTATTATTAGGAGTCATAGTCTCAAACCTACCAGAGTCAGAGTTGAGAGGTGTGGCTGACCGACTGCAGGCCTGAGCACTCCTACAACAGAAACTGAAGAAGTCCTGGATGTGGGAGGAGAGCAGCTCCCTCCATGAACCACTGGAGTCGTCCAGAAGGATGGAGTGGATGATGAGGGGCAGCAACCTCTGACAGCAGTCCACCTTCACCTGGAGACAGACGGAGGCAATAATGTGCAGATTAGAAAATGGATTCAAACACATCTGGATCTGTGATGCAACAAAACGCTCCAAAGCACAAAAGGAAACAGTCCCTCCGTGAGGTTCATGAGCTCACCAGACACAGAGGTCGAGAGAGCAGCAGCGCCTCACTCTTCACTCCACCGCTGTCCAGCAGGGTGGTGCACAGAGCCTTCAGCCAGGCCTTGTGGCTTCCTGCCTGAGGAATCCAAAACTCCTGACTCTCCAGCTTCTCCCTGGCCTCCAAACTCTCCTTAGCGCTCACAACAGCCGCCTAAAAAAGTTGGATTCAGACATTACAGGCAAACATGGACTCATATCGTTAACATACACAGTTTTCCTGACTTGAATCTGTTGTTAAAGTGTAAAGAAGACATACCTAATCAGCTCAACTATAACCTACCTTGCTTTTGGCCTTCCTGAAGGGGTTAAGGTAGGCCAGCATCGGGTCTCTGTTGTCTTTGTGTTGCTCCCAGAAGTCGACTCCAGACTGAATGGCGAGGATGTTCCTCACACACTGAGCCGCTGCCTGCCGAACCTCAATACTGACACACGATCACAGAGCAGAGCACATATAAGCACACACTCACACACACAACCAACACAACACACAAAATTTTGAAGTGTGATATTTAGGATTCACCGTACCGCTGATGGGTGAGTGCGTCGTTCGTGCAGTTGAGGATGATGTAAAGACGCTGCGACTCTGTGGAGCTGAAGAGAGACACGGCCTTTTCATAGAGCGGGTCTCTGCCATGGAGCAGGGCGATGGTGGAGAGATCGACAGGACCCAGTTCTCCGAGACAGCTCCCTGCTGCCTCTGTGGGAAAAGATTTGTTTTTGTGCTTGAAAACCTTTTTAAAGGGACAGTTCAACATTTTGACAAATTGGCCCATTGCCATAATCCCTATTGTTTTAGGAGTAGGTTCGTTACCTTTAATTGTTGGTGCAAGCTATTTTTGGAACGGCGGAGCAGAGCCGCGAGCTGCTCAGAGCTACACTACGAAGGCTGATGGGATTTGTTGTTTTCGAGGCAAATGCAGAGACTGCTTGCCGAAAAACAGCCCCCGACAGGAACGCGCATCAGCGGTTTTGCATAGCGTGGTGAATGTGCAGGTCACAACTTGTCCACCAGAGCGTTTTGGAGTTGTTGGATTGTGTATTTGATTCGTTTGATGAGGGAAACCAAGAAATCCTGTTAGCCTTTGTAGCGTAGCTCTGAGCAGCTTGAGGCTCCGCCGTTCTAAAAACAGCTTGCAACGACAATTAAAAGTAAGGAACCTACTCCCAAGACTATAGGGATTATGGCTATGGGCCAATTTTCCAAAATGAACTACTGTATCCCTTTAAGACTGAAACTAATCTACTCAGGCGTGGACAAGGACGCAGGATGCCGATGCTGTACAGGTTTGATGTAATACCTAGTATGTCGGCTCCTCCAGGATGGTTGGCTGCCAGCTTCGACAGCTGCAGCAGACTGAGAACCAGCTTCACCAGCACACTGTCACTGGGGTCGGCTACGAGAGGACAAAGACGGACAGCATTTAATTAGGCACGTAAGACATTTAACATGCTGCAAATTATATACAAAGGCCATTTTTTCCATCATGGGGCATCGTACCATGACACTCTTTGAGCAGCTCTCTGATCTGTCCCTTGTTGTCGTGCAGCTGTCTGGTCAGCTCCTTCAGCCCCTCCAGTCTAGTCAGAGGTAACGAGTCACAGGACGCCACAGACAGGAAATGCACGATCTCCTGAGGGAGAGAGAGGAGGGGGGACATGGAAGAAGTATTGAAAAGTTGATAATTGATAACCATGACATTTGCACACATGCACAAAAAGAACATATAATTTCTGTCTTTCACCATAAATACAGATGATTAATGATTTACTGGTCAGTTAAATTTACTTACAGTATCATCATGAGTATATTTTATAGAGACTATAAAGAGATAACAGTAGTGACGTGTTGTGTGTGTGTGTCATCGGTTGCTGTTACCTGTTGCAGTGTAAAGGTCCCATTGTTGTATTTGAGCTTGTGCTGTATGGACCTCAGCTCTCTGAACGTAGGGAGGTCGGGGAAAGGCTCCAACCTGCTGATGGCTCCTTTTAGCTTGTGTTGGTTCTCAATCACAAGAAACTGCAACAGACTCAGCACCTGGAGGAGCAGAGAGGAGGGAAAATCAAAAAGTATCGCTCATGGATACTCAAAAAGGAGAAACAAAATTAAGAGGAATGTCTTAAGGCATGTTTAATGATAAATAAGGCTTGAAAAATGCTTTGAAGGGGGGGGGACACTGTAATGCAGTAACTAGTCCATTCTTGTTATTTTGTTTTGTGGTGGAGGCCTCTGTTCAGTAAATTACAACTTTCATCAGCGCCCTCTAGTGGCAATCTTTGTAAATGAATTTATATGCAGAACAGCTTTGTCACATTTGCCTCTAATTTCCATATATGATGCATTCATGCACTACCTTTCTTACTACCTAATCTGAGAGTGTATGGGCCACATAGGTGGTGGGTTTGTCTGATGTCTGGCATTAGCATGATCTGTGTTTTGTAACCGTTTTGTTTGTAGTTTTGACTTGTATATGTGGTGTATTTTTGAGTCCTATTGCCTTCTTCGGAATGGGATGTGTTGTGTTGTGTGAATATGAAAAATGAAAACACACTTTGATTATTACTATTCATGCACTACCTTCTGCATTATGTCTATGAGTGAGTGAAATCACTAACCTGCTGTGAGATAGCTGGCCGGCTGGTCACCTGAGCCGTCAGAGTCCCAACAATGACCTGCAAGTGGCAGTCTAGAGCGTCGTCACAGAACTGCAGCGCTGCCTGACACACGGAGGTCAACAGGTCGCAGCACAGAGAGAGGCTGCGGGTGGAGACCTCGTCACACTGGAGTGGTCTGTGGACCGGAGGAACACAAACTGACTCAACGTTGTAGAGGAAGATGATCATGTGTTTAACAATTTACTGCATGTGAATGTTACTCCACCTGTGTGTGTGTGTGTGTGTGTGTGTGTGTGTGTGTGTGTGTGTGTGTGTGTGTGTGTGTGTGTGTGTGTACGAACTCACCTGCTGTTGATGTGGTGTATGAGTGTGTAGATGATGTCTCTGAGGACGAAGGCCCAGGCTCCTCCCAGACCGTCCTTCACCTCTCGGAGCAGCAGGTTGACAAACAGGTGATACATGAGGAGGATACGATGGCGCTCGTAGCCGTTGGTCGTCTCGGCTGCTCTTTCACACACCGCCAGCAAAATCCTTTGAATAGAAATCTACAAATCCGAAAATAGATGACAGTTAAGTAATAATAGTTGTTTTTTTTAAATGGCAAAAGGAAAAAGAGAAACCCTTTATGAATGAGACACTCTACCGGTGTTTTGGACAAAATGGTCACAAGTGACTTGTGGTTGGCACTGTGGCATTTGCTGAGGTAGTCCAGAGTCGCTTTGATGACATGGGAGGTGAAGTACGGTGGGTTTGGGACTGGGTCCAGCTCCCTGAGGGCAGGTACAGCATTTATTTAGTTGCACATTTTCTTCTTTTTTTTCCACTGACAGTGTTGTCTCCACAATGACTGAATGAATAAATGAATAAAATAATTAAATAAAAGGAAATAATTACAGTAATCCTAACCACCGTTACCCTATAAAGCGTTTCAGGTCTCCTCCGTCTCCGTCAGCTCCTTCATACAAAGTCATCAGCAGCTCAACCACGATGTCTGCCAGGTTAGTGTGGATCAGGCTGTCAATTTGCTGCCGACACAAACATGAGGACAGTTGAGCAAATTTGCCTTTCATTTACTGCACTCTACAGTTTCTTGTTTGTGGCACATCCTGCACACTCAGTGGAGAGTGTATTTAACTTGCGCACAAGGCCCACAACAACTGTGGGTGGTTTAGACTGGTGTGCTTTATCTCCACAGTTGGTCCTGGAAATTACTTCTATGTGCCCAGTCGGGTTAAATATGTTTGCTTTCCCTTGTTGCCCCTTTTTACTGTTTTCAAAAGCAGACTTTCTCCTGATATGGACGAATTAGAAAAGCTGCATGAAGTGAGAAGTCTAACCCCAGAAGGCCAGGACTTAGTTTTACAGCTGTGTTTACCTGTTTGCCCAGACAGTTGGCATTTTTGAGCAGGTCGTACACTTGATGCGCCTTCTCTCTCTGCTGTGTGACCTGCGAGTCCTGGCCTGGCAGGGCAAAGTACGGCAGGATGTTGACCATGATTTTGGGGAAGCAGTCGGCCAGCAGGTCTCTCGAGTCCTTCTCCAGACACCTGCCGATGGACCTCACCTGCTCAAAGTCGTCCAGGCAAACCAGCTGGGGTATTAATACCTGATAGGAGGAGCTACAAGAGCACACAAGACGAGACGGATGTTAAAAACCAGGTGGACATGCATAATCATAACTGCAGCATACAACACAGACTGAAGCCATGACATCAAATGAAAGGAAAGAGGACGTTTATTTCCTCACTTGTAGAAATCTTTGACTGTGTCATGGTCTAGGAGGGTGTAGGGGAATGAGCCAAGAGTGTAACGATCATCAGACTGTCTTTGTGCGAGCCACTCCGCCACTAAGTAGTACAAGTGAGAGCTGACGAATGTTTTTACACTCCTATAGCCCAGTGTTCTGGATACACTGCACAACATCTGTCAAGAAAAAGACAAAAACCGTTAATGACTCTGATCTTTCTGTAGATAAAAAGGGCTAATTACCAATGTGGGATTAAACTGTTACATGACTGTGAAATTGTTACCTTTTTAATAAGCAGTTCCTCTATATTGTTCTCCTTGTAGGACTGGAAGAGAGCGAATAGAGTCTGTTTTTCACACACTGGGCTACAGCACAGCACCACAGATAAACTCTTCAGCAGGGTGGCCTTGCGGTTGAACGCCTCGTCGCTCTGGTCGTCTGCAGAGACACTCCTCTGTGTGTGATCAGACAGGGAGCGTCAGGAAAATCAAAGAGGGGGGTGAAAAATTAACAAATAATACAACTTTCTACAGTACTTACTGGGAGCCTCATTCCCTCCTGAGCCTTCAGGTAAACATTTTCAAACGCAGACTGCTGCTGTTTTAGTGGCAGCATCTTCCTTTTGTCAGGATGCTCTGGTCTCATCTCCAGAAACAACCTGAATACAAAAGAAAATAATGGCGACAGTCAGAGCTATGATCCACTTCATGAATTATTCATATACTTTATTTGTGTATCATATCTAGATTTAATAGCATATTCTGATACATTGTCAAGTCAGCTCCTAGCTAACGCGTACTGTACCTCTCCACCGACATGGCTACCAGCATCCGGACTTGATGGTGGGCATCTGCGAGGTGAGACGGAAGAATGACAGAGACTGGGCGGTCTTCTTCTGTCTCGGGCCCCCTGATACTAAGGATCGCCCACTTACAGCACGGGTCAGCCTGTCAGAGGGGAGACATGTTGAATGCGCTATGCACTAACAGCATGATAGTGCAACTAGAACATGGAAAGAATACAGAGAAAAAGAGAAAGGGGGAAAAAGGGTCCTAATATTTTTTTTGTTATGAGGCACCGGGGTAATATTTCTCACTTTACAGCTCGTTCAGACAGCGCTTGGCTTATTGAATTTATGACATGTAGACAATGTGTGATGATAATTTCAATCTTTTTGTGTTTCAACCACTTGAGATGTCCTCTCACCCTGCTTTTCCACCAAGATATGAGGTCTCCTTTTGTGTTTTAACCACTTGTGAATTACAATGTCTAGAGACCTTAACTTCCCACCTACTAGATACAAAACCCTGCAGGATACCCTAAGTGTGAAACACACCCTGGGGGCGAGTACTACTCCCTGCAGCAGACAAAAAGGTGTGAAACACACCATCAGGTATAAATGTTTAGGTCTCCACATGCCCAGGGTCTTTCCTTTACCATCACCGCTTGGGTGGGGACTGACCATAAAAACTCGGCCGGCAGAAGTTTATATTTCATTATTCACCAACAACAAGCAACAGAGAATTTGCACAACAAATGCAAATCTAATATTTTACTGTATGACAGAAAAAAGCCTGAGACAAAGCTAGATGTTCATACTGTATGTGAGATCTCACCTCCAGTAAAGCAACCAGACATTGCACCAGGGCAGCTCGTGCTGTTGATGTGCATTTTCCCGTCTGGCTCAGGAAACTAAAGAAACAATGAACAAATAAATATCAGACATCGAATAATATTTATGTTGGACCTGGTTTAAAAAATCCTCATACAATTCTGACACAATTGGCAAATGTGGTGTAAAAGAATAAAGGATGGAGCATTTCAAACTTGATTATGATGCTTCATTTTACTGTATGTTGCATGTTCATGGTATGAAAATATGACACCAACCAGAATCCAGACACCACTTGTAGCAGGGATCCCTGAACGTGTCTCATCTCCTCAGGCAGGTGGTGGGTTTTCCCCAGGCTCATGATCGAGGGTAACAAACCCAGCAGGACAGCGGCACAGATCTCTTGGTCCTGACGGTACAGGTTACACAGATCCCTGTAAAACACAGACAAACAGAACCATGATGTCGTTATTCACACAGTTGTTTTATGACTAACAACCAAATATAAAAACATCTCCTTACGCTAGAGGCCGGAGCAGCGAATCAAACTCCTCTGGAGACAGCGAGTCCTTCGCAGGAAGCTTCTTCAGCAGGACGAGATACTGCAGAGAAAACGGATATCTGTTGAAGCTGAAGCAGCTGAAGCAGTGTATGTATGGAGATGTGTGTACATATGGATGTTCATGTGGATATGTATGTAGGTATGTGTATGTGTATGTGTGTATTTATGTACAGTATGTAGGTATATGTATGTATGTATGTATGTACGTATAATTACTGTATTAGGTGTGTATGTAAATTATATTCATGTTTTCATAACATAAAACATGTACCATAACAGGTTTAGGTAGTTATTCATTATTTAAGGAGAGGGGGGGGCAGTTTATAAGTTTTACTTCTTCTCACTCATTTCTTGAATATGTATTTCTATATCTCATGTTTAAATGTTTTGTCTTATTTTCTTTATCTTGTTTTTCATATTCGAAATAAACATTTCTTTCAATCAATCAATCAATCAATCACGCATCATCATCATGACAGTGGCTGCTACTCACCATGTTGAGGTGCAGGGCTTTGCTGAAGTCAAGCTGCTCCAACAGCAGCAGCAGCCGGCGCTGCACCTCCTGTGGTTTGAAGAGCAGACTGTGGACGCGCTGGACAGAGACGCACTCACACAGGAACTCCAGGATCGCCAGGAGAGCCAGGTCCTGCTGGCCCAGATGATCCTCTGCTAACAGGCTTTTTGCACCTGAGGAAAGACAGAACAATGTTTCAGCAGCTCAAACTGATTTGGCTTTGTGAGATTTTGCTGTTTTCACGTCATCAAAAGTTTCAACAATCTGTTTTAAATCCAAGAAAGGCACCGATCTACACAGAGAGAGGTCCAGTCTTACCCGGCCCACAGGAAGTGTCAGTGTTGTCTCCCTTCTGTCTGTGTGTCCCATTGGTGCTGCTGTGGGCCTCTTCTTCGTCTTCAAACAGATCTATGTCGTCCCCTTGCTGAGTCCTGGACACATCCCTGTCATCATCCAAGTGATCGTCTTCATCCACAACAGTAACTCTCTTAGAAACACTGCTCAGCTGGAGAGACAGGGAAGTAGAGGGTTTTCATATTCTGAACCCTGAGAACACAAACATCTTGGTTTTCCATTGTATATCTGTAACTCACCAACAGTTTGCAGATCTCTGCCAGGTCACTGAGGAGGCTGGACGGCAGTATCATAATGAACAGACTGGAGGAGACGGGGCAAACATTATCCTGTGGGAAGAAAAGCAGAGCAGAGTTTGACCTGTACTCCTCCATGTGTTGACTTTAACACCACGCTGATGATAAAATGAAGTGTGATGACAGAGGTTTATTTCACCTGGTTTTTCCTGCTGGCTGAATGCGTGCAGAGCTTCATGACAGACTTCAGAGTGTGCATGGTCCCCTCCTCTGTCATCTTTACTTTCACATTAGAAACAAAGCCACTGAAATCCTGGGCCAGGGCCTAAAAAAAAAAAAAACTCCTTCAATTTCAAATTTGCACTGCATTTCTACATTTTTTATTCAATATTACAGCTTTCCAGTTTGTATTCTTCAGTTATTCAAATTAAATAAAGGAAATTATAATTAGAGAGCGTTATTGATTTTCGAAATGTATAAAGTGAGAACCAACGTAAAATACAAATGTGTTTCAGTTTTGGGGGTCAACATATGGAATAAGCTCAGGGTTGAGTTGAAGTTATGTAGTTCTCTGTTGAGTTTTAAGAAAGCCTTAAAATGTAAAATAATTATAAATTACAGTATATGACTCTTTTCATCTTAATTTTGTACTGTCTAGGTACTCAATCTTATGGAGTGTATAGGACAGGAAAATATAAGCCTTGGGCTTCAGTCTATTCCTTTTTCGGTCACTGTATGACATTATTTTAATGTGAAATGTATGGATGCAATTATGTATAATATGTGCTGGTTAAATTGTCCATGCAAAATGGTTGACTTTGATGTTTGTGTTGTGTGACCGAAAAAAAACAATTTCATTCATTCATTCAATGTTAAATGTTTATCAAAATGAAATATATGTAGATTTACATGTTGTGCCCTACATAAGTGTGAAGCTGTACCTTTGCCTTGGTGAGGAGCTGAGAGCGACAGGCCTCCTCTTCAGTCAGGACCCCAGTGGAGACGTAAGCTGCCAGAACTCCAGTCAGCAGAGCGAAGCAGCGCACCAGACACTCTGGAGGGACGGACTGGGACTGTGGAGAGCGGAGACAGGAATAAACACCGGTTTGTGTGATGGATGATCACTCGCATGCGTTAACAGAACTATTAGCTCCCACTCACATCAGGGGAGTAGCAGTTGAGCAGGTTGTCGGCCACAAACAGCAGGGACTGCTCCAACTTGTTTCTGAGAGCGGGGACGGCAGCAAACTGGCCGTCTACTGACGATGCCTTCACTGACTCTTCAGCACCTCGGACCTCTGAGGTGTTGAAGGTGAACTGCAGGTACAGCCTCTCAATCACGTCCAGGTTTTCTTTGGCATCAGATGACACTTGTTCTTGAAAAAATGCACTTAAAAAAGGGGACAAACAATTTTTTTTTTTTTTCAAGAAATACAACTAGCTACTTATAAATAATAATGATGAAACTAGAAAATTTCCTCTCGGGAAATTTTGAATGGGCCACGGGAGCTACTGCGGGTTGTGCCATCTCTGTCAACATGGGAATCAAACCCACGATCTTAAGGTCAAGACAGAGCTGATCAGACAGACACATGATCATCTTTCTATAAGCACTGATATGGAGGAGCTGTAACCACATTAGGTTACCTGTGTGTGTGTGTGTGTGTGTGTGTGTGTGTGTGTGTGTGTGTGTGTGTGTGTGTGTGTGTGTGTGTGTGTGTGTGTGTGTGTGACTGTAATCACATGAAGCTGGCTCTAGAGTCTGTGTGTGTGTGTGTGACTGACTTGACACATAGTTAGTTAGTAGCTGCATCCTGTGTCAGTCTGATTTAGCTGTGTCTGTGTTTATAAACATTTAAACGAGCGCCAGGTGGATTGTTTATGAAGTTAACGAGCCCTGGCCTGAGGATCAAAGAGGTTACCACGGCGATAGGGGCCCCCGCAGGCTGAGACAGACAGAAACGTGGAGAAAAACAGCCATTTTCTGCCTCTAAACCGGCCTCACAATTAGGCTTAGCATGACAAAACGGTAACTCCTATCAGAACAAAACACAGATCAACGTTGCTCTAAGGACTTACTGAAAATTTCGGTACGATTTGGTGTTTCTACAGTAAATATTTTGGCGACGCTGGCAGTTTTAAAACATCAGGCCGTTCTGCTCCTCTCAGAAAATATTTGTATTGGACTCAATGAGGAGCAGGGACAGACGTGGCCGCACTCAGAGGCTGATTCTGTAAGTTCTGTAAGTCTCTCTGATATTTTGAGCACATGACATGAGAGATAACAAGTTTGTCTTACAAATTCTGAAAAAATTATGTCTGTAGAGTGTAAATTGTGGCCGTGGTGGCAATTTATCCAGAAAAAATACAGAATGTTTCTTCACTCTCTCCCACTCTAACCGATGATGTCACGCACTCTGACACGAACATTCCATGCAATACACACCCATTATAAACTCATAATTTCTCCAAAAATGATCATGGTCATTGATCAGGGATTGATCAAAAACTATATGACCTATCAAAACGTGGAGTAATACGACAATACACAAGACTTGTGTCTACTGTTTAAAGTTTAAATGGAGTCTCTAGGTGAAAGTATGCCTGAGCAGTAGACTTTTGTTAAACTCCAATGATTGGTCTTTTTCGCTCTTTTTTTTTCGCCCGTCCCATTGACTTACATGCAAATTTTTTGCGCAGTTTTTCGCGACTACGTCGCGAAAAATTCGTAAACTGTTGAGAAAAGTAATAGCACCCCGATCCCGATCAAACCGCACGTTTTGATATATAATTTGTCCTGCAACTCGAATCGAAAATCGTCCGGAAGATGAAAAATAATAAAAACTAGAAAAAGATAGCATTTCCTGCAGAAAATGCGTGTGAATGCTGAAAGCAGCTGAACGCTGTTGCTGAAGCAATGCTGAATGAGCTGAAGAAATTGTTGAATCAATGCTAAATTAGTTGACGAAACTGCTAAAGCAATGTTGAAAAGACTAATGCTAGAGTAGAGTAGAGAGTAGATGAATACTTTATTCATCCCTAGGAGGAAAAAAGCTGAAACATATAACTTGTAGTGTGAGATGAATGCCTTTTTAAAGGTAAAAAGCAGTAGAAATGCTAAAGGGAGAAGAAAACATTGAAATTCTGCATGTTTAAATTTAATGGTTAAATAGTTGAAATCTGTAGCTAACCTGACAGGAAGGACAACTGATGAACCAGCACTAACATAGCTGAAGCAATGGCTGAGAATATATTTAAAAGTAGAAGATGTGAGACTTTGTATGAAATGGCTGGAAATTACTTGAATTGTCAAAGAAGAGTTTGAAAAATTCCTGAATTAGGAAAAAAGTTAATGCCTACTGAAATACATTGTAAACTGACAGCAGAAGAACATTGTTGAAGAATATAGATGGAGCATTAGCTGAGGAGTAGAACATGTAAACAGCGGGTTTAATGGTGTGAAATGGTTGAGAAGAGCCTCAGTAGTTTAGGATACGTGTAAAACAATGTGTTCAACATGACCAAAATGGGGAAATGTGTATTTTCAGTTTAAATAGCTAAAGAACAAAATTAACAGCAACGAGTCCATTAACTACAACAGGAAGATAGAGAGGTACATACAAAACAGTCAGACAACTGTAGGAAAAGTGTGTGTGTGTGTGTGTGTGTGTGTGTGTGTGTGTGTGTGTGCGCGTGTGTGTGTGTGTGTGTGAGAGTGAGGAAGATATACAAAAGTGTGTGTGTGTGTGTGTGTGTGTGTGTGTGTGTGAGAGTGAGGAAGATATACAAAAGTGTGTGTGTGTGTGTGAGTGAGGAAGATATACAAAAAGTTCTGACCTGACAACTGTATGAAATGTGTGTGTGTTGGACGTGTGTGTCTGTTTGTGTATGGTTAGTGTGTGTCCATTTATGTGTGTGTTTGTTGTGTGTGCATGTGTGTCTGTTTGTGTGTAATTGTGTAAATTGTGTATGTGTTTGGTAAGTGGTTGTATGTTTGTTGGGTGTGTGTGTGTGTGTGTGTGTGTGTGTGTGTGTGTGTGTGTGTGGTAGTTAGTGTGTGTCCATTTGTGTGTGTGTGTGTGTGTGTGTGTTGGGTGTGTGTATGGTGAGAGTGTGTCCATTTGTGTGTGTGTGTGTGTCCATTTGTGTGTGTGTGTGTTGGATGTGTGTGTATGGTGTGTGTGTGTGTGTGTGTGTGTGTTGGATGTGTGTGTATGGTGTGTGTGTGTGTGTGTGTGTGTGTGTGTGTGTGTGTAGTAGTTAGTGTGTGTCCATTTGTGTGTGTGTGTTGGATGTGTATGCATGGTGAGTGTGTGTCCATTTGTGTGTGTGTGTGTGTGTTGGATGTGTGTGTATGGTGAGTGTGTGTCCATTTGTGTGTGTGTGTGTGTGTGTATGATCGACAGTCAAACAGAGAGAATGTGTGTGCGTTGCCATGGTGACGTTGCCATGGTGAGGTTACCATGGTGAGGTTGCCATGTTGAGGTTACCATGTAACTTTTGGCTGGTGGCTTTAAGGCATGGTGGCAGCTTTAACCATAGGCTTTAACTGCTCTGTGACACCCTCAAACAGATCTAATGTACGACAAATCTGTACTTAGTACGAGCAAAAGGTTTACATTTTCCGAACCATAAGACCTTGCTGAACGCGTCCGTGTCACTTTGGTGTTTCTAGAGTAAAAATTGTTGATTGGGTCGCAGGTTGGAAACTTTGGGACGTTTAGAAAATCAGCGCCTACTTTTGAATGGGAGTCAATGGGAGGAGAGAGGGAACTGGCTGCACTCGGAGGCTCTTAGTTTAAATTGTGTTCGTCTCTCTGGTTTTTTGAGCACATGAAGAGATCAAGGATGAGCTTGTCTACAAGCATGCCCGAAATTATGTGTGTAGAGTGTAATCTGTGGCCGTGCTGGCAGGATAGAGAGAAAAATGTGAGAGGATTTTTAGACCCTCTGTCACTCTACCAACTGCCAACGTCCGAACATTCCGTCCCATTGACTTTCATGTTAAATCTGAATTTTGTCAGAAATTTTAATGATTTTAAAACTATACATATATCTGAAACTGTTGAAGATATCAATAAGCTGAGATATAGCTGAATAGTTGAAAGGTTTGTGAACAGTTTAAAAGTTGAATGAAATCTGTAGCTGAAAGTATGCTGAAGCTATTAGAGGCTGAATGAAGCAGAAGATTTGAAGAGTTTGAAGACTGTTTCAATTCATTTCCTATGGGAGAAAAATTGCAGAAAAAGTTAAATATTTTAAAAAGTATAAATAGTATGAAAGAGGAAAGTCATAGCAATATTGTCCAGAAAAAGCTGCACGTTTTGATATATGAATTGTTGAAATAGCACAAAGTATGAAGGAGCAGAAAACTGCTGAAAAAGGGCGGAAGAAGTAAGAATAATAATAACTAGAAAATTTCCTCTCGGGAAATTTTGAATGGGCCACGGGAGCTACTGCGGGTTGTGCCATCTCTGTCAACATGGGAATCAAACCCACGATCTTAAGGTCAAGACAGAGCTGATCAGACAGACACATGATCATCTTTCTATAAGCACTGATATGGAGGAGCTGTAACCACATTAGGTTAACTGTGTGTGTGTGTGTGTGTGTGTGTGTGTGTGTGTGTGTGTGTGTGTGTGTGTGTGTGTGTGTGTGACTGTAATCACATGAAGCTGGCTCTAGAGTCTGTGTGAGACTGACTTGACACATAGTTAGTTAGTAGCTGCATCCTGTGTCAGTCTGATTTAGCTGTGTCTGTGTTTAGAAACATTTAAACGAGCGCCAGGTGGATTGTTTATGAAGTTAACGAGCTCTGGCCTGAGGATCAAAGAGGTTACCACGGCGATAGGGGCCCCCGCAGGCTGAGACAGACAGAAACGTGGAGAAAAAGAGCCATTTTCTGCCTCTAAACCGGTCTCACAATTAGGCTTAGCATGACAAAACGGTAACTCCTATCAGAACAAAACACAGATCAACGTTGCTCTAAGGACTTACTGAAAATTTCGGTACGATTTGGTGTTTCTACAGTAAATATTTTGGCGACGCTGGCAGTTTTAAAACATCAGGCCGTTCTGCTCCTCTCAGAAAATATTTGTATTGGACTCAATGAGGAGCAGAGACAGACGTGGCCGCACTCAGAGGCTGATTCTGTAAGTTCTGTAAGTCTCTCTGATATTTTGAGCACATGACATGAGAGATAACAAGTTTGTCTTACAAATTCTGAAAAAATTATGTCTGTAGAGTGTAAATTGTGGCCGTGCTCACAGTTTATCCAGAAAAAATACAGAATGTTTCTTCACTCTCTCCCACTCTAACCGATGATGTCACGCACTCTGACACGAACATTCTATGCAATACACACCCATTATAAACTCATAATTTCTCCAAAAATGATCATGGTCATTGATCAGGGATTGATCAAAAACTATATGACCTATCAAAACGTGGAGTAATACGACAATACACAAGACTTGTGTCTACTGTTTAAAGTTTAAATGGAGTCTCTAGGTGAAAGTATGCCTGAGCAGTAGACTTTTGTTAAACTCCAATGATTGGTCTTTTTCGCTCTTTTTTTCCCGCCCGTCCCATTGACTTACATGCAAAAATTTTGCGCAGTAAATCGCGACTTACGTCGCGAATAATTCGTACACTGTTGAGAAAAGTAATAGCACACCGATCCCGATCAGGACGCACATTTTGATATATAATTTGTCCTGCAACTCTTCGAGTTGCAGGACTAGTAGCGAACCGAAAGTTGGCCGGAAGTGGAAAAATAACTAGATAAAGTATCATTTCCTGATGGAAATGCGTGTGACTGCTGAAAGCAGCTGAACGCTGTTGCAGAATTAGCAAATAGTGCAAGCAGTGATCACCATACAAATGGTTGCCCAAGGTAGGTATCGAACCCACAACCTCATGATCAGCAGACTTTCACTCTGCCTCTAGGCCAGTGTATACACAGTTGCAGAGACTGTTGTCTGTTGATGAACTGCACTCTGTCTCACTCTGAAGTTAACTAGCCCAAAGCTGTAGTTCCAGTGCAAATCAATCTTAGTGCAGTGGTATAAACAAGAAACATGTTAACATAAACCAAGATTGAAAGAGGTAAAGAGAATAGGTGGGGGCGCATATGCATTATCAAGTTTGATCTTGTGACCAGACCAAGTGGTATTGGTTAAAGGTCAAAGTGGCTGACACTAACAAGACTGCTCAGGTGGGATCTGAACCTGTGACCTTGTGATTGGTTGGCAGGAACCTTATCCACTAGGCCATTCCAACTCTTCCAATGAAGTAGAGGTTGAGACTTTGATGAATGTGAGATTTTTCAATGATGCTTAAAGTCTCACTCCCCCGACCCTTTTCGGCCATTTTAAAACCAGCTCATTAGCCATGCACATTAGCAATTCACCTCTGGGGGGTGGGCGGAGACTGCACTGTTTTGCACCCGCCCAGCCACCTCCTCGCACCCCACCTCCCGGTTGCTGACAGCTGGACATTGTATAATTACAGATTCAGCGCATTTAGTGTAAAACTCTCCACTGGGATTTGATCCCAGACTGGAGCATAGTCCTTGCTCACAGTGCAAGCTGCTCTACCAGGTGAGCTATACCTATTATACCCTGACAGCTACACCGAGCTGCCAAGCCTTTCAACTCTGAGCCATATGAAGAACTTTTGTGACAGACTGTATATTGTAAAATAGCCAATCTGTTAAAAAAAATGGAAGACCAGAAAAATTTCTGCATCTGTTCCTGCACCACATGATTACACGCACCCGGTCCCTTGTCATAGAGGCACCACTCAAGGAGCCTGGGAAAGTAGATAATCTCACAATTCAGATGATGTTTACAGCTCGTCTCTATCATAAACAGTTCAGATGTTATAATGTCTTGTTGATGTTTTGCAAAACAAGTAATCATATCATGGTCACACAATGAATACTTGAAGTTTCTATTCAGCATAAACACAATTCTGAGTTGAGGACACCCCTAGACACAACAATATAGACTATTAGGCTACATTGTATCATGAAATACTCATAACATCTAAGACATGACAGGTGTGGCATGATAAGCTGGGGGCCAATTTTGGCCAGCTGTAGTCACTATAGAATAGAAAATACTTTATATTAACCTATATTATTTAAATTTCGCATTTTTGCATGTACGGTATGTATTATTTCCAAACTAGTTTTTATTTTCATTTAACATTTATTTATATGCCAATCAAGAGTGGGTGAGTGAAGGAGTGCAAGAGAAGCACCTGCCCACCTCTCATGTCCAAGAGACTTTGTCCTGTCCTCACAACATGAACGAGGAAGGATAGGATGATAGCCCAGGTTTAATTATTATTATAACCTTTATTTAAATTTGGAAATATATTGAAGAGCAACCTCATTTACTATAATAATGAGGATTAATGATGAGGAAACTGTCACTGTCACATCTGTGCAACACCACATCTAGGCCTGCAAGCCTGCCCGTCTTGTGAGTTCGGGCTGGGCTCCAGCTCACTGAACTCAAGTTACATTAGGCTTGTAAATGTGCAGAGAACCTGAGTTACAATGAGCTTTATACTATCAGGAATCAAAGACTGTCCAATGACAGCTGAATAATCGGAATCAAAAGTCAAGCAATGATGTGAAATGACTGAGGTAGGAATCGAACCCATGACCTTATGATCATTAAGCCTTTACTCTGCCACTCAGCTACAGAGAGCACACTGCTTTCAAGACTGTTGTCATTCATTGTAATGTGATGATGTGCTGCAAACTGGTATGAGTAATCAAGGAGATAACAAACACCTGTAACCAATTGAAGGCGGTGGAGGAGAGCAGAATTCAACATAACATAACAAGAGTTCTTCCCTTGGATTCGAACCAGTGACCTTAGGGTTGGTAAACGGCCACCCTAACCCCTATACTACAGTGAAGTTGTGGTGAAGAGAGGTTGAGACTTTGATGAATGTGAGATTTTTCAATGATTCTTAAAATAAAGAGAAATTAGTATAAATTAGCCACACCAGGTAAGAAGAGGACTTTTTTGTGACCTGTGACTATTTTTTGGTGAATTAAAATGAATTAAAAAGCACCTAACAGCAAGTTACAAAGTTGAGCTCCTTCTCCTGCTGCTGTGAAAAAAATACATTGAGCTGAATGGGAGCAGAGAGCTCCCTGGCTGCATTTAAAAAATATTTAAAATTATTATCTAAGTCTCTTTGCATTTTTGACCAGAATTTTAGCCAGAAGACAAGTGTGGCTACAAAACTGGAGAAAATAATTTGTCTAGAGTTTAATTTGTGGCCGTGCTGACAGTTTAGCCAGAAAAACTCTAGAATGTTTTTTTGCCTCTCTCCACTCTGGCACCACTCTGGCTCTGCTCGTTAGACGCAATACACACACATTATAAAGCTGAAAAAAATCAGAAAAAGTTAAATATTTTAAAAAGTATAAATAGTTAAAAAGAGAAAAGTAATGCCGATAAAGTTCAAAAAAAGCTGCACGTTTTGATATATGAATTGTTGAAATAGCACAAAGTATGAAGGACTAGAAGAAGACCGTAAAAAGGCGGAAGAAAATGGCCAAACAGAAGAACAATAGTGTGACTGCTTCAGCAGTCACACTAACTAGAAAAAGCATTTCCAAGAATGGAAATGGTGTGACTGCTGATAGCAACTGAACGCTGTTGCAGAATTAGCAAATAGTGCAAGCAGTGATCACCATACAAATGTTTGACCAAGGTCAGAATCGAACCCACAACCTCATGGTCATTAGACTTCCACTCTGCCTCTAGGCCACAGTGCACACACAGTTGCAGAGACTGTTGTCTGTTAATGATGATGATTGAGAGTCAAGCTTGAATGACTTAGAATGAAAATTTCTGTGAATTTCAGGCTGAGAGCAGCAGTTTCAACATGAAGCAAGTTATCAGAAGTCAACAGAGGACAACTGGGAAAATAATTCACTATAATTGTTGTTGAGGCAAGATTTGAACCAGCAACCTTCAGGTCTCCAGACCAGCAAGCTAACCACTAGGCTACAGACAGAGACAGTATGTGAGGGGTAAAGAAAACCTTTGATAAGAGGATCACTGGCTTCTGCTTAAAAAAAAAAGTAAGGAATCGAACCCATGACCTCATGATCAATAAACCTTTACTCTGCCACTTCGCCACAGAGAGCACAGACATAAGCATGTTTCAGACAGAGTTGTGGAGAATTCTCAGCATTGGGCTGAATGAGAGCAGAGAGCTCCCTGGCTGCATTTAAAAAATATTTAAAATTATTATCTAAGTCTCTTTGCATTTTTGACCAGAATTTTAGCCAGAAGACAAGTGTGGCTACAAAACTGGAGAAAATAATTTGTCTAGAGTTTAATTTGCAGAAAAAGTTAAATATTTGAAAAAGTATAAATAGTTAAAAAGAGAAAAGTAATGCCGATAAAGTTCAAAAAAAGCTGCACGTTTTGATATATGAATTGTTGAAATAGCACAACACCTAACACACTAACCATATGGCCACAGATAACCTGAGTTACAATGAGCTTTATACTATGAGGAATCAAAGACTGTCCAATGACAGCTGAATAATTGGAATCAAAAGTCAAGCAATGAAGTGAAAAGACTGAGGCAGGAATCGAACTGATGACCATATGATCACTAAACCTTTACTCTGCCACTCGGCTACAGAGAGCACACTGCTTTCAAAACTGTTGTCATTCATTGTAATGTGATGATGTGCTGCAAACTGGTATGAGTAATCAAGGAGATAACAAACACCTGTAACCAATTGAAGGCGGGGGAGGAGAGCAGAATTGAACATAACATAACAAGAATTCTTCCCTTAGATTCGAACCAGTGACCTTAGGGTTGGCAGGCAGTTACCCTAACCCCTACACTACAGTGGAGTTGTGAAGAAGAGAGGTTGAGACTTTGATGAATGTGAGATTTTTTGTGAAAAAGTTAAATATTTGAAAAAGTATAAATAGTTAAAAAGAGAAAAGTAATGCCGATAAAGTTCAAAAAAAGCTGCACGTTTTGATATATGAATTGTTGAAATAGCACAAAGTATGAAGGACTAGAAGAAGACCGTAAAAAGGCGGAAGAAAATGGCCAAACAGAAGAACAATAGTGTGACTGCTTCAGCAGTCACACTAACTAGAAAAAGATAGCATTTCCTGCAGAAAATGCGTGTGAATGCTGAAAGCAGCTGAACGCTGTTGCTGAAGCAATGCTGAATGAGCTGAAGAAATTGTTGAATCAATGCTAAATTAGTTGACGAAACTGCTAAAGCAATGTTGAAAAGACTAATGCTAGAGTAGAGTAGAGTAGAGAGTAGAGGAATACTTTATTCATCCCTAGGAGGGAAAAAGCTGAAACATATAACTTGTAGTGTGAGATGAATGCCTTTTTAAAGGTAAAAAGCAGTAGAAATGCTAAAGGGAGAAGAAAACATTGAAATTCTGCATGTTTAAATGTAATAGTTAAATAGTTGAAATCTGCAGCTAACCTGACAGGAAGGACAACTGATGAACCAGCACTAACATAGCCGAAGCAATGGCTGAGAATATATTTAAAAGTAGAAGATGTGAGACTTTGTATGAAATGGCTGGAAATTACTTGAATTGTCAAAGAAGAGTTTGAAAAATTCCTGAATTAGGAAAAAAGTTAATGCCTACTGAAATACATTGTAAACTGACAGCAGAAGAACATTGTTGAAGAATATAGATGGAGCATTAGCTGAGGAGTAGAACATGTAAACAGCCGGTTTAATGGTGTGAAATGGTTGAGAAGAGCCTCAGTAGTTTAGGATACGTGTAAAACAATGTGTTCAACATGACCAAAATGGGGAAATGTGTATTTTCAGTTTAAATAGCTAAAGAACAAAATTAACAGCAACGAGTCCATTAACTACAACAGGAAGATAGAGAGGTACATACAAAACAGTCAGACAACTGTAGGAAAAGTGTGTGTGTGTGTGTGTGTGTGTGTGTGTGTGTGTGAGTGAGAGAGAGTGAGAAAGATATACAAAAAGTTCTGACCTGACAACTGTATGAAATGTGTGTGTGTTGGACGTGTGTGCGTGTGTGTCTGTGTGTGTGTAATTGTGTAAATTGTGTATGTGTTTGGTAAGTGGTTGTATGTTTGTTGTGTGTGTGTTTGTGTGTGTGTGGTAGTTAGTGTGTGTCCATTTGTGTGTGTGTGTTGGATTTGTGTGTGTGTGTGTCCATTTGTGTGTGTGTGTAGTAGTTAGTGTGTGTCCATTTGTGTGTGTGTGTGTGTGTGTGTGTGTTGGATGTGTGTGTATGGTGAGTGTGTGTCCATTTGTGTGTGTGTGTGTGTGTGTGTGTGTGTGTTGGATATGTGTGTATGGTCAGTGTGTGTCCATGTGTGTGTGTGTGTGTGTGTGTTGGATATGTCTGTATGGTCAGACAAAAGTTCTGACCTGACAACTGTATGAAATGTGTGTGTGTTGGACGTGTGTGTCTGTTTGTGTATGGTTAGTGTGTGTCCATTTCTGTGTGTGTTTGTTGTGTGTGCATGTGTGTCTGTTTGTGTGTAATTGTGTATGTGTTTGGTAAGTGGTTGTATGTTTGTTGGGTGTGTGTGTGTGTGTGTGTGTGTGTGTTTGTGTGTGTTTGTGTGTGTGTGGTAGTTGGTGTGTGTCCATTTGAAACAAAGTTGAATTAGCTGAAGAACTGTTGAAAAAGTCTAACGTTGAAACTGAAACATATAACTTGAAGATTAATGCCTTTTTAAGGACAAAAAGCAGTAGAAATGTAAAAAAAAAAAAAAAAAGGAGAAGAAAATGTTAAAATCCTGCATGTTGAAGATGTTAAACAGTTGAAGAGTTGAAATCTGCAGCTAGCCACAGAAAGGAAAACTGATGAACCAGCAGTAACATAGCTGAAGCAACAAGTGAGAATAGATTAAAAAGAAGGAACATGTAAGCAGGAAGCTGATTGACATGACGTGATGGAAAAAATCCTGAATTGTTTAGGTTTAAGTGTAATAAATGTGTGTTTAGTCTAAAAGCAGTAGAAATGTTGAAAAGGCAGAGGAATGTGTTGGAAAATCCTGCATTATTAAGTCTAACAGTTGAGGAGTCTGCAGTCAGCTGCAAAAAGCACTGCTACAGAAAACAGATAAACAAGTGCTAACATGGCTAAAGCAATAAGTGAAAATAGATTAACAAATGGAACCTGTAAGAAGGAGGTTTATTTTGTATGAAATGATTGGAAATTATTTAAATTGTTGAAGATTAGCATAAAGAAATTGAAAAGCTGAAGTCTACTCAAATATATTTAAACATGACAGCATGAATACATTGTTGGACTATTACTAATATAGATTAAACAATATCTAGGTGGTTGGAAATTATTTGAATTGTTGAAGATTGTGGTGAAAGAAAAATTAACATTTTAAGTACACTCAAATTACTCTAATAAAAATTATATGTGTGTTGGATATGTGTGTATGGTCAGTGTGTGTCCGTGTGTGTGTGTGTGTGTGTGTGTGTGTGTGTGTGTGTGTGTGTGTGTGTGTGTGTGTGTGTGTGTGTGTTGGATATGTGTGTATGGTCAGTGTGTGTCCATTTGTGTGTGTGACCGACAGACAGTCAAATAGAGAGAATGTGTGTGCGTTGCCATGGTGACGTTGCCATGGTGAGGTTACCATGGTGAGGTTGCCATGTTGAGGTTACCATGTAACTGTTGGCTGGTGGCTTTAAGGTATGGTGGCAGCTTTAACCATAGGCTTTAACTGCTCTGTGACACCCTCAAACAGATCTAATGTACGACAAATCTGTACTTAGTACGAGCAAAAGGTTTACATTTTCCGAACCATAAGACCTTGCTGAACGCGTCCATGTCACTTTGGTGTTTCTAGAGTAAAAATTGTTGATTGGGTCGCAGGTTGGAAACTTTGGGACGTTTAGAAAATCAGCGCCAACTTTTGAATGGGAGTCAATGAGAGGAGAGAGGGAAGTGGCTGCACTCGGAGGCTCCCAGTTTAAATTGTGTTCGTCTCTCTGGTTTTTTGAGCACATGAAGAGATCGAGGATGAGCTTGTCTACAAGCATGCCCGAAATTATGTGTGTAGAGTGTAATCTGTGGCCGTGCTGACAGGATAGAGAGAAAAATGTGAGAGGATTTTTAGACCCTCTGTCACTCTACCAACTGCCAACGTCCGAACATTCCGTCCCATTGACTTTCATGTTAAATCTGAATTTTGTCAGAAATTTTAATGATTTTAAAACTATACATATATCTGAAACTGTTGAAGATATCAATAAGCTGAGATATAGCTGAATAGTTGAAAGGTTTGTGAACAGTTTAAAAGTTGAATGAAGTCTGTAGCTGAAAGTATGCTGAAGCTATTAGAGGCTGAATGAAGCAGAAGATTTGAAGAGTTTGAAGACTGTTTCAATTCATTTCCTATGAGAGAAAAATTGCAGAAAAAGTTAAATATTTTAAAAGGTATAAATAGTATGAAAGAGAAAAATAATAGCAATATTGTCCTGAAAAAGCTGCACGTTTTGATATATGAATTGTTTAAATAGCACAAAGTATGAAGAAGGAGTTAAACGCAGAAAAAGGGAAGAAGAAGTAAGAATAATAACTAGAAAAAGATAGCATTTCCTGCAGAAAATGCGTGTGAATGCTGAAAGCAGCTGAACGCTGTTGCTGAAGCAATGCTGAATGAGCTGAAGAAATTGTTGAATCAATGCTAAATTAGTTGACGAAACTGCTAAAGCAATGTTGAAAAGACTAATGCTAGAGTAGAGTAGAGAGTAGATGAATACTTTATTCATCCCTAGGAGGAAAAAAGCTGAAACATATAACTTGTAGTGTGAGATGAATGCCTTTTTAAAGGTAAAAAGCAGTAGAAATGCTAAAGGGAGAAGAAAACATTGAAATTCTGCATGTTTAAATTTAATGGTTAAATAGTTGAAATCTGTAGCTAACCTGACAGGAAGGACAACTGATGAACCAGCACTAACATAGCTGAAGCAATGGCTGAGAATATATTTAAAAGTAGAAGATGTGAGACTTTGTATGAAATGGCTGGAAATTACTTGAATTGTCAAAGAAGAGTTTGAAAAATTCCTGAATTAGGAAAAAAGTTAATGCCTACTGAAATACATTGTAAACTGACAGCAGAAGAACATTGTTGAAGAATATAGATGGAGCATTAGCTGAGGAGTAGAACATGTAAACAGCGGGTTTAATGGTGTGAAATGGTTGAGAAGAGCCTCAGTAGTTTAGGATACGTGTAAAACAATGTGTTCAACATGACCAAAATGGGGAAATGTGTATTTTCAGTTTAAATAGCTAAAGAACAAAATTAACAGCAACGAGTCCATTAACTACAACAGGAAGATAGAGAGGTACATACAAAACAGTCAGACAACTGTAGGAAAAGTGTGTGTGTGTGTGTGTGTGTGTGTGTGTGTGTGTGTGTGCGCGTGTGTGTGTGTGTGTGTGAGAGTGAGGAAGATATACAAAAGTGTGTGTGTGTGTGTGTGTGTGTGTGTGTGTGAGAGTGAGGAAGATATACAAAAGTGTGTGTGTGTGTGTGAGTGAGGAAGATATACAAAAAGTTCTGACCTGACAACTGTATGAAATGTGTGTGTGTTGGACGTGTGTGTCTGTTTGTGTATGGTTAGTGTGTGTCCATTTATGTGTGTGTTTGTTGTGTGTGCATGTGTGTCTGTTTGTGTGTAATTGTGTAAATTGTGTATGTGTTTGGTAAGTGGTTGTATGTTTGTTGGGTGTGTGTGTGTGTGTGTGTGTGTGTGTGTGTGTGTGTGTGTGTGTGGTAGTTAGTGTGTGTCCATTTGTGTGTGTGTGTGTGTGTGTGTGTTGGGTGTGTGTATGGTGAGAGTGTGTCCATTTGTGTGTGTGTGTGTGTCCATTTGTGTGTGTGTGTGTTGGATGTGTGTGTATGGTGTGTGTGTGTGTGTGTGTGTGTGTTGGATGTGTGTGTATGGTGTGTGTGTGTGTGTGTGTGTGTGTGTGTGTGTGTGTAGTAGTTAGTGTGTGTCCATTTGTGTGTGTGTGTTGGATGTGTATGCATGGTGAGTGTGTGTCCATTTGTGTGTGTGTGTGTGTGTTGGATGTGTGTGTATGGTGAGTGTGTGTCCATTTGTGTGTGTGTGTGTGTGTGTGTGTGTATGATCGACAGTCAAACAGAGAGAATGTGTGTGTGTTGCCATGGTGACGTTGCCATGGTGAGGTTACCATGGTGAGGTTGCCATGTTGAGGTTACCATGTAACTTTTGGCTGGTGGCTTTAAGGCATGGTGGCAGCTTTAACCATAGGCTTTAACTGCTCTGTGACACCCTCAAACAGATCTAATGTACGACAAATCTGTACTTAGTACGAGCAAAAGGTTTACATTTTCCGAACCATAAGACCTTGCTGAACGCGTCCGTGTCACTTTGGTGTTTCTAGAGTAAAAATTGTTGATTGTGTCGCAGGTTGGAAACTTTGGGACGTTTAGAAAATCAGCGCCTACTTTTGAATGGGAGTCAATGAGAGGAAGGGAGGGAACTGGCCGCACTCGGAGGCTCCCAGTTTAAATTGTGTTCGTCTCTCTGGTTTTTTGAGCACATGAAGAGATCAAGGATGAGCTTGTCTACAAGCATGCCCGAAATTATGTGTGTAGAGTGTAATCTGTGGCCGTACTGACAGGATAGAGAGAAAAATGTGAGAGGATTTTTAGACCCTCTGTCACTCTACCAACTGCCAACGTCCGAACATTCCGTCCCATTGACTTTCATGTTAAATCTGAATTTTGTCAGAAATTTTAATGATTTTAAAACTATACATATATCTGAAACTGTTGAAGATATCAATAAGCTGAGATATAGCTGAATAGTTGAAAGGTTTGTGAACAGTTTAAAAGTTGAATGAAGTCTGTAGCTGAAAGTATGCTGAAGCTATTAGAGGCTGAATGAAGCAGAAGATTTGAAGAGTTTGAAGACTGTTTCAATGTATTTCCTATGAGAGAAAAATTGCACAAAAAGTTAAATATTTTAAAAAGTATAAATAGTATGAAAGAGAAAAATAATAGCATAAATGTCCTGAATAAGCTGCACGTTTTGATATATGAATTGTTGAAATAGCACAAAGTATGAAGAAGTAGTTAAACACAGAAAAAGGGAAGAAGACTCAGAATAATAATAATAATAATAATAATAAGTTTAAAGAAACAAAATGGCCGAACAGAATAACAATACTGTGAATGCTTCCAGCATTCACACTAATAATAATAATAATAAGTATAAAGATTTGAATAACAATAGTGTGAATGCTGGAAGCATTCACACTAACTAGGAAAAAATCCACACAATAACAGTAGTGCCCGGGCTTCGCCCGGGCACTGGTCCCTGCAGCTATTTCATAGCTGTTGGGACCAGTGCCCGGGGCGATTGCCCGTGGCCCTAATAATGAAATCCTCACCTCTCAGCTCCTTCAGCACCCAGCAAGAACTGCAGCCCAGCTCTGGTGTCCTTCAAGGTCAAAGAGACCAGGATACCCGCTATTAGATTGTAGGGGAAATCTCTGTAAATAAGACCATAAAAACATGAATTTACAGGCCTTTGTTTTAGGAATCAAAATAAAAAGTAAAAGTTACTCTCTGTGTGTAGCAAATTGTGCATCCCCTGAAGAGTGGCAATGCTACAGCTGATTAAGTTAAATAAATGTGGAGCTACGTCAGTTAACATGTAATACGCAGTTAACAGGGAAGAGTAACACAGTGACAACCTGCAAATGATGGGGTGAGGTCTGGAGCTTTCCTCCATCTCATCACTCTGATCACTCATTAGCAGCCAGCCTATGAGAGTCTCCTTCAGGGTTGGAGACCCAGATCCCTCTGTGGCCACAACAGAGTCCCAGCCCGAGCTCAGGATGAGACTCTTGGGGACGGGACACTTGAGCAAAGCCTGGGAGAGACAGACAGCAGCACTCCTGGGGAGAGAGGGGGGATATTGAGCTTTTATTGAGTCGTTATTATCTTTTACCCTAGTGTCCTGGTTTGAAATCTGTCGCTAAAATAAAATTCCCCAAAGCAAATGATCAAATGGGCTGGTCGGCTAATTTAGGAGCCTCAACTCACTACGACAGCCCTCTATGGCACACAGCTGCAGCGTAAAGCCAGCTCTATTCTTAATGACTCCTTCGTTCTGGCTGTCGTTTTGTGGTCCCTAAAGGTAGAAATGGCTTTGTACCCACAGCAATTGTAATGCTGTATAGTAAGGCCACAAGGTGAACAATCGGGGAGTTAAAGCACTTTTCTATGATTATATATTTTGGGATGATTGTATTGTTTTTTTATTGTGTGATTTGTCTGTCATGATGTCTGTCACGTGGCTGTTACTATTGGGATTGCTGAGTTCCTGTCTGCACAACAAATTTACCGTTTGGTACTAATAAAGAAACCTTGACCTTGACCTTGTTATTGATAGTTACTGAATTCACACACAATATTGAAACATTTTATGTAACACACAAAGACTAAATTTACTCACTGGGATAGTTTACATGCTGATCCCGAGAAAAGCTTCCAGAACTCTCTGTCCATATTAATCAGTCCTCCGTGGACGATGGAGGCCAGCAGGTCCAGGCTCATGGCTTCTATCTGAGGTGAGCTGACCCCTCGCAGTGCCAGGGCCCACACCCGACCCCACAGCCGGCCCAGCTCGGCCCTGTGGACCTGGGTCCTCTCTGGGTATCGAGCCTGGCACCGGGCCAGCTCCCTCAGAGAGCGCAGCACATACGGCCCCCTCTCTCCTCTCCGCTGCTCTGCCAGGAGCTGGTACAACACTGACAGCAGTGGGACCAGCTCACGGCCGGGCACCATGGACGGGTATTTGGAGATGAGCACCGAAGTGACCTGCAGCCTGAGAGGAGTGAATAAAATATGACACAACTAGACAAATAATACTTAAAGCATAAGTAAGCGGAATGTTTGTGTTAATATAAGTCTTAAATAGTTATATCTTCCGACAGCAATCACTTATATAGAGTGTTTGGTCCGAAACACGGGTCTGTCAGTCACTCTGCTCTGCTGTAAGCCAAGGAGAAAACTTTCCTTGTATCCTACAACCTTTATCCAATGAGGAGAGAGAACGGCATAAAGGGGCGGTCCTCTCTGTATGCACAGCCAAGGGATGCGTGTGAATGTGGTGACGTAGGGACGAGGGCGGGGACTGCTAACTCCATCAACAAGAATTTAGCCAAAATGACCGGATCGCTTACTTCTGCTTTAATTGTAATGTGATTTTCATACCATGGTATGATATCAAAGTCACTTTGCTGAGGCTGCAGATGGTCCCGGAGGACCTCCCAACCCAGTTCAATGCGGCGGCGCTTGCTGGCTCCTCCATGGGTGGGACTGCCCATCTGTGTGGCTCTGGCAGAGGCCTGGGTCACCTCCAAGATGTGGGCGTCACCATCATCAGTGAAAAGCTACAACATGGAGGAAAACACAAGAAAATCAAACTCATAGTGTTGTCAGAACAGGTAACTCACACCTATATGACATAAACATGGTGATTTCTTTACGCACACTGGAGACTGGACCCACATTACCTGACGACAGATGTCGGCGGTGAGCTCGATGAGATTGTCTTTTACAGCGATGTGTCTCGTCCCCGTCACATACTTCCCTCTGCTGCCTATATGACTGATTTCTCTGACGAGAGCTTCATAAAGGTTGTACAGTTGACTCCGCCACCTCGGCCAATCCTCAGCATGAGCACCTGATATACGAATGGCGGAATAGGTATTAGCAACAAAAAGGAAAAAAAAACTATTAAAACTAATCCTTTAATGTTTAATGGTCCCTGGGATAAACGTATTTGTCAGCTGTTTTTCATTCAAGCATAACTACAAGTGTCACCACCATTTGAAACGAAGGAAAAGAATGAAAAATGATGTAAGAACGATCCCTCCACCTGTGTCCTGTGTCTTGGCTCCTTTGGGGTGGTGAACACAAATCTGCAGGTTGAAGAACTCAACTATCTCCTCTTTGAGAGCATCACTGGGCCTCTTGTCCGCCCAGATGTGCAGTATAGACGGCAGCAGCTCCTCTCCCAGGTGACACACCCTCATCCTACAGTTCATGGCTGCAGATCTCAGGAATATGTTGAGGGCCGAAACAAGGTGCTCCAAAACAGTCAAGTACTTCTCCTGCCTAAATTAAAGGAAAATAATAAACCTTTAATTGAACCCATATCAAAATACGACCACAATGATGTCAAGAGGAATTTGCAGGTAACAGTGAATTTTCAAAGGTTGATGATGGACACATGGGTTCACCTGGCATTAAGCAGAGATTTGGAGAAGAAGCTGAAGAGAGTGTTGTTAAATCCATCTGTCTGCATGCAGCAGCCTTGCACCACCATGTGGATGACTCTGCTCACCAAAACATGGTTGATGGGTTTGGATGAAGAGTTGAACAAGCCACAGTACAAATCCAAAAGACCTAGAGGCCACAAAAACAAACAGAGGTTTAACAGTGCATGTAACTGGTGGTTATAACACAATGTAATGCAATAGTAAATAAAAATTCATTTCTGTTTTCATCAAATGTTTAACATGTACTTTGATTAAAGTCTAATCAGGATTGATAATTTGATTATATCAAGAAATCAAGGCGTATAAATTCATTTAGACAAACAGCTCACTGACTCTGCCACTGCTGGAGAGAGATGTCACACCAGTACTTGCGGACGGAGAGGATGTCCTTGACTAGGAGGCTGCTATAATCCTCTCCACAAACTGAACAGCTGTACGAATTATTCAGCACCTCCATCACGTGCCTCAACAGCTCACTGCACTTTAAACGAGGCCCACCTGCAGAGGAAGACAGAGAGACACACTTAAACTGCAGCACCTATGCTCATTTACTGTGAACAGATTGTAAACACCTCAGTGTGGCGTGACACAAACTTATTTGGATTGTGCGTCACACTGTAAAAGTATTATTGGATCTTACGTTTGTTTGCATAACGAACAAAGTATTTGATCAAACTGCAGATTTCAGCCATCTTCTTCTTCCTTGTGGTCAGCGCTGTGGCTGTGACAGCTTTACTTGACTGCATGCTTTCCGTCTCCTTCTGGACGTAGCGCTGCAGAAACCTGACATGGGAAAAATAAGTTTACAATAAACATGATCATTATTTACAGATATTGTGTACAATGTGAACAAAAACAGACACTTGTGAAATAATTTGAAATTAAGTTTGGTAGGTCGAATTTCCATTTGATTATTTATTTGCCACAACAAGGTTCCCTGGGGTCAGCTGGTATTCACCAACTGATGATGCAGAGAAACAGAAATGAAACTAAACTGGTGTGACAGAGACAAATGAAAGTTAACATGCAAAGTACAAAATAATTACACCACTGCTGCAAGATACACACATAGATGTGACCTTATATGCAATGCATTATGTTGCACATGAACAAAACTGCTAATATGTAGAGGTAGTTTACCTAAAAACAGCATCCCAGGTGAGCTGCTTGGAGGTTTTAGCTTTAGACCCAGTGGTACGATCCAACTCCTGCACAACTTCTGGACTTCGAAGAAGCCGTCTGAAGCGTTCAGCTTCTTTCTGGAGGCATGAAGGAGGAGGATGTAAGGCTTACACTTTGCTTACTGGTTAAACCTGCAGCAACACATCTCTTTTCAAAGTTTATAATGATGTATCATATATCATATACCTTCCTCTCTGTGGCTTTGTCATTCTCCAGCCCTCTGCAGCAGACCAGAAGATCATGAAGAGCCAGACTCATTGTGCTGCACAGCTTTCATCCAAGTACAGCAGACTGTTATTGTACCTGCAGAGACAGGATGTTGTTGTTTGTCCACATCCCTGCACTCCTACACACTACAGTTTATCCCCAAATGCATTAGCTATCTCTACTGTTACTTCTCAGAGGCATTAGCTCTTCTCTCCCTATATATCTATGTTCTCTCCTAAGCTGGTTTAGCAACACAACAATCAGTTTTGAGCTTGGTTTACAAACGTCCATTCAGACTCCTCGATCTACTGCTCTCGGCCCCGTCCACTGACCTCAGGTGACTGTTGCTCTGACTGTTGCTCTGTCACATGCGCAGCTCGCAGATCAGATGCTACCTGAGCAGCTACAGAGGTGGGGTTGCATGCCGATGAAGCTCCTCTGACAACTTTTCCATTTTGACGTGCGTTAACACGTTAACACGCACACGCACAAACAGGAAATTCCCGCCCCAGGAGCAGCGGTGGAGCTACATCATATCCAGGACGTGGGCTTGTACTGAGTGAGTCCGGTTAACTGTAGTGCCAACATTTACACAAAGCAGCTGACCGGCCTCCTACTATGGCATCACGACGACAGGGTACCTGTAGATGTTATGTTCAATCCAGTTAATTTTTATAAATATATATAGCAGCCTACAGCTAGTCTGGAGTAGGGCGTTTTGGACTGGACTCAGACTCCCAAGATTCCAAGCGGTACCTTGATTTACCACTTCCGGGTTGTAACTTCTTGAGTTCCCCGCCTTTTGAGTAAGCATCAGTCGTTCCCCTCCGGTCGTCTCCTTCACAGTAAAACCACTGACGGTTATTTTTTATTAAGTTGACGCCATACAACGGATTTATGGGAGTTTTTTCTTGAACATGTAGCTAATTAATTCGCCACCACGTCCTTTGTGTGAACCAACAAGCAGTTATGTTGCTGCCATCCGACGTCGCTCGTCTTGTTTTGGGTGAGTCTGGTTAAACGTAGCAAAGCTCGGAGCTCTGTGCTGCATTCACTGGAAGTCTGCTGAATGGAAAGAATAAGGAAAAAAGACATTTGTTATTTACGCTTTATTTCAAGGTGTTAGTCCCGGTGCCAGCTTTAGCATAGTCAGGTAACGTGTTTGTTGTTGTGATATGTTTGTTTAACAGTTGTCTACCGAGTTAAATTGGATAGGTCCTATAAAATGAGATTATCGGATTGTGTATTGATGCAGCGAACTGCAAGCGATGGTGCATTTGCAGCCCCCCTCCAAACATCTTCCCTGTAGTTCTTACTAACATACTGTCACTGTCAGAAATCCACAACTTTTTTTTGGCTTTCCTGAATTTTAACAAACCCTTTTGTTTGTTATTGTTTCCCCCCCGATCGGCAGCTCGCAGTTGCGGTTTAAACGATGTGACGTGAACGCGTCATCGGTTAACAATGGCAATAAACCGTAAACAGGCGGCTCAAATTTTACAACCGTATTTAGGGTAACTAACTACTTGCTGGCAGTTTGGGCTTTGTTTTATTGCCGTTTCTCACTGACTGTGTGTGTGTTCGTAAATATTGTTCTCCAGGCTACCTGCAGGAGGAGGGACTGACCGCGACAAGCCAAGCTTTCATTCACGAAAGCCCCAACCTGAAAGAATATGCCGAGCACACCACAGCAGATGGGACTATTCCTGCTTGCGTATTGGTAAGCACGCATGTCTGTTTCCTCCCGTCTGTTATGAAGTGCGTGTATTGCGCTAAATGGTTGACTACTAAGTGCTTTTATGATTCATTCATTCTTCCCACACAGTCTATCTTTGGGAAAGGTCTGACAACCATCCTCAACGAGTATGTGGCGGCCAAAGCAAAAGGTTGTCTCCCTTTTTGAATTGGAAAAATCATTCAGTTATACTTACATCATGTTTGCAGTATGGTAATGTTTTGTTTTTCCTCAATAGAGACCTGTCCTGAGGTCCCTGCAGTGATGACATCACTGTGGAAAAAGCTGGATTTTACACTCAACCAAATCAAGTAATTATCTGTCACATAAACTCCCTGAAACTGAAGATTACTGTTGTAATCTTTTTTCTTCTTTTTTCCCATCTATTCAACTGAAAGCTGTCTTTGAGTGAGATCGTCTTCACGGATATTATTGCATAATTCCTCCATATCTGTCCTTAGGTCATTGCAGAATTCACCAGCTATATCAGCATGTCAGAGAAGTAAGTGTGTCATCAGTTTTTAAGTGTATTATTAGTGCAAAAGCTAATACAAGATTTACAGAGTATATAGCAGGGTATTGCCAGATTTTAGCCTGCTAAGTAATGCCAAATGATTGTATATTTTGTTCACTTAAAGATGCCAGTATGTTAGAAAGAGCTGACTGCTGGAACAATTATTTTGTTTAATTAGAAGCTTATTGTGATTACACTGCAGTATTTAATTGGGAAGCTACAAACACTGATCAACACAAGAAAATTTCCAAAATAACAGAAACACAGTGTGCAAATTATTACCAGTGCTGTCTCTTAACACAGTAGTTACATTATGGTTTTTAGGAGTAGAAATATTTAAATTGAAGTGCAGTACAGACATTTTTTTTTTATTGGCCCATATCCATTGCAGCACGTACGCGCATCGGACTTGCAAACATGGCTCGACAGCGGGTCCTGACCATAGCTTCAGCTGGTGCTGTCGTCTGTTCAACGGTCTCTGAAGCAAACTCCACCTTCAGCCCTGCACAAACCTCCCACTGCATGCTCAGCCACTCCACGCCTGTGAGCTACACTGCCCTGCACACCAGACTTTCTTCTGGCAGTGGCCTGATCCATGACGGCAGCCGGTTACTAAATATACCTAGTGAGTTTAATAAAACACATTGTACCTTTTTGTAGTTGTTAAGTTACATCTTTTGGTCTAAAAACAGATATTCACGTTGACAGTACATTCAACCTTTGGTATTCCTGCTGATTTAACTGTTTTCCTTGAATAGAGGTTTTTTATGTGCATGAGTTGTATTTGTTAGTTTTTGAGTGATGTGTGCTGTCTTGTGTCCTCCCAGGAGAGTCACCTGTACATATCAATGTGTGTGAGAATCGGCTGAATCCAGGCCCAATGTCTCCAGGACGACGGAAATGGTAAAGATGCTTGTTTTGTAGTCCTCATCCTCATTTACAGAAAATACTGCCTTCTCAGTAAACAACTAAAATATTGAGGTATTTGTTACTAAATAATACTCTTTCAACGTGGTAAATTTGGAGGCCTCTTGGTTTGACATTGAATAATTTTGAAGCTGTTGAAGTCTATTTCAACTATTTAAACAGCATGTTGACAACTACAAGTGGTGCACCTTTGTGTTGTTTTCCTATGGTTGTTTCTGCCTTGTGCATGTTGGCTACCAATCACTAATTTCAGTGTGTTCAAGACTGCTAGTTTTATTTCTAAAGTCCGGAAAAGAAGACAGGAAAGTTTAATTATGGGGTTGAACCCCTGTTTGTTTTCTTATTTCTTTAATGTGTTGATGTTTTCTTGGTGTCTTATAAGCCCATGCAGGCTGGGCATAGAGAAGTATGCATGACACAATAATAAAAGTCATTCATTCATTCATTCTTATAAACTTTTCTATTGGCGACAGGGACACCCCCAGGAAGAGAGGTGGTGGTGGTCTGAGTGCAGCCAGCTGCCCCAGCAGATCTGCCACAGCTGTCAGTGGTGTCAGTGCAGAACCTCAGCCTGAGGAAGCTGTTGATGAAAACTTCCCTGTAAGTAGATTAGTGTGTTTGGTCGGTGTTGTTTTTCCTTAGCACTGGGCAATTTTGAGCAAATGATACGATCTCGATGCACATTGTACAGAAAACAAGGGCTGAATTACCTGTGATGGCAACTTCCATGTATTGTTATTTTTTGATTCTGTGGTGAATGACATGATGTTACTACAGACATTTAATAAAATGTTGTTCATGCCTGAAAGTATTGAAAGTATTTGTCTATTGCAGATTCATGAATCAAACATTTTATGACCTTACAACCCTGACACATACAAAACATGTCACTTTCCACAGCAACTTGTGATACAAAATGCACGTGACAAGATACTGGGCGACAGATCACTACAAGAGAAGCTGGCGGAAAATATCAACAAAATCCTTGCCAAGTAAGTTGGAACCGGGATTGTTTCATCAAGTTGTGATGGACGATTAATGATGATGAAGGTTGTGACATGGCTGTAAGCATGGTTAGAAGGAGAATTCCAGTCATTTTCTAAATAACGCTCTACAGCTGTAGGTCCCCGAGTGCTACCATAGCAAAAGACCCATGAAAAATATGTGCAGCCCGGACCTAGCTCTCCTCCTGCTAGCTGTGCAACATTGCAGTTAAACAGCGAAGTAATGGGGGCAAAACTTTAAAACCGTGACTTTGGCCTCTATTGTGCTCAAAATATCACTACACATGCTTTGCAACATCCACCATTGTCAAGGTTTGAAAGTTCTGCCCCCATTACTTCGCTGTCGAACTGCAATGTTGCATAGCTATCAGGAGGAGAGCTAGGTCCAGGCTGCACATATTTTTCTCGGGTCTTTTCCTATATGGTAGCACGCGGAGACCTAGAGCTGTGGAGTGTTATTTCGAAAATGACTGGAATTCTCCTTTAAAGGGATAGTTCAACATTTTGGCAAATTGGCCCATTGCCATAATTGCTATAGTCATAGCAGTAGGTTTGTTACCTTTAATTGTAGGTGTAAGCTATTTTTAGTACAGCGAAGCGCAGCAGCTGGCTGCTCAGAGCTACGCTATGGAGGCTAAGGGAATTTCTTGGTTTCCCTCATTAAACTCATCAAATACAAAATCCCAAAACTCCACAGCGCTTTTGTAGACAAGTTGTGAGCTGCACAACCACCACGCTATGAGATAATGACGGAACGATACGAAACGGAGCCGTTTTCGAGGTAAATTCATACAAAACCGCTGATGCGCGTTGCGTTCAGGGACAGTTTTTCAGCAAGCAGTCTCCGTATTTACCCTGTATTTACCTCGAAAACGGCTCCGTTTCGTATCGTTCCGTCATTATCTCATAGCGTGGTGGTTGTGCAGCTCACAACTTGTCTACAAAAGCGCTGTGGAGTTTTGGGATGTTGAATTTGATGAGTTTAATGAGGGAAACCAAGAAATTCCCTTAGCCTCCATAGCGTAGCTCTGAGCAGCCAGCTGCTGCGCTCCGCCGTACTGAAAATAGCTTACACCTACAATTAAAGGTAATGAACCTACTGCTATGACTATAGCGATTATGGCAATGGGCCAATTTGCCAAAATGTTGAACTATCCCTTTAAACGTGTATTTCTGTTTTCTCCTTTTTTGTCTCTCCAACATCAGTGAGCCAACACCTACAACATCAAAGGCGTCTTCTGCTTCAGTGGAGCCGGACCAGTCTATTGATGAAATCCTAGGATTACAGGTGCTAAACTACGCCAAATACCAGCTTCATAACATCATCATCTTTGTGTACCTCGTGATCCCTTCATCGAGATTTTGTTGTTACATTATTTCTTGACATACATTATGCTCTGACACAGGGGGAAATTCATATGAGTGATGATGCCATCCATGACATTTTGGAGCAGACGGAGTCTGACCCAGCTTTCCAGGCCCTCTTTGACCTTTTCGATTACAGTAACTATGACCTACTTTTTAATAATTTTTGCAGGTTGTGCAGAGTATCTCTGAATCACGTGTCTTTTCAGTTGGTTATGAAAGCACAAATACAAGCCAGTTCATGCAGACAGACAGACAGACACTTAATTAAAATCATATGTATTTTGCAGATAAAAGTAATGGAAATGGAGAACCAGGGGATGGGGAGATGAGCAGTTGTCCAGAAGAAAGTGAAGCTGCTGGATCTCCAGCTACAGTCAGACTCCCTCAGAGTGATGACCCAGGTATTCTTACAATCCAGTATAGTACTGTCATGAGATGACAGATCTCACTTCTGATTATTGTCTTCAGTCTCACACAGAGCTGGACAGGATTTGAATTTGAACTTCATCTTAACTAAAAAACAGTAAATAGTCCAAATTATAGGTGATCAAAAATCAATGCCTTTTGTCAAAACAAAAGATCTTCAGGACCCACTATAGTTTGACAAATGCAGGATTTGGCCAGCCTTACCATATCCTTGCAAATGAGCATTTTGAAGTAAATCAATATTTGGTATATAGAACACACACACATCACATGGACAGAATCTTTTTTATTAAACTGTCTTCTATTTTGTCCTTCTCTTCTGTCATTTTTCAGGCACTACACAAACGGATACTAATGTTTCAGATACAACCTCAGTGACAGTGAAGACGAGAGCTGGACAAGATCGCAAGACCAGGAAGTCAACTGGTCCCACCTTGTTAAAGAAAATAGTTATTGTGCCCAGTGGGAGATCATCCAGGATTGAAAACAGTTCAGCCAACCTGTTAGTGAGTCACAGAGCCTCATCTGCACCAGGGAACTCAAACAAAAAAGAAAGAGCCTCACTCCTCAGTACCGCTGTTGGTGTCACACCAATGGATATCGATGAACCTTTGAATACGCCTCCCCCTCTTCCAGACAGTATGGATGATCATGAGCCTGCTACAAAGGACACTTCCACCACCAAAACTGTCTTCTCTGAATCAACCACAGTTTCCTCATCAAGAGCCTCCGCTGCATTTGTTGGACCAGCAGTGACATCAGTCTCGAACATGGACAGAAAACAGGATAGTAAAGGGACACAAGGATCTACAGAGCAACCGGCTACAGCCCCCTCCTCAGCTCTGAGCAACCAACCTGCTTTTTTGTCTCCTGTACAAGTTGAACTGAGCAACACTGCAATGCTAACTGCTGACCTGTCTCATGTGCCAGTTTCAAGTGGTGCAGGAGTCACTCAGCCAATGTTTACTCACCCACTAACGCCTGAATCTGCCCCCTCCACATCTGCTTCCCCAAGTGTCCCACTCACAGCTGTGCTCGCCTCGTCAACAGCTTCCACTGTTGCGGCGTTCGCGTCAACAGCCGGGTTACCGACATCTGCTGCCGTCGCCCCTGCAACTCCCCCAACTCCCCCTGCCTCATCCACACCGCTATCATTGTCCCCCTGCACCTCAGCTGCAGCAGCACCGGATCCTTCACCCATCAACCGCAGCACACCGAGCAAGGCTGCGGCAGATCCCAATAGTATAGTTTCTTTGAAAATCATCATCAGCGATAACCAGGAAGAGGAGACTTCCAGTGATCCAGCCTTGAGTCAGGCAATTTCCAGCATTTCCGGGGACAAGATACCCACCATCTATCTCTCCTCTCCAGCTAAGTCTCCTGCAGCCCCTGGCACCCCGAAGGCCAACCTGGATGAGGTGGCACAAGCTGTTAGTGGTTTACAAAGCTCTGAGGCACAAGCTAGTCCTCTCAGCTGTAAGGCAGGGGCATTAGTTGCTTCTCCGTTAACAGGGACATCACAAGCTCAGCAAAGCTACATCATTCACCTACCCCTGGACGCCGCTAACCCTCCTCTCCCAGGAGCTACTGCGAGCTATTTCCTAGTTACTGAACCCCCAAATACGGACGCTCAGACCAGACAGGTGCTGCTGCCTGCTGCTGCTGCTGCCTCTAAAGGAGAGACTTTGCCTGCCAACCAATTTGGGGTGAAAACACCAACTCATTCACAAGGCTTCTCCACAGGTAAGAGACAACAGACAACAAGAGTGGGTATCATGGTTGTTATTTGAGGCTTTTAATTTTATTATAGAAGAAATTTCAAATACTTGGAGTGTTAAGATAGTCATTATACTACCTGCCTTGTTTTCTTGTAAGATGTTCACAGAACAATCCATGTGTGTTGTATGTTCTCCCTAGTGCAGTTATCTTTGCTGTCCCTGCTGTTTAGTGGGTCCTCATTGATCATCACCAACCGCCTGTCAAGCCCATCACCATTGTCTTGATAAGTGTTATTATTTATAAAAAATACAGTATTTTCTTCTTCATGTGCAGGATCAACGCTCATCTTACCATCTCCTGTTAAGCCTGTGGTGCTTCCTATTTCTATTATGGGCCAGAATACTATTGGAAATGTGCAGATGGTGTCCAATCAGGTAACATAACTTTATTTGGTATCTGGTGGTTTTTAAGTTTTGTCCATGACAACATTACAGTTGCAGTCCCATTATTGAAAAAGCGCCAATAATTGTCTTTTGTATGTTTTTCAATCCATCTAAGATTTAGGAATAAAGAACATTGTCACCTCAAGTGCTACCCACTGATTTTACACTTTTCGGAATTTCTGCAGCAGTAACACTTTGTCAACATTTTTATATTTACAGCTTGTTGCCATACCAAGTTCAGTGCCAGTGCAGCAGTCTGAAACGGTCAAACCTCCCACAGTGGCAATGAAACAGTCAACAACCACAGTGGCAATGAAACAGTCAACAGCCACTGGTAAGTTACAGGCTAACTCTGGAGCAGTAATCCTCTTACTGAATGTTACCAAGGGACGTCCTCTGTGATGCTCTGCGTCATGTTTTGATCACCGTTTTTTTTTCTCTGAATTTCAGGCACTGAGGAAAATGTAGCTTGTAAGGTAACTCCACCGGTGTCGGCTGAAAACAGCCAGCAGGATGCCGCAAAGGGCTCCAGTCACAGGAGGATTTTATGTTTTGAGCCTTCTTCAGAGGTTCAACCACAAACGTCTGAAGCCACCGCACCATCAGCAAAAAAAACATCTACATCACGATCTGTCCAGCAGCCTGAGAAAGATAAAACACAGCCGGCCCCCCGAACAAAGCCTGCTATCTTGGGCGGCAACAAGCCCAAGAGGAGGGTGGAGATTGTTAGATGCCCAGCAGATCCCCAGACTGCTGGAAGCTTACTGAAGGAGGCAGAGAAATCTTTGCCACAACAGCAGCAAAAGGATCCTGTTAAAAAGAACTCTCGCAAGCAAGATCATAACATCCATAAGCAAGAGTCTCAAAGTGCAAAAACCAGCAAGTCACATTCCTCGCAGCCTGCGACTTTAAAGAAGCCAGAAACACGACAGAAATCAGAGTCTACTGACAGGAAACACAATCATGATAAGGGCAATGATGAAGGCAAAACTACTGAACGTCGGAGTACCAGATCGTCCTCTGATTCCACTCTGAAATCAGGAACTAGAAAGGAGAAAGATGAGAGCAACAAGAAAGAACCGGCAAAAAGCTCAGTGCCAGAAAAAGCTCCTGCCAGATCTCGTGAGGGGCGTACAGAAAAGAGGGCTCCCTCCCAGGAGACCCCAAGTGTGACGGCAAACAAGGAGAACGAAATAAAGGGGAGCATACAAGAGCAGCAACAGCAGTCAACACCTCCATCAGACTTAAACCCTCCAGCTGTCACCCAACCTATGTCTAATTCCCAGTCTAAGGCTGCAAAAACCCCCTCAAAGACCAGCTCTCTGGCCAAACAGGCAGCTGAGATGCTACATGATATCCAGGGAATCAACTCCCCTTCCACCCCAGCTAAGAAGCCCGTAGCAGGCAGTTCAGACACCAGTCTACCTCAGACCCTTGGGACAGGCAGTAACCAAGAGGAGTCCACCGACAGTCCAAAGACTCCTCGACAGAAGAAGGGTAAAAATGGAGAAGGGACTCCCAAGCGTCTCGTGCCTCCCAACACCCCAGATGCCCCAACATGCAGCCCTGCCAGTGAGGCTGGCAGTGAAAACAGCATTAACATGGCCGCTCACACACTCATGATTCTTTCACGTGCAGCCATCGCAAGGACAGGCACTCCGCTGAAGGACAGTCTGCGGCAGGACGAAGTAGGAGACAAGACGCCCACAGCCTCTAAGAGCTCTAAGAAACGCAAACAGCCTTCTCCCACAGACAGCCCGCCTGCAAAGAAGGAGTCAAAACGATCGCCTAGCAAGAAGAAAGACCGGGTGAGTACAGCAGTATTTGCCTTTTTTATATATATATATATATATATATGTTAAATGCACTTAAGTTTTAAAATGATCAATTCTTTAAATAAACATTCAAATAATACAGCTGTGTTGGTGGGATTTAGCCATGTAGTTTTGCTTAATCACACATGATAAACTCTTTTGAGGACATGCAGGTTAGGTGCACTGCATGTCAAACTACGTTGCCTACAGGTATGAATGCGTTTGTCTCAGTGTGTTAGTGCAGTAATAGAGTAGCTGCCTGTCCAGTGTGTCCTAAATGACCCTGAGCGGTATAAGCAGTTTAGTAGGTGTATGGATAGATTTGGGCTTTACTCTGGTGCCACCATCAGGCCAATCTTTATATTTATGTCCAAATCTTAAAAAAAAAAAAAAAGCCTTTTATCTTGCATTCAACACTTTTTTGTTTGGTTTGTGGAAAGGGTGACATTTTTTCTCTTGGTTTCCAAAGCTTGTGATTTTATCAGATAACCTCTCATTTGCAATCAGTGGTTTTTAACAAATGATAATAGAGTCAGAATCAGTCAGTGCCATTAAATGAAAAATTTAAAACATATTTTTATTGTTTAATTCTGACCTTTGCTTTGAATCTGCAGGAAAAGAAGAAACTTATGGATTGCTTTCCCCATGACTTGGATGTGGACAAGTTCCTGTCTTCACTTCACTATGATGAGTGAAACCGGACACACCAACAGGGAAGGACAACCATCTACTGTAACTACCTGCTTAGGTTACTATCCAGGAATAGAACAAGCCATCTGCCAAACCAGTGCCTATGGTTTCGACTAGTAAACTTTCCTGAGACCTTATAAGCTCCAATGTCTCCTTCAGCCAATAAAGAACTGAACTAATTTGGCTGACTAGTTCCCAGTGTGGGTTGATTGGCATAAAATCTTGTTATATGCAGCAGTTGTAGGGCAACCATGGCACTTTCTTGTATTGTTAACCTCACGTTCACTTTTGTTTTAATCATCTCTTCAACAAAACAGTTATACATTCATTTTGGGCACTTTGACATAATGGGCCCTATTTGTCAAAAAGGGTGATTTAGAACATTTCCTTGGTCAATATTTGACTCTAGTTTGAATCCAGCTGTCACTGACTGTTAGATATAAAACGGTGTTTTGAAATATTACCTACTATTAATTTTAGTAACAATTTAAAGATCTGTTCTGGTCAGAAAAGTCTGGTTAATAGAAAAAATAAAGTAATGTGAATGTAATATTTTATGACATACAGGTGTATAGTTTTAATTTCTTTGTTTTCTCGTAAGAACCAGATGTATTCAGTATGAACATTACTGCAACTGTAAAAATCTGTGAAATCAGGCTTCATTAAGTGTTGTAATAAAACAAAGAAACTGTCTTGTGTTTTTTCTTATATATATTGGTCCTGTTCCAGTGTTTTTTTTTTTCAAAATAGCACTAAACCCCCAGACGCTTTATTTGAGATCACATGTCCTTGGAGAATTGTGTGAACGTTGGAGGCCTTTATGTTAGATCAGGATTGAGTCACAGTACTTGGACTTCAAGGAACTTCTGTTGCCAGGAAAACACCAAATGTGTATTTATATGTATCACAAGAAATTCTGAGGTTAGTGCCACTGTCAAAAAAATCGTGATGGCCCACAATATGTACAGTGTGTATCATTGCAGGTCTTACTTCCATGAAAGCAGATAGTGGGACTGAGCAGCAAATTTGACGTTGCCATTTTCACTGGTCAGACAATTATTTGTGCCTTTAACTAATACTCCATTCCTCATATTTTAATATTTACAATTAACCTGGGTCTTGAGATTCCTGTAATATTGGTAAACATTTGCTACTATGAAAGTACGAAATAAAAAGTACAGCAACTGTGACATTTTCTTGGCAAATCTGGCAACCTCCGATTGGACCGCAAACCAGAACTTACGGAACTATGCCTTCGCTACAATTTCACAATAAAAGTCTTTCATTTTTAAAATGAAGCCCACTGGATTAACCAAAGTCATACGTTTTTATGGCGTTTCGCTTCCACTACAATACAAGTGATCGTTTTTACTTATGAAGTAAAAACAAAATCTACTGAAGCGGACATTTCTTCTTAACTGAATCTAGTGTGGTTTTATTTTGGCGCGTCCATCTTTTATTTCCGGGTGAAGAGGACAGGAAAGGGGTACGGCTGTCATTTAATTTTAACACACATCGACCAGTTTACCTGTACTATTGCGTATGTTTTTTCATTCCCACTGAGGTACAGCGGTGAGTCACGGTTATACATACCTCTCCAAAAGTAAGGCGAGCCGTTATTGATTTTCAATCTCTTATTTTGATGTTGAGACTGCCAACGTTGCTAGCTTTAGCCGTTAGCATGCTGGCTAACCGGTTAGCATGTGGTGGTGGAGGATGATGATGATGATGCTCGTATTTGGCATCATTTCTTGAAACAGACTCGCCGACACGACGGCGGTTATTTCAGTAAATTATATATGTGACTGTCAAGAAGCAGTGTGTCATTACTCGTGCCTCTGCCTGGTCGCTTTATGTGACATTTTTCTTTTCGTTATCAGCCATGTACTTTGAATGTCAGTTAGCCGGTGTGTTGACGCAATGCTCGCATTAACATACAGATAATTGATAAGCAGTTCATTGCCGGTGCGAGCCCTACATTGTCTGTCTGTCTGTAAGAAGTGACACAACACTGAAGAAGAGGACACTGTTGAACCGCTGGTACCAACTTGTCATTCTGTCTCCTTTTCTCCTCAGACTGCCTGACCTGCTCTACGGTGATTGACATGGCAGCCAATGGAGCGAGCTGTGAACAGCCACAGAAACGTGCAGGAGCTAAAGACAAACAGAATGGCAAGTCTGCAGGTTAGTGGGCTATTATATGAACTTCAACTGAAGTTTATGTTCATTTCTGAAGTGTTCCAGAAACGTTAGGGTTGTGTCATCATCGCTGATTATCTAAAACCATAATTACCTCCACATGGTTTGAACAAGCCATAAAAAAAAAATTAAAAAAAACTCAGGCTGGGTAATTTTGGCCTACTTTCAGTTTTTAAAGGAGCAGACAACTTGGCATACAGGAACAAGGACACATTCAGAAACGTACTTGTTGATGTGATTTGTATCATGTATACAGTGTTACCAATTCAGCAGGATGTTGTAATTGATGTAGCTGCAGATACTTTGGTAAGCCAGGATGATCACATTTCTCTTTGTGCTCCAGACTCGTCAATAAGGGAGAGGAGACAGAAAGATAAAGAGGAGCGTCTGTCTCTGGTGTTATGGAGGAGGCCTGTCACCACATTGCATTACTTCCTCCTAGAGACTCTCATCAAGCTAAAGGAGTGGACACTTAAGTAAGGAGTTCAACCAGTTTTTCAAGATTGTCTTTGCTTGTTTCAGGATGTTTATACTTGCATGAAGTAGTAACCTTTTTTCCTGTACACATGCACCGGCTGAAATTATTACACAAGAAGTTTTTGTGAGGTTAGCTTTACACTAGAGAAGGTTCTATCATGCATTACAACCTATTTGATCACTTCTAATGTCAAGCCCCTCAAAACACATTTTTGATTATGTTATAACTTGTCTCATGATTGACATTTTTGTTTTCTTGCCTTGCTGTTCAGGCTTTGGCAGCGACGAGGGACAGTGTTTTTATTTTTGGTGTTATGTTGTCTCTTCTCCATCGCATACTCCACTGAGGGATCGCACCAACAAGTAAGGCTCGAGTGATCTGTTTTTTGTAATGTTAATAATCAACAGCATTCCTTCATCACCAGTCCGTTTAAAGGTTAATGATAAGTCACTCTTTATCCACCTAAGAAGACTAGGCTAGAGGAAGGCTTACACAGTCAGATAATGAGGTCTGCACTGTTGTCAAGTAACCCTTGAGCGTACAGCCAGTTGGCTGAATGATTCATTTATTCCTCTATGCAGTGGAGTGTCACAATTCAGTTCAAAGGTGGCCATGTTTCATTTTCAGTTCTTACAAAAGGAGGTGGACCAAAGGCCGATAGAATAACAGAAATTAAACACATGTCTGTCTAAATTATGTTGTGTGTGAGTGGGACACACACAGCAGGGTCAGACCGATTCTGCAAACTAAATGCAGAGTTGGGAGAAATCTCACCTGATTGAAATGGTAAACACACAAAGTGTTTCACGTTAAAACATATTGTGTTGGAGCTTTTCTCCAACAGACACAGGAGGTAAGGTGGGAGAGAGGAACAGCTGAAGATGCTTTAAGCCAGCGCTGAGGGAAGACTCTGCTCCTGACACAATGACCAAAAACCGTATCATGCTTGTAGTTTATGAGTGAGATTGTCTAAGTAACAAAGGTGTTACCCTGGCCTTCCCTCTCTGTGTAGATCTGGTGCAATAACATGATGTGGCTGAGCGCACGACAGGAGGAGGCTGCGTAGCCATCGGCCACTATCACAGACTAACCTCTCGTATTAACCATAGTTTATAAAATGTCCTATTGGCGCCAATTAATCGATCAACCTCTATTTCTAAGGTTACTCACATTTTTAAGGGGTGACCTGGGGGAAAAATGAATTTGAAGTTTGTAGGATTATTCAAAAGTATTTATATAAAATGAGATATGTATGTAAAAAAAAAAAAAAGATAAAGCCTTTACCCTAGTTGTGTTTACACAAAGAGTTTTTAATTTCAATGTCGAATTAAAACAATGTGTTTCAATTCTCCATCATAAAAAGACATCATTATTATTATTATTAACATTATTATTAACATTATTATTAACATGTTTGAATTGTTTCTTCTACTGCAGTATGTTCAGTACCTGGAGAAGAGGTTCCTATGGTGTGCCTACTGGGTAGGCCTTGGCATCCTGTCCTCAGTCGGCCTTGGGACTGGCCTTCACACCTTTCTCCTCTATCTGGTAAGAAACCGCTGATATTATGGAAATGCGTACAGACAGTATTTCTTTATGTGAGTAAGCACAGAAGACATACCTACTTGCAAACAGCAGCCACATATATTGCTTTTAAATTCAAAGGGAAGAGATATATTTAAGATGTGAAAATGCAGGTTGCACTGCATTAAGAAAGTACTGCAGTCCCAGTAGAAATCGTGACAAGCCACGGAAATAGGAGAAAGCCACCTCACTCTGAGGACAGCTGTGCCTGTGTAGAAATCTTCCATTTTACAAATGAGCAGCGTGGCCCAAAGATGACAGCGAGGACAAAGCAGAACTGAAACATTGGTACGGTGTTACAAAAGACTACCAACTATGAATACATTTTAAATGAGCCTGAGCAAATGCTGAGGCAAATGTCACTAGTCCCCAGGAAATGTCTGTGAGTGATAAAAAAAAAAGTACATTGCATACAATGTAGTGGAGCTGTACAAAACAATTGCGGTAAGTACATACACAGTTCCACATTCAGATCCAATCATCCATGGCCATCTGTTTACTTCATGATCGTAGATATGGCGCCCTTTACATGACTCAGCTGGAATACATGTGTGGCCCATATTTAGACAGTTACATGGTGGCAAAATGATGATAGGAGTAAGGAGAAACTGGTAGCTATTATGGTCTGGTTGACACATACCCTGTATACCTAAGATATGCAGTGGATATCTTGCAGGATAGCTTGCTGTATAAATCATTTAAGTTGTAAATTATACAGCAAGCAATTTGTTTTATATCCCAAACAATTTTGCTATGTATATTTTTGCTTTTGTTCATGGCATGTCCACAGAGTTGACCAGTGTCTATTCATGTAGTTGCCAGAAGAGGGCGTCATACTCCATATTCATTGTCTTTCATTTCTTCAGACTCATTCAGTGCTGTCACATGTCTGTCCGAGGCTTAGCAACAGCTCACTGTCATTTGTCCCTGACAGTAAGTCTCAGAATGACTGTAAAGATCGTGTCACCGAAATATGTGTCATTTGTGTTGGTTGTGGTTAAAAAAAGAATTGATCAAACTGAAAGAGGGGAAGAAGTTTTCAACCATACTTTAGCCTGATGATGTGGCCTCTGTTCTGCAGAACCTAGACAGATGTGGGCCGGCCGACTGAGTCAGCTATTTCCATTATAATGTAATAATGGGAAAAGATGTAACTGTGACCTTCCTGTTTTTTTTTTCTGCTGTGTACTTTACAGCTCACCATGTGTTTGCCCGAGTAGTTTTCCAGTAGTTTTATGCTTCTTCGTATGCTTTGTTCAACAGTAATGAAATCTTAGTGGTGGCCACAGTGCTCATACAGTATGTCTTATACTTGTGTCATGACACTGAGATGGTCTGACCTCACTCCCCCTCCCTTCTCTGTGTAAGTAGGAACAGTCGTCTCCCAGGACCTGGCATTAGTTAAAACAATGTATCTGATTTATTTTTAACAATCTCCAGGTTTAGCTGTTTCCACTTCTCACAATTTTTGGACACCTTTTTAAAAACAACTTTGCATGCCATCAGCTTTTGATCTCCACGGGAGGCTCACTTTATATAAACACTATATTGTTTTACTACTATTTGACAATACACACTTGGAAATGATTGGATTCTCATTAGAAAACTTTGTGTCTAGACAATAAAATGAAAACCACTCCACAATAATTTGTGTGTCTCCCCCTCCCTTGTAAATTAATCGTTTTTCTTTTTTTATCTGATCCAAATTGCAGTAGATTTTTTTTTTTTTTTTTTTTGTCTGTGAAGTCTTGGCTAAACCCATTCTTTTGAAATTTGGGAAAATTATACTCATATTTTTGCCAAGAAGAAACGTGGGAGGGTTCTTTTGGCCTTAACAGCTTGAATGTGGTTCATAAAGTAGCCATTCACTTTACAGTAGTAACTGAACCATGATGTGATCAGCGTCAAGAGTTTGTTGACTGAATTAAACCTGGATGAGCAGCTCATTCTCTTTTTACAGTTCCTCTCTTTTGCATCTCTGTTAGTGCCTCTGCTTTCCTCCAGCTTGCATTTCAGATATAACTCCCTATCCCAAGTCACAAAGATGGATTTATCACCCAGAAGACCCCATAGGTGGATATTTACTCAGGGTGTGGTGTTTGAGAGGCAGCATGAGTCTTTTTGTATGGACGACATCATTCTCACCAGAGCTGATACATGGGGTGACACAGTCTGTCAAGCTGCCAGTGTCTCCTCTTTATGTGACTCTCCAGATTGGTTGAATCCAGAGCAAATCCACCCCAAAATTCCTGGGAACATCTCTAATTTTCCCACAGAAAACTAAGTAAAAGCCGCCTTTACATTGGTGATGTAAGCCCTCTGCTCATAAGATGGCTATTTCCTGCTGCAGAATGTAGTTAATTTTCACAGTGCATCAGCTCCTATCACTGCTGCCTACTCAGTGTTGATGTCAGCCATACTTAGGAAACTCCCTGTGTTAATGTTGAAGGGAAAAAAAACACATGTAGATCCAGCAGAGTTGAATTATGAATTTACCTCAAGCCTGAAGCATTAATAGTTAACCCCACAGAGAGGATGAGCTCATTCTGCTCCTGGGAAAGGGGATTCAGTCAGTGACCAGTATGATCTTATGATTCATCATGGTGTTTTGGAGGTCACTGCAGCGCGGGACTACAGACATAATATTGTATGAATTGTACATTAATCCATTAGTGACTTGATCAGATTACTAAGTATTTAAAAGAATATTTGTTCTCCTCTGAAATGATATGAGCCAATTTCGATCCACAGGGTACTGAGACTTTTTTTGTCCATCCGTCAGGACGTCCAGTTTGCCATGAATTGTTTATGATGCTGAGAGGATGATTTCAAATGCTGCTAACTTGATACCGCTATCAAGTCGAGAGGTATTTTGTAATTGAATAGTTGGGTAACACACCCAAGAGTTTCCCTCTTGCGCCATCCACAGGTCAAAGCGTCAGAGCAGATTGTTTAGTGCTCAATCATGCTACTATGGAGATGGATTATTTTTAATTACCCAATGGCCTTCTCTGTTGTTGAGTCACCTTCCCAATAACTTCACCATATATAGAGCCATTACTGGTAAGACTCTAAGAACAGAAAACATACCGGTGTGTTGTTTGTTCCATCAGACATTTTCATATTGTGGGTTGTGAAGAAGTTTTCAGGTTCACGGCTCCACTGACAGCGCTCTTAAAGCAGCTTTTGATGGTTTGATGGTGAAATCCCCTGTGGTTCATTGATTCACCCTGTGTATAGAGTTCTCCTCCGCTGCTTTTGGGGTGAACAAAGAGTTTCACGGCCACTGCATCACCTGTGAGATGAGTGTATGAGAATATTTGTGACGAACCCTGACTCACTGCGTTTCTTTTTTTCTTGTTAATACTGACTTGTTGTGTCATGAAGAAATTCTGTTAAGTTTAGTCCTGTTTGGTTTGAAAGAGGCTTTGTTGTGTAAACTAAAGAGACCTCCTGTGTGCTCATGCTCTTGGGGGGGGGGGGGGTTTCTGTTGGAGCATTTTCAGTCAGCACACCCTAATTGTGCGCTGTCCATCTACTGTCAGTTTTGTCTGTATCAGCTTACAGAGACATAATGCAATAGCTGTTGTAGCTACAGGTGGGACCAACTGTTGCTGAGGCCAGGTGGCTCGGCCTAACCACACGTCTTCTCAATGACAGATGATGATATGCCAACCTGTTAGAGAGACTGTGTGACTCAGCTCCTGTTGGTGTGTGTCTGTACCTGTGGACAGGAGTGCTTTTTAATCATGAAACAGCAGATTAAGTTTAACTAGCAAGCAATATTTAAACCCTTGTTGTGAATATTCAACATGTACAGATACAAGAATAAGAGTCAAACCCACTGTTTTAGTTCCACCAAAATATACTATTTGCCACATTTACAACCATATAAAGGCGCATGTGATTCCCCCAGTGGTTTTCAGTTCATTAATGCATCCTATACATTTTTCCCGTCTCTGCATCAGGGTCCTCACATAGCATCAGTAACCCTGGCTGCATACGAGTGTGGCTCCACAGACTTCCCAGAGCCTCCATACCCAGACCAGATTGTCTGTCCCCAAGGTGGGCTGGAGGAGAGCAGCATTTCCCTCTTCTCAATCATGTCAAAGGTCCGCCTGGAGGCCTGCATGTGGGTGAGTAGTAGTTTGAATAAAGAAACAATACAGTGATCTGTGTCAGGAAAGAAAAATGGCAAGAATGTTTGGCGGTGCCGGCAGTAGGTGGTATTGTGACAGCTGGGATCTTGTTGATGAACTCGAACTCCAGTTTACAATTTCAACACTTTTCAATGCCTGCCAGGACAAAAAAAGAAACAAAAAAAACAGTTTAATCAGTTTTTAAATTGTTCTTGTTTTACCTGTGTATTATCTATTATTTAATAATTAAGCGCAAATGTTACGCTATATCAAAATCATATTGGTTACATGAATCATTGCCTATGTGTGTCCAAGCATGTAGGACAAATGTGACGTTTTGCATTGTGTATGTCCAGGGTGCAGGCACTGCCATCGGAGAGCTGCCTCCGTACTTCATGGCCAGAGCGGCTCGTCAGTCGGGAGCTGATCCAGATGACGAAGACTACGAGGAGTTTGAGGAGATGCTGGAGCAGGCAGAGGGTGCTCAGGTCAGAGCTGCACACATCTGGCACATACGTATAAAAGTATAAAAATAATTAAGAAGTATTACCCACCTCAGATGTGCTTTGTTTGGTTTGAAATTGGAAAAGGTGACGCTAACAAGGTTGATTGTTTATCACTTCATTTAGTTGAAGAATTTCCCAAGAACATAAGCACGCGAAGCGAACAGACTAAAAAAAAAATCCTCTAAATTTTATATTTATTCTCAACGGTGGCTCGACTCGGCCTCCTGTCTCCAATGAAAACACATAGCAACAACACTGAATATTGAAAGTATCTAGCCTTGTTCTGTTTACTCCTATATGAGCTTAGCTTTTGCCCACCTCTTCAGAATAATATGATATGGGCTTATCAGATTTGACTTGCTCTTAACAATGTATCACGGAGCCACTGCCCGGTGATTGGTCCTGAAGTGGCATATGACTTCAGTGAAGCCCCTCCCTTCTTATGCTTCCAGTAAATTTGGCTATTGTGGGTGAGTCACCCTGAGCGCTGCTCCCCCTTTAATCATCCCTCAGGCTTCGTTCCCTCTGCCTTCCCTCCCTCCTTCTCTCTTTTCACCGGCCTCTAATTTGAATGACAGACAGTTCTGTCAGGAACCAAGTTCACATGACTGGAGTCTGCTGAGATCAGAGCCTGAGTCAGCAGAGCAGAAAACAGAGAAGTTGTGTGCATTGTCTCCATTACATATTCTCACTTCAGTGGTTTTCAGTTAGTAGTTTGGAGGGGACATCCTCGCATCACATGCCTGTCATCATGGGAGCGAATCTGTGTGTGTGTGTCAGAAGTAGTCAAAAGCACTTTTTTTGTTCAGTTCAGACCAGACCAGACTTTAAGACAAAACATGTCAAAAAACATGTCAAAAAAAAAAAGATAAGAAAAACATCACTTAGATGAGAGATGTTATGGTATTTTTATCAATAACAGAAACTTGTTAAAGTAAAAGAGAAATGGGAGAATTTTTGGCAAGAGATGAGATACAAAGACACATGATAATCATTTTTTTGTGGGGTTTATCACATTAGGAAAAAACATTAAATATGTTATGCACCGCACATTAAATATAAAAACATGTGGCATTATTAAAATTAAGATGGGCTTGTAATGACAAAATTGATATGAATTTTATTTAATTTGAAAAGGAGTAAAATGAGAATTGGTTTCAAGTTGACGTTGATGAGATGCCAGCTTTTGAAACTGTGATCTTCCTCATGTGACAACAGACATTTCAAGCCCTCAGGGTTGAGAATTAGATCAAAAGATCCTCTGCACTTTTGCACCCCTCAGTTTTTTCTTGTTTAGTGTCACCAAATCAAAATAAAATCTTGCCACTGCTCAGAGATTTATTTCACCAGAGCGCTCTCACCAAGGTTCTTTTTTAGTGTAATAACACTGTAGACAACACCACTGTTTGGTTTAAAAACCAGCACTGCACGGATATTCTAAGAAATGAAAAAAATGAGTGGTTATGTGAGATTAAATATCCAAGTGCTTTTAAAATTTGTAATGTAAAAGAATTTAAGAAGGTTTCAAATCCATGGGTTACACAGTATATCCATGTAACATTTTTGAATACCTCGACACATCTGGGAACAATATTGTATTTGTTTTGCAGGATTTTGTCACAAGAGCAAAGCTTGGGGTCCAGCATATGGTGCAGAGAGTGGGATTCTTTGGGATCTTGGCTTGTGCCTCAGTAAGTACAAGTATTCCTGTTCTCTGTATTTGACATGCATAATCAGAACTAGTGTTTCTTACTTACAAATAGTTGTATTCATCTATTTGTTTGAGTCAAGACTATGAATCATTAATGCCTGTCTGATGTGTGTGCTTCAGATCCCTAATCCTCTCTTTGACCTGGCTGGAATAACCTGCGGTCACTTCCTGGTTCCCTTCTGGACCTTCTTTGGAGCCACTCTCATTGGGAAAGCCATCATCAAGATGCACATACAGGTCAGCAGCCAAGCAACAAGTTTATCCGTGCTAGATATTAACTTACAAAGGACCATGATAAATTACACCACATTTCTTTCTTCATTTTTAATATAACACGTGCCATAAGCAGATCAGACATACTTGTAATATTTAGCTTTCAATATTTCAATGATGGAAATCAAAAAATTCCACTTTAAGGGGGAAATAGCTGACTAACTCACTTTGAACAGTCCCCACAACCTCAAAACGTGTGGGAGAGATGAAATGTGGTGTTCAGATTGTGAGTTAGGCTGTGAGAAACTCTTAATTGTGCACTTCTGATTAACCCTTTCTGACAGTGCTCTGTTCCTTTGGGGATTCCTCATTCTGGTATGAGCTTTGGGAGGTATCCAGACCGTATAAACAGAGTCCAGATGAAAGGAGGGAAGCTTTTAAGAAGTCTTTAAGAACTGTTTGGATTTTTTTATAATCTACTACATCAAAAAAAAGTTGTTAATTATGGTGTGTATTGTTGAGTCTGCTACACCAGTGACTAATATAAGCCTAGCCTGAGAGAGGCCGTCTGAGTCTGTGGGTGAGTTGCTCTCACAAACCAAACCCATCCACCTCTCGGTGGTACCAGCCAGTGATCTCACCCTGAGACCTTTCAGATAAAGAGGCCTGTCAGACAGCAGGGGTTATGGAGGATGTAGAGTGGACATGAGAAGGTAGCGCTGAGAGGAGGAAATTGAGCAGACGGTAAGTGGAGGGGAGGGGGGCCTTTCCTCTTTTGTACCTTGAACCCCTCGGACATCACGTGTCATATCCTGTCTGATTTTGTCCGGGGGGCCATGTGTCATGCTGTTTTTAAACGCTGATCAGTTTCAGGACTGGAGAAGAATATTGTGGTTTTGCCTCACGCCTTGGCGCTTTTTTTTTTCCAAACCACACAAAGCCCCTCACTGCCCCAAATTTAGCTTACAGCCAGGTTTGAGTTTTGTAATTAGTGTGTTTGTGGACGGTGGCAGATGTGGCCTCAATTCCCCACAGCTGCGCCACTAAAATTAAGAATCCAAATATGTCTATATATCAATGTCATAAAGACATTAAGCCTGAATGTTAAATTAAGTCTGAGTGTTTTTGTTGTTGTGTTTTTTTACATTTCTGCACAATGGTTTTAAAAGCTTCTTAATTGCCTTCTTGTTTTTTTCACAGAAACTATTTGTTATCATCACCTTCAGCAAACACATAGTGGAGCAAATGGTGTCACTCATTGGGTAAGTGGTTGACTTGACATGCTGCTGTGTGTGGTGTGGCGAGTGTGTGAGCGTGTGTGTGTGTGAGAAAGACTGCATTGATCGGGTATTCTTATGAAGTCATTGTCTTTCCTCTGGTTTTGTGGTTGGCAGAGCATTTGTAAACATTTTCGCATTCATAGGGGCCACTGATTGGATATCCTGCATGAACAAACGTGGGGGTATGCGTGCATGCATTTAGCATTTTTCCACAAGAGGTACTCTAATGCGATCCATCTCAGCAGCACTGGTGGTCAGGCGTGTGAGGTCCCATCTCAACATGTAGATCTGACTCATCAAGTTCAGCTTTGACTTAGAGAATTTCCCAAGTGAGGTGGGAGACACAATCACAGACATAAAAAAAAAGGCTTTTTGTGACTGATTTACAGATGTCAGATTTAGCTTTTTATTATTTACAGATGTTGGTTTTAAGGATCATAAATGATAAAAATGGAATGTGAAAAAAATCATCTCCAGGCGAAATGTTAAGAAAGACAGACCTCATGATAATTTCATGAATGGGCTGTTCATAGGAGCTGCTTGGTGTTTATTTATTTATTGGCTGTCAAATGATCCCTGACAACAAGTAACTCTGACCATACTTAGATCTGAATCTGTTTACCTCTGATTTTAAAATAAAGTGAAAGGTTCTTTCCCATGAAGTCCAGATGGCCCTTGGTGACTCGCTATGATGCGTGCAAGTGCTGCTCAGTTGCTGATACAGGATGTTTTAGCAGTTGCTGTGCGTGTGTGTGTACTCGCATGTTTTCATGTAAAGTGGGAGCGATAACAGGAATGACTCAGGCAAAACGAGTTAAGTTTATTTGAAATCAGCAATTACCCAGTCCCCTTTTTGCTGTTTGTTTAGTAAATTGTGTCTCTTTCTCTCTCTCTCTCTTTTTGCTTAGTCTAGTCAAGTCTAGACAACATGTTTATGGCCTAACAGGCGACAGAATTGAATTTGTCCAGTGGGATGGTTGTGTGAGTGTGTGTACAGTCTTCAGTATGTTTTCCTTGTCATGGTAATGATAAGTCTGGTGTCGAGGGGAGATTCTTTTTTAACTGCTCTGCTGCCGGCCAAATGGTGAAACTACAACATCAACGTCTCTATATGGCATGAATTGATGAATGGTATCCATTATGATTGGCCCCCCTGATGAGCTAATCTTCACTGCCTAATAAGGACATGAGCACGCCCTGATTAGTAGTCTTTCCACCCAGAAGGCAGCAAAGTGGTAAAGGTGATGACATCATGTCGACTCACTTCCTGATTGAAGGGGCTGACACAGGCGCCTATAGAGAGCTCAGCAGTATAAAAGGAGGGTTGAGGAGTTTCTGCTTCAGTCCTCTCTGCTGCCTGCTCCTGCTCACAGGAACAAGTGGAGGAGGTGTCGGCTCCAACCTAGGGCCCACATGTAGGATTGGGCCTTCAGCAGGAAGCTGCTTGACCGGTGGATCAGTGAAGACTAGTGAAGACTGTGTTCAGGGACAGAGAGGACTTCATGAGCTGCTCTTTGAGGCTGCTATAGGGAATAATTACTCTAAAGCTGAGGCTTCAGTTTTGGGCTCCACGTCTGAAGGGAAGGGTGCTTTAAGGGTAAGTGACTAACTGTTCTTCCTCCCTCTCTCCTTTGTCTCTTTTTCTTTGTGGGGGATGCGATGCCAGGTCTGTGCCTAGAGTAGGACCATCAATCCAGAAACCCTTCAGTCACTACCTGGAAGCTCAGAGGAACAAACTGCACCATGCTGGAGGAAGTGCACCAGCGGTAAGAACAATACATTTGTACATTACATTACTACAGCAGCATCTGAGCTTAGAGGGTTTTTATCAAGTATGGCCAAACTGATTTCTGAGGCTGATGTTGATATCTGAAAGGTTATAGCATCAGATAATAACATTTTATCTTGCCTTAGCATTTAGACTTGGCAGTGCTCTCTGCTGAGCAAACTATGTAATGACAACTGCTGAATTTCTGAACAAAGGGGATCTTGTTATGTAGATAATAAATATTTAAGCTTTTAGTTTAATCTTTAAATGCCATTTTCTGGGTTAAGGTTAGGCTAACCATTCACCACTCTTACAAAGTTAATATCCCAACAGTATTCACATTTTTAAGATCATACCTTGATTTGTTTCCTCTAAACTGTATGATCAATTATGCATTAATAATGGTAATTAATAGCATTATCCACCATTATTCTGTCCAGGATGAGAACTGGCTGTCATGGGTGTTTGAGAAGGTGGTGCTGGTCATGGTCTGCTACTTTGTCATCTCCATCGTCAACTCCATGGCTCAGAGCTACGCCAAGCGGGTGCAGCAACAGAGGCACTCGGAGGAGAAAACCAAGTGATGACGAGACAAAAGTGGTACAGACATCCAAGTGACTGTGTTCCTGCTGCTGCTGCTGAGAGCTCTGCACTCAGCCCCAGCCACTCACGACTTAACAACAAACCTCACCCTCATCCATTCTCAAAGAGGCTGAATGCTTAAAAAAAAAAAATCTACAAAAAAACAAAACAAAACATCAACAACCAGGCACTGTTTGTTTGTTGGCGTGTGTGCTTTTGAGGATGTATGTTACTGTTTACTGTTCGTCTCTCTTCAGGTTTTGTAGTTCTTCCTTTCATCTCACTCTCTAGTTGTGTGTAGTGCGATTGGTTCTACTGTTGATCTTAACATGCTACTTAAACGTTAAATTAACCCATTCATTGACCTCAGAAGTTAAGCAGCGGTTTGGTGGTGACTGCTGTGTGCGGGCAGTGTCCATCAGATGCTATGCCTTATGCAAGACGGGAAGGTCCCACTTCCCTTTGAATATAGTTCTTGACTTATAGACTTGATTTTTATTTAATTTTGTAACATTTATGTACGGATGGGTCATGATTTGGTTGTACAGCGTGCTGCCAAGATAACTGCGATGGATGATCTTTTCTTTTTCAGGGTTTCATTTTCCTCATGTCTTCTTCTCCTGTTAAACATTAAGACCATTTAGTCTTTTGTTTTCTGGAATCATTATTTTACAATGTTGGAAAAAAAAAAAGCAATATCAACTTAAAACAGTGTGGTATTGATGGTTTGCACATTGTGTAAATATCTTAATATCTTTTTTGACAGTATGCGCAGATGTATTTCTATTCTAATGGTCTGTGTGGACATGAGTCGACTTGAACCAAAACACAAAAGGTGATATCATTTGTAAAGTGACATTGTACTCCCAGCTAACTAGTCCCATTTTTATTCTGTACATTTAGATTGAACCTTGGATCAAATCATATATAAAACATGTAAATCATGGCACTGGTTTCCAAGCCTGAGTTTGTCGTTCTTTGTGAAGACTAACTCTACGATGTCCATCCTGAAAGTTTCTTGTGATTGTTGCGATGCCTAACGACTTATGCTTCTTCTTTTTTTGAATCGTCATGACAAAGCTAATGTGTAATTTTCTCTTAGACATGGTCATCTTTAAGGTAAGTGAACGGCTTGGCTCTTGAATTTTTCATGTTCAGTTTTTTTTTTTTTTTTAAATGATTCATGGATGACAAATTGGATTTACAATGACATCTTAATTTTCTTTTTGTGGTGTTTTTTTGGTTTTTTTTATCTGAATGTTGACTCCCAAATCCTCTCAATGTTGGAGACTACCATCAAACGTACTCAGTAGACCAACTCCAGCTTCCTTGCACTGTTCCCATCTCGTCAGCTAGCTTATCAGACTGGTGTTGGCTGTTTGATTAATATGGCAACAGTGGTCTGTAAGCTGGCTGAAGCTGTGGGCCCCTCAGCGTTTCACTTTGTGCTGCTCAGTTTTAGCTCTGTACCGAGTCCTGTGGATCCCTCTCTGGATACAACCACCCGTCTTGTCTTTAGTTCCACTGACTCATTCATCCCAGTTCTGGAAATACATTGATGTACAATTAGCGAACAATAAAATAATGAAACATATGCTAACTGATGTCTTTGTCTTGCTTTGTGCGCAGATGCTTTTCCTAATATCTGTTAAACACACTCTGACATTTTCGAGTTTGTCACAAGTTGTTCTGGAGCTTTTGATCACTTAACATGATCTTCCTTGTCACACAGAGACACTCAGTTGTCACAGAATTACAGATGCTTAAAGTTACATTTTCATTGAGTCTTTTAAGGACTTTGTGTATTTTCCAAAATGTAAAGTAATTCAATACAACCTATGCATGGGTATATCCAAAATTTAAACTGAAACACATCTAGACTAATCTTTTACATTTTAGTCCACTACATTGATTTAATTTCTGTAGTTACTTTTAGTTGATACACACAATATAATAACCTATTATACCATGATGAATTACTTATTTTTTATACATTAAAAGGGCCCTCGCACTGTAGGTGCTGCAGGTGATCAGACCTTCTCAGGTTGGAGTGCTACTTGGACTTACTTGAGTTAATCATGTCATAATAATAATACATTATAAGTTGAGCCCCTGCAGTCTTTTAATTTTACTGCATTAAAAATGATTGTGTGCCAGAAGAGTAAGTTTATTAAGTATGACTTCCGGGATAGTGAGTATTAGTCTATCATTATACTTTCAATTTATAATATTCATTTTACTTACTCAAGCGTAATTTTAAATACAGGATTTTTACTTAGCCTATTACAATATTTTTTACTTTGTTCTGTTGACTTTTAATACTTCATCAGCCTTGTCTTCATCGCTGTTGAGACTGCTATAGACCCTGTAAACAGGAATTTACTAAGAAATCTTATTAGAAAGTCTATGTCAATATAACTTAGTAACAGTGTGCGAAATACAGGGGGGCTGCATCGGGTCCAGGCTTCAACATCTGCGGACCGGACCGGGTCTATGAGAACTCTGGCACAAACGAAGAAGCAGCTTAGAAACTTTGTAAACGGGCGATCGTTAGCTATGAGTATTTTCTTTCATTCACAAAAACTTGCAGAAAATAGAAATAGACCCCGCTTCTAAATGAGACCGGCTTTTGACGGGTATTTCGCACACTGCTTAATAACATTTATTTCTTGGAGAGGCACTAAATGTTCCTTTTAGTAAAAATCTCCACAGGAGCTTACTAACCTTTAGTGAAAAAAGAATCCACTTAAAAGAAAAAACATTTGTTTTATTTACAAGTTGTTTTTTTCCAACAGTGGCCCATAAAATTATATTCTCTAATCTATATACAGTCCAAAGAGATGCTGGTGCATTGTAGATTTTTTCTTTTACTAGCACAGTTGCCTATAGCTGGAGATGACCTGCTCCAGTGATGTGAAGCTGTCTAGGAAGTTTTCCTCTGTGATCCCAAATTTAATGTACTGATGGATGTAGGCCCTGTAACGGGAAAAAAACAACAGGAAAAGAGGATTAATATAACATTTAATTCAAAAAGAAAACAACTGAGAACTAATCACCAGCTGCGCTCCCTCCATATAACCATTCCTTTAAAGGTGTACAGAAAAGAAAACTGAATTTGAGCCCACTCTGGATCATAAAATTAATGTGATAACTCATCTTTCAGACGATGTAGGCCAAACTTTGTGCAAAATTCTATTTTTGAGTAAATCCGGGATGAAAGTGTGTATATTTTTTTTCGCATTGGATAATGCAGGCGCACGGATTATACGTCAGCCTGTACACGATTCATCAGCCACTGATATTGGATCCGTCATCCGTCATTCAAACGTCTGAGACACGCACACACACACGGAGCTCGGGCTCGCCCCAAGCTTTGAATATCCCGCCCGCTCGATAACGACCAATCAAATTCGTTTTCCTTACTCGGGTAAACTCGTGCGGCAACTCGTGACAACTCGGCGCGACAAACAGGACAAACGGCCATTTCTGTACACCTTTAAATAAGTTTCAAATTTCAAGAGCAAATCCACCTTTTCCTCAAAGTGCTATTGAAGCATTTCTCTGACTCACTTGGAGGCAAACATGTTCCAGGCTTTTCCCACCATGTTGTCCAGAGGTCTGAGCAGAGCCTGACTGTTACTGACCAGTGTAGCAGATTTTTCATACTTATTAAAAGGCACTGGGGATTTCCACACGTTGAAAGCCTCTTTTGTTGAGAGCCAGGAGGTGTACAGGCCTGCGTCCTCAAAGCCACCTGTCAATTAATACATAATAAGTGACATCTCTTGTGACACAATCTGAAGGGTTAAAAAACACATAATTTCGACATGTTTTAAGCAGTTCTCTGACCAGTCTCTGCGCTGTACACATCTTTCCCCCTCAGTATGAGCAGGTTGGCCAGAGACGTGTTAAAGCCGCCTCCCGTGAGACTCCTGGTCCGCTCGGGTCCCGCAGGTGGACGCACCTGCCAGTCGATACCTGAAATAGGACAAACAAAGACAGATGCTCACATGTGGGGTTTGGCAGGTGAGAAGAAATCCAATCCACTTCCAAGATGTGAAGGGTATTAATAAGTCATAAATAGAAGACAGCTTGAAAAAAAAAAAAAAAACGTACCTTCCTCCATCTTACTATTGGAAATGAGCATCTGTCGCAAGTGTTTGAGCAGCCCTGGCCAGCTGAATGTGCTGTAGGCGATGGAGGAACTGGGCATCTGGGGGATCGTGCACACACTGAGCAGCTTGTACTCTGGGTGGCAGGCAAGGGAGCTCACCAACTCACCTGAGAGACAGAAAACATGGAAGGATAATGGCAACAAATGGGTTTATCCACACAGTACAGGCCATGTGACAATGTGTGACTGAGTGTTTGACCTGTTAGAAAGTGATGAATTACCTTGAGTAAAATGTTCCCTTGTGCAGTTAATTTACCTCAAGGAGAAGAGTGTTAACTCATCAACTGTATTTCAGTGACAAACTGTTATATATGGCCTGTCTGACCTTTTAGGGTCAGTACCAATATTTGAGAATTAAAGGGATAGTTCAACATTTTGGCAAATTGGCCCATTGTCATAATCCCTATAGTTTTAGAAGTGGGTTTGTTACCTTTATTTGTCAGTGCAAGCTATTTTTAGAACGCCGGAGCAGAGCCACGAGCTGCTCAGAGCTACGCTACGGAGGCTCATGGGATTTCTTGGTTTCCCTCATCAAACTCATCAAATACACAATCCAACAACTCCAAAACGCTCTGGTGGACAAGTTGTGACCTGCACATTCACCACGCTATGAGATAATAACGGAACGTTACGAGACAGATTTGTTTTAGAGGCAAATGCAGAGACTGCTTGCCGAAAAACTGCTCCTGACAGGAACACGCATCAGCAGTTTTGAATGAATTTACCTCTAAAACAGCTCTGTCTTGTAATGTTCTGTTATTATCTCATAGCATGGTGAATGTGCAGGTCACAAGTTTTTGGATTGTGTATTTGATTAGTTTGATGAGGGAAACCAAGAAATCCCATTAGCCTCCGTAGCGTAGCTCTGAGCAGTTATAGCTTGCACCGACAATTAAAGGTAACAAACCTACTGCTAAGACTATAGCGAATATGGCAATGGGCCAATTTGCCAAAATGTTGAACTATCCCTTTAAAAAAATTTGATGATGGTATGGTGACAACAATTTTCACATAAATATCTAACATACCCAAACATTCATGTTAGATATTGCAGCAGTTTATGGTTGTTGTTTTTTTTTTTAACAATTATGGTGGACTTTTGCAGTTGGAAAACAAACTGGATCTCACAAGTGTGTGAAGAAAGGTAGGAAACACCTATTGCAAGAAGTTGTGTACAGACTACACCCTCCTACAGCCTCCTAATCCACTCCTATTCCAGGAAATCCGGGCTCTGCGGGAACCTGTTTTGTGTGTGTGTGTGTGGCCTCCCTCACCCAGGGGGTTTCTGCTGTAGACTCCATGCGAGTCAGCGGTGAGCGCAGGCTGCAGCACACTGCCCAGCTGGTGAGCGATGACCCTGTTGACGTCGCTGAAGGAGATGTGTTTGATGTTGAGCAGCTGACTGCAGATCCTGTGCACCGTGTCGTTCTCGTGCACCAGGATGGCGTCCGACAGCGGGTACAGGTGGGCCAGCGTCAGCACCGAGTTGTAGTTCTGGACGATCACCTGAACACAAAGTGAAGGAGAAACATAAGCAGCAAAGTCTTTTATTTTAAATCATCTTAAATCTCTGCTGGCATTCAGTTCTGTTACCTCCCCTGTCCCGTACGGCCAGGTGAGGTGGTTGAGGATGAAGGATTTCGGGTAGACGTCTCGGAGACACTGAGTAACGTAGGTACCGACCCCTGACCCCGTCCCCCCCGCCACGCTCATCATGGCCATGAGGCCAGCCAGTCTGTCGCAGCGCTCCACCTCTCGTCTCACCAGCTCCTCCACCACCTCTCTGTGCCGAGGACCGTGGACACAAAACCTGAGTGACACAAAAAGCAGGTTATCAGCTGATTCCCCTCCCATTAACATTTATCTCTAAACACAGTTTGATGTTTGTTTTTTTTATGATCTTTGAAATATTAGTTTTTTAGTCTTTTTTTTTTTTTATTTCTAATATCAGACCTGAGCTTTAATGCCTCAGCGAGAGACTTTATCAAGAGGCAAAAAAAACAGAAACATATATAATTCAGTCTAATATTTGAGTGTTTTTTTTTTATTTAACAGAATGAAAATAAAAAATATTGTACTAATCAAAATGTGTTGTTTGAAACTGTGCTCACCCATTGGCCCAGTTATTTCCAGAGCCCTGCTTCTGGCTGAAGTGTGACATGTCTCCGTACCTCCACCTGCCTGAGGTTGCTGCCTTGGTCAAACTCTGGTTTATGACTTTAGGCTCCATGTCTATCAGCACTGCTCTGGCCACAAGATCTGGTGAACACAGAAATGTCCTTTCAAGAAGTATGAATCATTTTCTATGTGGTATTTTTTGTCATAGTTTTAAAAAAAAAAGGGGGTTATTTTTGACACAATGTCATTTTTTGTATTACCCAGACAAATGCAGAAAATTTAACATTTTCCACATATTAAACCGTGCCATGTATATGGTTTACATGTATATATGAATGTTATGATATGAATCTTCTTCACTATATAACACCGTAGGCTCTGTACTCCTAAAATATTTTTCTTACTATATTTTCACTGAAGCACCATCTCTAATGCACTGTTTTGAGCATTTGTTGCAATGTGGTGCGTTCAATGACTGTGTGTAATAGACAGACAGTCGGTTTACAGTCTATGATCCAGACACATGGGAGTTCAGAGGAAGCAACTTTTACCTCCATGTGCAGTCTGGTGGAAGAAGCGCTCGCAGCTCGCAGCGCTGTATGTTTTCCTGTGACCGCCGTGAGCATCGCCGCAGATGACGTCGAGCAGCTCGTGTCCCACCTGGTTACCGCACTGACCCAGCTGAACCGTCACCACGGACATCTTCCTCCAGGAAAACAAAAGATGGAAACAACATTAACATTCAACATTACTCTACAGCGGAGTCGTTAGTTTCATAGTCGGGGCCGACGGTCAGTTATCCACCGGTAAATTCACGCCGTCATTGACAGGTGTCATAACGAGTCACGGAGCTGTTTACACCTTCCTTGTTGTGTTTGAGACAGTTACCGAGCTGCCGCCACAACAGGATGGACCGGAACTTCCGGGAAAAAATCTGACAGTGCTTTCAAAATAAAGGTCATCAAGATACTTTATTAATCCGTAAAGGAAATTGTCGTGTCGTGTCCATAGACTGTAAAAAAAAAAAAAAAAAATAGGTCGTGTCACAGCAGCAGCATTCATACAGACACAAAAGGAAACAGCAACCATTAAATACAGTATGTTATTACAATAATTAAAAACAGATTTAAATAATTAACACTAATTGAGATAAGAACAACTTATTGCACACTATCATTAAAAAATCAATTATTAAAATATCAAAAATTAATCACTGTCTTTCTGTTAGAGGGGTTAACATCTGGAATAATTGTCCTGAAAATATTAAATTATGCTCTAGTCAGCTTTAAAAGACTATAAGAACAACATGATTTCTTGTTACAGTATGGAAAATTAAGTATGATTTTGTACTATTTTGGGTTATGAGCTGTGTACAATTCTGTATTTTGTTGTGATCAGAAATTTAAGTGTAGCTACTGATTAATTTCAAATGTCTGTGACCTGATCCTATTGTATTAATGCGTATATATATTTTTTTTTTTAAGGTAAAAGGGGTAGGGGTATATAAGCTTTGGCTTCAACCTACACCCTTTCGGTTATATAAGCTTGATATAGGCCTACCGAAATAAATACATTCATTCATTCATTCATTCATTCAAAAATATTTTTTGTACCTCTCTGTCTTACATCTCACTGTGTGTGCTTTTTCTAAAAAAATAAAAAAATAAATTAAAAATAAACCTTTAATGCATGGAGTGGGTGACTTTCATTGCTCATGATAGCATTCATTTTTCTGAGCATCCTCACTCCAGCTACCTGCTCAACCCCTTTCCTGAGTTACACCAGTGATGTTACTTGCTTTTTTAATCAGCTTGTTCAATCTGTTCCTGTCAGCTGTAGGAGCACCCTCCCCCCAACACACCACACCAAAAAACACAGCACTGCCATGACAGAGTTAAAAAAGGAGCACAACAGCAGTTTACAAATGTTAAAAGAACATAGCCCTCTCAAAAAGCACAGTCTTTTACTTTTAAATTAAACACTATAATGTATATTTACATTAAAAGGACATTTTGGTATAGGTATTCACATACAATATTCATCAACAGTGTTATTAGGGTTTATCCAGGTGTTTTTGACAGGGACCATGCAGGATGAATAGCCAGTATGGTACTAACACCATTGTAGGACCAGGGGGGCAATAGGATTTTTGCTGGTCTCCATCATTGATTATGAAATTCCATGTTTTGCTTATGAAAATAATAATTGTTTGCAGCTTTACTGTACTCTGCTCCATGTGACAGTAGCCTACTATATTCCACATTCAGCACTTTACTTATCTTTTTCGTATTTCTGTAGTGCCTATCTAGGGTCCTATTTATTCTTCGTTGTATTTTAGATCAGTTTTATTCGCATGACCTAGTGCAACAACTTTTTGTTCTCTGCACACTGCTGTGTATAATTGCATAACAGATGACGATCTAATCTAATCTAATTGAATCTATGATTTAACACAAGGTCCAAGGTTACAGGAAGGAACATGAAGGACATGTTATACTGTAGTTCAAACTGTACACTGTTAGCCTTTTTCCTGCTGTTTTACAGTAACATACTGGCAGCACCGTTGCCTGCTTATTATTGTAAACGACTGTTACAGTAGTTACTGTAAACGGCTAATACAGTATGAAGCAGGCAACGGTGCTGCCAGTATGTTACTGTAAATGAAAACTACAGTATAAAGCAGGCAACGGTGCTGCCAGTATGTTACTGTAAATGAAAACTACAGTATAAAGCAGGCAACGGTGCTGCCAATATGTTACTGTAAACAAAAACTACAGTATGAAGCAGGCAACGGTGCTGCCAATATGTTACTGTAAACAAAAACTACAGTATGAAGCAGGCAACGGTGCTGCCAATATGTTACTGTAAACAAAAACTACAGTATGAAGCAGGCAACGGTGCTGCCAGTAAATTATCCTTACTGTTATACCGTTTTACAGTAAGAAATGTATTACTGAAAATATTGATGTATATTATTGAACTGCAGTGGCCTGTAGATTACTGTAAGATAAAAAATATTTACAGTGATATGCAGTAAATTCAAATTCTTTATTTAAAAACATACACACAAAAAACAGTACAAATTTTGCAATACATAAACTTTTTTAAAAAATCAAAACAGTATCAAATTCAAGTATGAAATTCATAGTTTCGCTAACAACAGTTGTAGTATTTCAGTACAATTAATTCAATACAACAATACAATTCATACAATATGAAAGTACAAAGTGCTTACAAATGTTTGAAACATAAACACTTTTCAAAGAGTTAAAGACTGAATCAAATTTTATGCCATGTACTAACTTAAAGGGACAATTAGGAGTTTTGGAAAGCAAAGTGTTTTCCGACTACATTTCCCATGAGCTTACGCGCACACAGTGAAATTCTTGGACCGGCACAAGATGGAAAAAAGCGAAAACATTTGCTAAGAATGTTTTCATTGATCAAGAATAAAATTCGGAGGTTCAAAGACGATCAGATACCGTCGTAGTTTCGACCATAAACGGTGATTCGACAGCGTTATTCCCATGACCCGCCGGGCAGTGTTTGCGAAACCGAAAGTAGGAAATGCTGGGCGAGCCGACCACTAAATAATATCAAAATTACTATAAAGACAAAACAACATATTTATTGAAAATTGACCCATTAACGAGTGGTAACGTAGATTCATCCACATTAATATGAGACTCCTCGTTGTCCCTTTAAAAAAATTCCCAGGAAAGGTTGAACAATACCTCTAACGATGGGGCAAGGGGCCAGGGGAGGCCACAGACCACAGAGCTTCGTTTGGTGATGGGTGTGTCGATCAGTGGGATGTTGGAAGGACTTCAGTGGAGAGTATCTCTCTGAAGTAAATGAAGGAGATAGTTAGATGGAGAAGATGTGTTTAAAGATCACCTGCCAAGGGCTGGTAAAGTACACTACACTGAACACACAAATGCCACACTATCCAGACCTTAAAGGGACAACGAGGAGTTTCTATTCGGTTATAAAAAAGTCTCACGTTAATGTGGATGAATCTCCGCTACCCACACTTGTTAATGGGTCCATTTTCGATAAATATATCATTCTGTCTCTATGGTTATTTTGTTATTATTAGTGGTGGTGGAAATGCTGGGCGAACCGACCAGCGTTTCCCTCGTGGCGAGTCATGAGAATAACGCCACCGAATCGCCGTTTATGGTCGGAACTACGGTGGTATGTGAACCTCTTTGAACCTCTGACTTTAAATCTTGATGAATGAAAACATGAGTCCGTCTTGTGCCGGTCAAAGAAATGTACGGTGCGCGCGGAGGCTCATAAATGTAGTGTGAAAACACTTCGCTTTTCCAAAACTCCTCCTTGTCCCTTTAATTTGTGTAAGATTTTATCTGGTTTGATTTAGACAGACATCTTTCCTCTGTTAACAAGGCCACATCACTGTATAGATGAAATTTGTTCTTTACAACCACAAATTTCAGAATGTGTGAGATGGTTGAAAGTTTTCCTACCTATGAAATGTATTTATAGGTAGCCATTTCAGGCTAACTAACATCATTCAGAGTAACGTCATGCTAAGCAATTGTTAAAGCAGATAACAGCGGCACGGCCGTTTCGGCTAATGCTGTGTTCAAGGCAGGCTTTTGATACCGTAAGTTACAGCTTCAAGTCACAACTACGACTTGGTAGCGTTCCAGGTAACCCGTAGCTCGTGTTTTTACCGTCCTGTTGTCTGTGAAAGTTCCCTATAACGGCCACTCGTAACTTCCGACCCGTGAACTCGTACCAGATCGAACTGGTATGACTTCACAGGAAGGAAAAACACAAAGTACGAGTTTCCTTGAACGCACCATGAGTTAGCAGCCCCGCCCTTGTCAGGCATCAATTGGTCCTCGTGCTACGTCACCACATTCACGCGCATCCCTTGGCTGCACACACAGCCCTTCATGCCGTTCTCTCCCCTCATTGGATAACACTTGTATCCCACAAGGAAAATTTTCTCCTCGGGTTACAGCAGAGCAGAGTGACGGAGAGACTCGTGTTTAGGCTGAAATACTTCATGTAAGTGATTGCTGACGGAAAATAGGACTATTTAGGACTTATATTAACAAAAACATTCCACTGATATCTGCTTTAATTCAGGTCAAGTTTAATCAAGATGTTTAATTTGTACAATACAACTTACCAGAATCTGACACTCTGGTTAGACAGCCCAGTGCCAGAGGCCCCTGGCCAGTCTAAAGGTTCCTCTCTCCTGTCTGGATTTTTCTGGAGCCTGGTATTCACCTGCTTCTCTGGAAGGTCACTTCCTGCCTCCTGATGCTACAACCAACACAAACAAACAGACACACACATTAAGCACATACACAATTGGTTGCGCCACTTATCAATAGCATTTCCAATTTATACTTTTCCTTACATAAAAACTTACAAATCTCTGGTTAGACAGCCCAGCACTGGAGTTGCATGGCCAGCCTCAAGGTTCCTCTCTCTTGCCTGGACTCTCTTGGAGCCTGGTACACACACCCCCTTCCTTGGAATGTTGCTTCCTAATGCTACAAACAACAAATTAAATAGATGTATAAAGCAATGTATAGATTCAGCTGCACCACTTAATTTATATTCACAAACTATCATACAAAAATTCGATCACTTTCCCATATCTTTATATTTTTTCAAAAAAAAAAAAAAAACTTTCAATACTTTGATACTTTTGCCACAAATTCTGTCAAACTTTTAAGAATTTCAAAGACCTAAGGGAACCCTGGGAGTGTAGTGATCTTTTAGCTTTTAGGTGCTTTGTCCCACCTAATCCAAACTACGGTAGCCTACATTACTAGAAAATACACAAACTGTTGTTTACTGTAAATTATCTATAACAACTGTTATCAACAACGGTACCTTACTTGAAAAATGTATTAGTGTAGTTAGCTGTAAATAATCCAGTAGGTAACCATTTTTGCTTTGTGGGCCCATGATGCATTGTATAAGAGACCAGTATCATACCGTATTTTTGAAATTATACAGTTTTGTACTGTTTTCAATGTTTCTAAGATTTATACTGGGCATTTTAGTTGAAAGTCAAGGCTTTCACAATGGTATTGAATCAAATTAATATTACAGACGCACACACAAGATTATAAATCATAATCTTCTCGACAAGAAACGTGACTGGGTTGGCTGCCTTGGCTCCTCTCTGAACAGAGTGAGTGCAAGGGACGACAATAGCAAGCAGGCTAAGGCTATCCTAGCATGCTATAAAGCTAGGACATTAGGGACAAAAATTAAAAAAAATATTTTAACGGACTCAAGTCTGCAGGACTCACACAGGAGGGCTTGGGTGTTACACCGAGCAGCATACAGCAGTTTGGCCGCATTCAAATGATCATATTGTATGAACATTTATCACCAGAGAGCACATAGCCTAACTAGCTACTTAACCTTACCTCCTGCCATCAAACACAGGCACGCACGCACTCACACACGCACGCACATAGACCCAGGCGAATTAATAATGTTTTGGTGAAATTCATAAGTGGTGTCTATCTAGATATTAATCTTCTACATGACTTTAACAGTTACATAATGTTAGCTAACCTTGGTCGGTAAGTAGCTATGTGTTTGTGACTGTCTGAACATCTCAGGCTAATAACATCATTCAGAGTAATGTTAGCATTATGCTAAGCAAAGGCTAAATCAGGTCAGGTTTAATCAAGACGTTTAATTTCTACATTTAAACTTACCGCAACGGTGTAGCCTCTCTCCACCAAGGTTGATGAATGAACTTTACTTGTCCACCGTCTTCTTCGCTTCTTCGTCCTCTTCTTTTGTTTAACGTAACTGGCAACTGGTGAATGGCTTTTAGATGCATTCCCGCCTAATCCAAACTACAGTACCTTACTAGAAAATACAAAAGTGTAGTTTACTGTAAGTAATCTAGTAAATAACTGTTTTTGTTTTGTGGACCCATGCTACAACAGTATACTACTGCATTTTTGAAATTATACAGTAATATACTCTAGTTTATAATAAAACTCCCATGATGCAATGCATGTTACAGTTTTATACTGTTCAATGTTTTTAAGTTATTTTACTGGACATTTTAAAGTAATTAACTGTAGGTTTTACAGCAAAGGCTAACAGCAACACGTCTGATCAATCAAATTTTATATAGACCCAAATGACAGAGTAAATATAGGCCCACTTAGCCACCACTTAACCCTAGTCAAGACGTAAAGTAGCCTAATGATTTCCTCTGAAATGTGTCTTGTGTATAGCAAAGTATCTAAAAGCTGGTGTTATGTTTAATGAATAATAATCTCTGCTGAACACAGTGGGTGGGTGTGAGCCGTTGCTGCTGATGTCAAAATAAAAGCCCCTGATCTCACTGCCCCTAAACTTTTTGGACATAACATTGACTTTCATAATTAATTAAGGAATTAATAGGTTAATCAATTTCTCCATGTATTGATCAGTTGTTTTTTCTATGAAATGACTTCTTTTTTTTTAATAGAGAAAAACACTCAAAACATTTTCCTGCACCCAAGCTGGTGTTTTCAGATGGTAGATAAAGATATTAAAGTGAGAAAACATTGATAAAGATTTTTTTTATATACCTAATTCAAACTGTTGTACTTCAGTAACACATTTGATCAATCAAATTCTTATAGACCCAAATGGCAGAGTAAATATAGACCGATCATCCATGATATAGACCCACTTAGCCACTTAACCTAGTCAAGTCCTAACATAAGTAAGTTATGCTTTCCTCTGAAATGTGTCTTGCATATAACAAAGTATCTAAAAACTGTTATTATGTTTCATGATGAGTAGGCTAATAATCTCTGCTGAACACAGTGTTTCGATGTGAGCTTTTTTATACAGTCTATGGGTGTGAGCTGTTGCTGTCAAAATAAAAGCCCCTGAACTCGCCGCCCCTTGTGTCCAGAGCGTCGCAGTCAGTGCGCATGCTCAGTGTAGTAGCCGGTTATGGCGGCGGTGTGTATTTGTCCATGAGGTGGGGGGACGCCTGCTGCTGCTATTTCTGCGGTCTGTGACAGAGCGATACGAGCGAAGCGCTGCCATGGCAGGAGTGTTTGACATTGATTTGGACCAGCCGGAGGAAAATGTCTCCGACGACGAGATTGAGGAGGTACTTTGACCGGAGATGTTGTTGCGGGACTTGTCAGAGCAGAAACTCTTGTGTGCACAGCAGCAGCGGCAGCAGCAGCAGCAGCTAGCTGTTAGCCCGGTAGCCAGCCAGCCAGCCAGCCAGTCAGTCAGTCAGCCACGGAGCCACCGCAGGCCTGCTCTGCAGCCGGAGCTCCCAGGCCTTTTTCCAGCTCGGCTTTAGCCCGGGCTTGTCGCTAATAAAGACGCAGCTGTCATTTGCCCTGCTTTTATTTTTCCTCTATTAGCGTTAAGCAGCGCTGAAAACGCACTGGTCGTTGTCGCTGTCACGTAAAAAAAAAAAAAAAAAGAAGAAGGAAGGAAGAAAAAAAAAACATCGCTGTCATGCTGGAGTTGAGCAAGCGAAGCCTTACTTGGCCAAAGGTGCTGCAGTGATAAATGTGGCTCCGTGTGCAACAGTTTATTTTGGCAAGACTCTGACCGAGTGGGACTGTGTGTGTGGACTGACTGACTGGGGGCTGGCGCCTGCTTGTTTTCCAGAGTCTATAAAGGCAGAAACACAGCTGTAGTACTGCAACAGCAGCAGCAGCATCACTACCATGCTGCACACTGAACCAGAAAATAACACTTAATCAAATCAGGTGTAAACACTGCTCTCTGCACGTGTCAAACTCTAGGATCACATGCTGTCATTGTAATAAATAGATGGTGTAAAATGGTGCAATGTTTTATCTGCTCCCAAACTTATAGCCTACTGCATGTGCATGTGTGTTTAAGATGAGCAACTTTTGACCTTTTGCTGAAAGCCTTGCAACATGTTCATGAAGCACAGATTGAGCAACTGTCACATCAAAGCAGCAGCTCTTGTTTGTCAGTGTCACATCACAGCTTCTGTGTGAAAGTGAAACCAAACACCATGTAAACAGCCTAATATTTAGGCTAAACTTGTTGGACATAACATTTATTTATTAATTAAGCAATTAATTGGTTATCTATGGATTGATTAGTTATTTTAAATGACGTAGTAGAGAAAAATTGCATCCAAGCTGGTGTTTTCAGATGTTGCTCAGCCCATAAATGAACTAAGATATTCACTTTATAAAGATAGAGCAGTGTAGAAAAAGAAAAAAAAAACTTTCTGTAATGAACATTTGATTAATTAATTAATCATAACCCCTCTTAATACAGCAAGTTATGTTATAAATCGTGTACTATTACTATCATGGTGTTTAAAGCTCATATGAACATCAAATAAAAATTACCATTGAAGACTTTTTTTTTTTTTTAAACGCACACACATTAATGACAAACTCAAATTTATTGTGTTTTTCCTTTGAGGAACAGATCAACATCATGGATCAGTGCACTGGATTTGAGTTGTGAGTATTCAGTGTGTCTATCAGTGCCATGATTTTATGACAGTTAATGAAGGGAAACAAGCGTGTGAACATTTTTTTTTTTTTTTTTTAAATGTGTCTCCTCAGCAACATGGACGACTGTGAGAAGATCGAGATATCGGAGGACAACGTCAATCAGGGGACGGAGAACATCAGGCCGGAATGTTTCGAGCTGCTGCGGGTCCTGGGGAAGGGTGGTTACGGAAAGGTACATGTGGTAGAACAAGCTTTTCGAGGGTTCACTGAACATGCATACACACACTCCTGCATACACACACTGGTTTGCTTTTGCCTTTATTTTGTGTGCTGCAGGGTTATTGTGACCTATGTTGTTTCCAGCTTTTCATTTGCTTTTCTAAAAATGTAACTCTCCTCTCTCCTTTCCGCGCAGGTTTTCCAAGTTCGAAAAGTTGTTGGCGCTGCATCAGGCAAAATATTTGCCATGAAAGTTTTAAAAAAGGTACTTCATTTTTTCCCATCGTCAGTGTGCCGACACAAACACAATCCTGCTCAAGTCGCATCGAGCAGTGTGATATACGGCTGCTCTCAATTTGTATCCTGTGAACTTAATTGCACGCTTGTTATTACAAATAAACATTATGGTGCTTCTGTCTGCAAATATTGGCCGTCCTTGAAGCCAGCGGTGGGGTAAGATTTCACTGCTAGTTGGTAGATTGCCATCCGTGCTGCTGTGCTGCAGCATTGGCACTTTAACAGCTCTGCCTGAGCCCATTAGAGACTGCTTGATATTCACACTGCTTCTGCTTGATTGGCTGAAATGACCCCAGTGGCCCTTGAAGACCTGTCAGATTTCAACCAGTCGTTTCAATAAGTTAACCCTCAAACTGGCATATGTTTATCTTGTGAGCTTTGACGAAGGCCTGAAGTGTTGGCAGAGAAGCCTGTATTTCTGAGGCATCTCCGAGGGGGAAATCTGTCCTGACTTGTCCAAGATTCTTATTGTAACATATATTCGACGTTCTTGCATTTAGGCTCAGGAGTGACAGCACTTGACAGCACTTTATCAAGTTTGGGAGAGCTACAGAGCTGTTCAAGCCTGTCGGGTTGGTAATTGGGCAAAAATGTAAAGTTCATCTCTGAAGCTGTATGTCAAAGACAGCGTCTGAGTGAATTCGGATTTTACCCAAAATTTTATGTTTCATCTGTAAGAACTGGGCTGTCTACAGAAAAAGTTTCAATGTTCTTGCATTTTGTGGTTAATTTGAACAACAGCAGCATTGTCTATGGATATTCTCGTTCATCCAGATCATCGTTCTTTTCTGGGCAAATTGAATCGTAGGCAACTGGACTTGTATTTGTCCGGGAAGACAAAGCTCAGACTAGCTAGTGCGGACTAGTGAGACTTGTTGCGTACAAACTGATGAAGCCCCTTGGACAAGAGGCGAAACATCTTCCCAGACAAATACAAGTCCAGTTGCCTGCGATTCAATTTGCCCACAGAAGAACAGCAGCAGTGTTGTAGGATTTAACAGCCACAGTTGCCATTACTATGCCTCAGATTTGTATTTTGTGTAATTGCATGTTTTAGGGAAAATATGTAACACGGTGCTATTATAGAAAAGTTACAGGAGCTGAAAATCCAGAATACAATATACAAATTGTAATCAGCCTGATCAAAAGGTGACATCAAAAAAACTCTTAAGCTTTAAAATCAAACGATGGTGTGGCAGCTTCACTCTGCCTGTTGGAGCTCCATCTGTTGTGGTTGTGATGCTCAAAGACGACATTGTTAGTGACAGGCAGCTCTTTAGCTTTCTGACAGGAGTAGTTGGCAAACAAACAGACCCAGGAGAGGAGAGGAGAGGAGAGGAGACGGGGAGTGTTTGTGGAGAGCTGAGGGAAGAGAAGTGCACATCTCAGACCACAATGATGCCCTGTCTGTTAACATTATTATACTCCATGTCAAAATCTATGTATTTAAAGCTGTTGCATTTCTTTAGGAGAGTAATAATAGGGCAATTTATTACCTACATTAGTTCTGCTTCCCAGATGTTGCACAGCCAAACACTCTCATGCAGGACAAACAGGCGCGCAGCTTGTAGTACAGTGATGTAGCCCGCTGACAGGAATCGTTTTTTGGACTCAATTTGGACAATCTCAGTGTCTGTCCACTGGCTCCAGATGTGTGCTGCTGTTTTCCGCCTCCTCCCGACTAACAGTGATCTGTGTTTCTTTGGGCGGGGGGCACCAGGCTATGATTGTACGCAACGCCAAGGACACAGCCCACACCAAGGCGGAGAGGAACATCCTGGAGGAGGTGAAGCACCCGTTCATCGTCGACCTCATCTACGCCTTCCAGACTGGAGGAAAGCTGTACCTCATCCTGGAGTACCTGAGCGGTCAGTACGAGCTCATACACATCCAGTCAGGAGGATCAGTGCTTTTCTGTGCCCGCGTTAAGAGCATACATTTACTTTCACCTGTACAGGAGGAGAACTTTTCATGCAGCTGGAGAGGGAGGGCATCTTCATGGAGGACACAGCCTGGTGAGACTCCTATTCTCATATTGTCCTGTAGCTGGAATCAAATATCACATGCCCTGTGATGCCGTTTAATTTCTTACCAGACTAATTGTGAAGTATTTGTATAATTTTTTATTTTAGGACACCTCAAACGTAGTTAAACTACATTGTAAATCAGTGCATAATAGGGGTGGGAATCACCAGATGCCCTTCGATATGATATTATCACGATACTTGTGTCTCAATACGATATTATTGTGATATTGAAAATATTGCAATATGCTGCAATATATTGCGACTTATTGGCTTTTTTCAACTGCAAATGATGTCTCCAAATGAAAACTTTGTTAACATCTGTTTTTTCTAAGAAGATAAACTTCTTAGCCGTTCAGATCTATATTTGGCGTCCCTGTATCAATACAATATTGCCTTGCAAAACATCGCAATATTGTATAAGGTATATTAAACTGCAGATAAGTGAAAATAGTCAAAATAAACCTGACCCTGAACATTATACATAATAATAACACATGCATACCTGTTTTTCTCTGTAGTTTCTACCTGGCCGAAATCTCCATGGCTCTGGGCCACCTGCACCAGAAGGGCATCATCTACAGAGACCTAAAGCCTGAGAACATCATGCTCAACAGTCAAGGTGTGTGTCTTTTGTCCAATATTATATCGGTATGCACAGTAGTACAGCACAAGTAGCAGCATAAACGTTTGTGCTGGTTGTGATTTAATACAGATGTACAGTATGTGATGTATCCACCACATTCATTCATGACTGTGTCTGTTTGTGTGATGATTTCCTTCCAGGCCATGTAAAGCTGACCGACTTCGGGTTATGTAAAGAGTCGATTCATGATGGCACAGTGACACACACTTTCTGCGGCACCATCGAGTACATGTAAGCTGAGCTCACTGATTCAGTCTCTTACATACACATATGAATCATTACCTCTCAAGACATGCACTCCTTCACTTCATGCTCATTGATGATCTTTACTGTTTTAACTTAAGTGCATAATCGTTGCAGGGCTCCAGAGATCTTGATGAGGAGCGGACACAACAGAGCAGTGGACTGGTGGAGTCTGGGCGCTCTGATGTACGACATGCTCACAGGAGCGGTCAGTTAAAAAAAACATTGCAACATAAAAATGCTTTCTGATTCACTCTCATTAACGCACCGTTATAAATTATTAATCATAATCTGGCATGTTTGAGCAACCCTGATTTGTTTTTGTGTTTTTTTTTTCACACTGCAGCCGCCGTTCACTGGTGAAAACCGAAAAAAGACCATCGACAAGATCCTGAAGTGCAAGCTCAGCCTCCCGCCCTACCTCACACAAGAAGCCAGAGATCTCCTCAAACGGGTATAATAATAAAAAAAAACAACTAAACATGCAATTGTTGATGTTGTTAATGTGTATCATTGTCTGATATTTGGCTGCTGGTTGTGCAGTTGCTGAAGAGGAACGCCTCAGCACGGCTCGGAGCAGGAGTGGGTGACGCCACAGAGGTGAAGGTAAGAGCAGGAGATCCACCACTGATGTCACTGAGCACTACAACAGAACATACTGAGCTGTGAAGTAAACCAGGGGAAGTATATATGTATGAATGAAGCTTCTTTAGCTGAAATGCTCCATTTTATGGTCCTTTTTTTAGACTCATCCCTTCTTCCGACACATCAACTGGGAGGACTTACTGGCTCGGAAAGTGGAACCTCCCTTCAAACCTTTCTTGGTGAGTATTTGAGGAAAAGACCACAAGGGTTTCTGAAGTGGTTACTTGTGCTTGCAGTTTCAAATGAGAAACTGAAGAATGTTAAATGCTGCAGTTGGATTTCTGTCAGTTCACAATTGATGCTACCCGAGTCGCTCTCATGAGATCACGACAGGGCGTAATTCTGGTGAACTGCTGGGATTAAACCGACCGAGTAAGTTTTCGGTAATTGAAGCCAGGTGTTCTCTGGTTTCAGACGTGCTGATGCATCTGCTCATGTTGCAGCTCCTCACCTGTGTTTGCCTCCCTCTCTTGTCTCTTGTCTGTGCAGCAATCAGCTGAAGACGTGAGTCAGTTCGACTCCAAGTTCACCAGTCAGACGCCTGTCGACAGCCCCGATGACTCAACCCTCAGTGAGAGTGCCAATCAAGCCTTCCTGGTAACTCCCACAACCACAATCTCTCCTCTTTTTTTATCATTAAACATCACCAGCTTCACAGTTTTATGAACTTTTACATGCAAAAACTTAACCCATGTTTACCTCCCGTGTCGTCACTTGTTAGGGTTTCACGTATGTTGCTCCTTCAGTCCTGGGAAGCATCAAAGAAAAGTTCTCGTTCGAGCCAAAAATCCGCTCACCTCGACGGATCGGGGGAAGCCCAAGAACACCTCTCAGGTACGTGAACACATCCTGCTGCAGCTGGCACTCCAGACACACACTCATGTTTTAGTTGAGGTGAGACCTGGCATCACTTTGCTGGTATGAATTTTAATATGTTTTTCCTTTACAGTTCATATCAATGAGTTGACTATATCTGTGGTTTAGCCACCACATTCTCAGAAACACAGGTTGTAATGCACCTCTGTGAGATCTCCCCTGTTTTATTTATTTCAGTCCAGTCAAATACTCAGGGGACTGCTGGCCCCGGAGCCCTCTCCTCACCAGCGGAGGACCGAGCGTCCTCCAGTCTCCTCAGGACCAGGCCATGGAACTGTCCACCCCAGAGCAGATGGACGTCACAACCAGCTCCGAGGCCTCGGCCCCTCTTCCCATCCGTCAGCCCACTGGGGTCAACCATGGTCAGATGAAGCAGCAAGCCTATCCCGTCGTAGCCAAACGGCCCGAACATCTACGTATGAACCTATGACCCACCACGCCTCGTTAGGAGAGTTTATTTCTTGACTCTTTTTTTTTTTTCTCTTTATTTTCTTTATTGATATTTTTTAAGAAACAAAGCAAAAAGATATGGATGCTAGAGACAATGAAAATCAAAACTTGCACATCCGCACACTACATATACTTTCACAAGCTGGAGTTTGTGCGTCGGTCTGGGACTCGGGCGTGCTGCAGTGAAGAGCTACCAACGACATCACCATCTCACCACTTCTCCCCTGACACCTCAGGTCCTCAGGACCTTTGTCTTCTGACACCCCCCCCCCCTCCTCCTTATGCCCTGAACCCTCTTTCTCAGATGAGCTACCTGGACTGGAAATCTTTTGAGGATCTTTTGTGTCATTGTGAAATCAAAGGCGATAATTTATCTCACAGTATGCAAGCAATTAAATTGCTGCCGGTCCACTGTACAAGATGACGTCCAGAGTGCTTTGTGCTATGAGTGAATGCCATTGGGAGATTCTGACAGTATTTCAGACTAAAGTGCTTCCTGGCTCTAAATCAAATTATAAGAATTAGGCTCATGATTGAAAAAGATCAAAGAAAATCATCATTGAGCAGCAGACAAGCAGAGGTTGTGGTACTGACTAATATAGCTTTATGTCTTACGGTGTTCTGCAGAATGGTTGCATTAACTGTGCTATACATCAGTGATGAATCAGAGAGCCTCAATTAAAGAAGGAAAAAAAACCTCTTGACTTTTTTACATTCTTTGAGCATTGGTGTTGTGGATGACTTGTGGAATGGCTTATTTGATGTGGGATCCATACTTCAATTATATGCTCTTCAGGCGTACTTCACTATGGGATGTATCACTGGAATAAATTGGCATCACCAGACATAAATCAGCTTGATGCAACGTAAACTTGACTCACTTAACCATCATCACCCCAATCGTCAAACTGATCTCGGTGCTGCTTTGTGTGACAAACCCCAAACCCCCTCCGACCCCCTAGCCTCCGTCTGGCCACGCAGGAGAGTTGGACCCCATCCGACCCCCTGGAGTGAATTCAGACTGGGAGAACGAACGGAGCACCAGTTGATCTGGACACCGTCTGCAGTTGTGGGAGGAGGGGGGGGGGGGTTGTAATGCTCCAGAAAACTCGGGGCAACATTTGCAGCCTCTTGCATCAGCATTCACTTGTTTAGGAGGGAAGTTTTAGAGTTCCCGAAAAGCAAGGAAAATTCTAATAAAATGCAAAAAAATTCAAAGCGCATTGTGTTTTTTGTATATGTCGATAGTCATCTGTTGTCAAAGTGTCAGGGAAAAACAACCTCACAAATGTGCATTTTTTTTTATTACATATAAGATTTGCTTCAAATCTGATCAACATTGCATCCTATGAATCTCAAAAATCATCACGTTCTGCATGTTTCTCGCTATAAAGTCACCCTGTTGGGGATTTGGACTCATCGTAAACAAAAATTGTGCGAAATAGAAAAAGAAAAAGAAGAAACATTTCAATTAGAGTTATGAGGTACCATTATGGGATAAATTAAAAACAGATTTTCCTGTAACTGAAGTAACAGCAGTTCACCACCACAGAAGAGCCAATTTAGTGGACGAATATGAAACCCCAGTTTAAGAATTTATAAAAAACTAAAGCAAATGTTGCACAAATGATAAGTCTATGATAACATTTTCAAAATAAAAACAAAATCCAAACAGCAAACACAGTGCCCTGTTAATGGCAGAGAGGCTCTCAGGATGAGGTGTTGTCATGTAACTGGCACCAATGAAACACGAAAGGCCCGATAAACATCACAGCAAAAGTAGGCAAAGGAATCTGTAATTATACAAAGTGATTAAAAAAACCCATGATCCTCTTTCTTTACAGCAACCTAGATTGTGCACTTCAACATTTACATGACAGAGCAGTTGGATTTTCACTGGCTTTCAGAGAAAATACTGTAACATTCACTTCTATGTACAATATGCAAAACCTAAGCAGAACATTTGCTCATCAAGTTTCTCACCAGGCTGCTGGTCTGGGATCTCATTTATTTTGTGGGAAATAAATTTAGTGATTTTTTTTTCTTTTATAGGCCACAGCAAATTATAAAACCCTAAATCTGCCAGTAAGGCTTAAATTATGTGCTATTGAGGTTCATTAAAACTTCCTGTCTAGAACCAGGGAAGCTTCATACCTGCTTAACCCAGTGACGCTCACTTCTGACTGGCCTCAAAGACGCACCACGATAGGCTTCATAGATATTAAGATATTTAAATCAGTCTGTGCATCTGCTGTAATTATCTGCTGCATTATGAATCTGCATCCAGGATACTGGCCTCTCACATACATTGTATCATAACAGCAGACTCTGTGACACCTGCATGGACTCTCAATAAAACTCATTACCAACCAGAAGCCTTATTCATAACCAAGGTGTTTTAACAGTTAAAGCTGTGCTGTCATATATTACTACTGATGATCTGACTTGGCCCAACGATGGGTAAAGCTAATATATAATTAAGGAACGTCTGGAAAAATAAATGATTGCTCCAACAAAAAAAATCTTCATTGGTGTCATGGTTATATAATATGCATAAATCACTGTGCAAAGTAAATTCTTCAACAGGAATGTGTACCGAGTTTCAGACTCTGGTATGTGAATTAAAAAAAAGAGAAATAACGGAAATAATAATAATGTGTAAATAACTACAGTATAATATGACAACTGCATCCTCAAATGACCGTTACATTCCCTGCCTTGATTATTTAACAGTTCAGATGAGCTCACATGGGTTTGACTCTTTGCTGGATGTTTTCAAAGGCACAAAAACTTGAAAGGAAAAAAAAAAAAACACTAACATAAGATATAATGATCGTTTTTTAAAAAGTTGGTACGGATCAGTCAAAAAGCAAATGAAGTTCTTCTGATTTGGATTACCAGATGGTTTGAGTTTAACAGTATTACGACAGTGCAGATAGTTTGAGCCCAGAAAATGAAGATATCTCAGATATATCACTTTTATTCACACGTCCTATTTCACTATGTCAGTGCTCCTGCATCGTTGACCTAAATACCAAAGTGAGGCTGCAGAATTAGAGACACTGCAGAGTCACTTTTGACTCAGATGAATTGTAGATGTTTGTTAAGTGTGCGGAGACTTTGACTGACACGGTTCGTTCAGATGAGTAGGTTTCCTTGTCTTTTCCCTTCAGTGTCCTTTAATATAGAATAAACAACCACAGGCCAGAGAGATAAACATGAGTGTGACGTATCGAGTGTTTGCTAAAATCCCTTTTACGAGGTTTCTAAACATTGAAGGGCTCTTTCAGGAGGTTATATTTCCTGCTGTTTGTCTTTGGATGATTAAAAAGTATCAAACCCAACCATCAGGTGATCCATTCAAGTTAAAACATACAAACAAAGTACTCTTTGACCTGCTCTGGTTCTGGTGAAGCTATTTCAAGCAGCAGAATGAGGTTTAAGCAAAAAAAACAAAAAAACCCCCGACAATTTGAAAATTTTCTACACAAGGTTTTCACCAGTCGAAGCAGTTGATTTTAGTTTTCAGGAGGACACCGTTACAAGAATTGTGTGTTTCTTCAGATTTATGTACGTCAGGGAGACAGAGGCAAGAGTGCGTGGGAGCGGGTTGTTTTTCTGAAAAGAGCAGCTAAAGCAGGACCAGGTAAACTAAACCAGACGGATGAGGATGGAATGAGAGTATGTCCAGCATTGAGCTGTTGTTTCTGTGTTTTGGAGCAGTATATGGAGAGATCCAGTGCATCAGGAGGAGTCTGTGGTGCTGCTGCTGACGATTGGACTGGTGTCACTGCTGCAGTCTGCACCTCCAGGCTGCTGGGCTCTCGTCCTGCAGCCGCCTCATTTTCTTCCCTAGCCAAACCCACCAGGCCAAACCAATCACAACACACACCACCGACTCCACATAGTAGCCGTCCAGTGTCGTCACGCAAGCTCCGCCTTCCTTAACACACAGCTGGAGATGAGAAGAGAGACAAAAAGAAGAACAGTCATTTAAACACTTTCTGGATTAGAACACCTTCTTTGCTTGGATGTATATTATCTAGTTTGTGAATGAATTCTTTGTAACAAGGGGTAGACAGTATAAGTTGGCTTCTCTCTGCCCCCTTTCATTCAAGAGTTACAGTATTGTCATTATTTTTATGAGTTTTATTTTTTATTTTTTGTTTTTATGCTCGATAAATGAATGAAATAAATAAATAAACTAAACTATACTAAACTAAAACATACTGCACTCAGTTTGGCTGTATCCTCTCCACTGCTCACTCACCCCTGCCTCCTCTGGAGAGCCGCAGCTCTGGCCCGCGGCCCCCTGGCACTCCTTGGAGGTCAGTGGATCCACCATCCACAGGGCCACGGTGGAGGGCCAGTTTCCCCCCAGGTTAGTGACTGTGTTCAGCAGCGTCATGTAGGTCCCACCAATGAGCGGGTCGCTAACTTTGGCATGGAAGGCCATGCAGGCCACGTACATACTATACAACGCCACCTGGAATTAAAACAACCTAAGTTAAAGATGAACAACTCTCAAAGAAACAGTTAAAAAATAAACAATACTGCTTTTTCAGCTTCTTGTTGTTTTTTGCATACCTAGGCAAAACAACGATCAGATACAACAAATATCACAATACAATCTCCTGCTGATATTTTCTGTTGCACAGTGACATCTGGAGGCAGAGTTAGGAAATAATGTTATCAATAAACTGGGTAACAGAGATAGATTTGACAGAGCACTGTCTAAAAAAAATAACAAGAATAAGTAATGCATTTTGTTTTTGTCTAGTGTTTGAAATGACACAGTTGTACAAACAACATAAAAATAGCCCGGTCACAGCAGACATTTTGACTTGCTGTACTTGAGAAGGTAGGTAATACTAATAGCGATGGCTGTTAATTCATGAGTGTGACAGTGAGACAGTATGTAAAACGCCAGTACCCTGAAATGAAACAGCTAAATGCAAATTTCATATCATCTGTGCTTTTCCTAATGTGAAATGTCAAACTCAACTCAAAGAAACCTCGAGCAGACCTGAAAATGTCACATACCAGAGACTGAAGTATAGGATGAAAACAGGAGAAAGTAACAATAATAATAATACTAATTGGTAATAATGACAGAGGAATAACAAACCTGATGCACTGCGTAGCTCAGCAGCACTACACTGTAGTAGTAAACAGGGAACTCTCCATCTTGTTTTACAGAGGAAGTCCACCACACCAGCAGAGCGTACTCCAGGCCTATCAGCAACCTGAAACCGCGAACAACCCTTTTTAGTTTACTGAATGTGTGTGTATACGTGGGTTATTGTGTGTGTGCCTGTGTGTTTGTGTGTCACAACCTAAAGGGAAAGGCCTTATAGAAGACGTCCAGAGGTCGCGGCCCTGCTGTGTATTTACTGATGATGACTGGTAGGAGGATCTGCAGAGGCACCATGGGCACCGCCAACAGTGCAAGCTGCTCCTTGGGAACTCCGGCCTCCACCAGCTTCAGGCCTGTCACAGCATCCGCTGCAGAGAAACCAATCTGACACACAAGAGAAAACATTCAGTTGACATTACAGTATCCAATTTCAACGGCAAATATTTACAAGGAAATGCTCACTTACCTTGGCAGTGAGGAGCAGGACGCAGAAGGTGAAGACTGTGGGCATCTTGATAATAGAGAACAGCAACTGGTAGGTTTCCGTAACACTCTGTGTCTCCTCCTGGACTCTCCTCTTTCCTTTGCCGTGCTCATTTTCACTTTTAAAAATGGCTACCAGTGTCGTGGAAACCAGGAACACCATTCCCCAAAAGAACAAGAAGTCTGCAGCAGGGCAACAGAAAAAAAGCATCACAAAACCGACTTTATTCAACTTTAAATTACTCTTATCTGGTACTTTATTAGAAAAGTTATTAGTTGTCTTTGTAGTCCAACAGGTGTGGGATAGGAAATACCTGACAGGGTAACAATGCCGGTGTCCTTGGGCTCTGTTCTGAGGTATTTGTTGCAGAAATCAGCCGACTCCAGAGCCAGAAAGAGCACATTCCCCAGGAAGTAGCCAGCAGTCTGGCCTACAGAGTTGCACGTCGACGCATAACCCACATTTTCCCTAGATAACATGGTCAGGGCCCAGCCATCCACAGCTATATCCTACATGTACAGAGAAGGGAGAGCAAACGGAAGATGGGAAACTATCCATTTGAATTTATAGCTTTCTTGATATATCTCAGTGTTTACGACTTCCTACCTGTGTGGCTGCCAGGAAGGCGAGCATAAAGAAGACTCCGGTGAGTGTCACCACTTTTGGTCCTCCCTCGCTCTGCAGCAGTGAATTGACCGTTAGAGACAGGTAGAGCATGAAGAGGCCCAGCAGGTACTGTGTGGGCACCAGCCATGACTTCCTGTAGACAGAGAGAGGGAGGTGGAGGTGGGCATTGAAACAATTAACAAAAGCAAGCAAATAAAAACAGCCAAGAATGCAGATGATATCCAAAGTTTCTTACCTTCTACCAAACCTGCTGAAGTAGAGAGCATCCACCAGTGGTGCCCAGAGAAGCTTGAGGCTGAACGGCCAGAAGACGAAGCTGAAGAAGGCTTGGTCTTTGTAGCTGACGCTCTTGCTCTGTAAGATCAGAGGGATGCTGCCGGCCAGTCCCAGAGGAATCCCCTGCAGCACATAGAGGAACAGGAGAAGCGACACGTTGCCCAGCTCTGCGCGGATCCCGGGCTGGACTCTGTGCCTCCTCTCCTCCAGATCCGACCCACTGATCAGACCCTCCGCCTCCTCCTCGACGTCTCGATCGGAGGTACTCATCTCTCCCCTTCTCATGCTCTCATTCGGGAGGGCCGTGCCCCCCACCTTCCTCTGCCGTCCGTTTTTGTGCGTGACCACATGTGAGGGCTCCATGTTGGAGCAGGGGGCATCAAACCTGCTGTGCCCTCAGCAAATCTGAAGACAAAGAAAGAAGAGACAACAGCTGAACGGACTGCTGATTTACTTCAAGTCTCTGAAATAATAATCATCATCATCATCATCATCATTGTCCACAATGTGGAAATTTGTCTTCGGCTTCACAAATTGTCACATAATAAAAAACACAATAAATAAGTTACACATCATTCAATACACATAACAATAATGAACAGTACTGCTACAATGGATATCCTGTATCATTTGAATCCCACTCAGATTAAAAATGATAATGAAGCAGAGCTGTACAGAAAATAAATACATTATTTAACAGCCATGAAAGAAATAACCTAATCAATAGCTGCTTTCTACTCATGTTACACACTTGATATCTGTTTGCAGACAAACCAAAAGTTATGACAGACGGTCACTAATGAGCTGAAAAGTGACATGTGAGCACTTGACTGTGTTGACTTAAAAACGGGCTTGTTCATCACAATAAAAAGACGAACTCAATGTCAAGTGCGTGAATGATTCTCAAACACATGCACAGATTGAAAGAGAGCAATTAAAGCAAATTATAGTGTAGTTAGCAGCTGTCACCTTCAAACGACCATGTCTGGCGCTGTGTTAAATTTAAAAAAAAAAAAAAAAAAAAAAGGACAACATATACGGTGAAATTGATATTTCGCTATATCACAACAGAACACGTATAAAGACGTAAAATAAAAAAAGGGACAGATCTACAGAATTAAAAGTGGAAATGAAAGCAGACAGGACAGAGAGTGGATGAACTCATGCATACCTGCTGGTGATGACAACATGCCAAATCAACACAAACACAAAGAGCTGAATCTACACCGGAAATCACATTTATTCACTCGCAAAGTTGCGGCGGCGGCTGAAGATAGAGACAGAGAGAGAGGAAAGCAGAGAGAGTCAGTCTACCGTTTTACTCAAGACAGGTTACATCGGTGAACATCAACACAGGAGAGAAGCAGGAAGTGCGGAGCGTGCGACGTCCAAATGTGTCCGGCGCCTACAGCTGACGTGTCAAAAGCACGAGTGAATTGTGTCCCCCCTTCAACGCAAATACACGTCTGTCATAAAACATAAATAGGATGAATAAATGAGAAACATAGGCTACAGCCAATGTAGAGAAATTTAAACAGCGACACACTAGAGGAAGTATGGTATCACAGTTAAATAAATCAAGTAATAATACCACAATTAAAAATCAAACTACAATAAAGTCAGTCTATGCTAGAGTAGACACACATTTAATGAATTTATAGTTTAGTTTAGTTTAGTTTATTAGTTTAATAAGGGACAATGTGCAATTACATTAATTATTTAAAGGAAAAAAAATGAAAAGATGGTTGCACCAGATTTAGCTCCCAGCTAATTTCCATCTGTAGTCCCTACACATAACATAAAAGTAATAAAATACACAGAATAAAAGCTATTATACAAAGAGAATAATACATTTTTATTTTTTGGAGATGTCAGACTGGGCTATATCAATAAAAAAAAATAAAAAAATTTTTTTAAATCAATAAGAAAACTCTAAACTCTCTAGCCCTAAATGTTATGTTTTCTGTAATTTCTGAAGAACATGTTGTAATGGGACTTTGTCAGTAGACCCGTTAACATCCATTGTGAGCATATCCATGTGAAATTATTAAAATATTAAATATAAATAATGAAAATAGGAATGCTTAAGTTGATTTTAGTCTATGATTTTATTTTTTATAGAAGGATAGATGAATACTTGTTATAGATGGATAGGCCCACTCATTTCTACAAATGACCATGGATTGAACTTTTGTAATTATTATTAATGATAATGATGATGATAATTTTATTTTTAAGCACCTTTCAAAACAGAGTTACATTAAAAACAGTTAATACGAATAAAATGGTTTGAGTTTTAAGAAGTGACTTCAAAGAGGATACTGAGCTTAATTAATATTAAATTCCTTTTTATTTAACCATTTTTAAGAAAGTTACACTACGGTATATCATTATGTTATGAAATACAGTGTATCAAATTTGAAAGGCTTACATGACATCTGTGCAAACTAGGAAGGACAAAATATCTTAAAAACAAGTAAGCTAAATATTTAAGATTTCCTGATTTACACACATGCTCAAATGAGTTTAGCATATAATGAAGAACAAAGATGTGAAAGTTTGGCGTGCATTTCATTCAAATCAGTGCAGGTTTTGGGATTCAGCGTCAGACCACTTTAAAAGTGTGACCTCCTACTGACCTCTAGTGGATGGAGCCGGTTTAACCTGCTAATAGCTTTGAAGAGCCAATGTGTAGAGTTTAATGACAACCAGGCAAGGGGTTGCAGATTGTACAGTAACCACTTAAATACCCCCTCCTTTCTCTTCTCATTTTCCAAATGTGATTGTAAACTAGTGAAAACACAGAGATGAGTAACTTGATTTGCTGTTCTGAGACATTTCATCCTGTTGTCCTGAACATTTCAGACAAGAGACATTACGTGATCATCGACAGAACCAGCACTTGTGGAGTTGCCACCTGCAGCTGGATACCCTCCAGTCTGGCCTGTGGGGCCAAGATGATGTGTTGGGGCCTGAAGCTCTTGTCTGATCTACTGACAGCAGCAGCACCCTCACTGAGTCTTCTCTCTGGAGGCTCCTCCAGGGCTCTTGAGCTGCTCCCTCTGCTCTCAGTTGCCTGCTAGAGAGATGGACGAAGGGAGGGAGGACAGGACCAGGCAGGGCTGTTGTATAAGGGAGAAAGGTGATAATAATTCTAGGGGCCCAGCGACCAGTAGGGCCCACAAAAAAACCCAGTAGTCTAATCTTTGTATGACTGAATTATTCTGCATAAGACCCTGACTAATACTCATAGTAATGCTGCATTGGCATCAAAACAAAGTAGGCTAAATAAAAAATTATAATAGGCCTACATACGTAGTCTAAGAAAAAAAGTGGAAAAGTCAGGGGCCCACTTTAGTATTCTTTCAGGGGGCCCAGAATTCCTAGCAACGGCCCTGGGACCAGGTCAAACTAGTTCATCTAAGCCTGCTGCTGTTACATCAGTGTATTCAATCTGTCTGCTAACTGTGTGAATGGATCATTGTGTGACCTCTGTGGCTGACCTGGATATCACACTGCTCTGTTTTACTATAAAATGGTCCCCATGTGAGCACTGAGTAGAGTCATTGCTTAATGATTAGTACACACACAGGGAGACTGACTAAATGCATTACTATATGCTATTTTGCGCACGGCATACTTGAATATTGCTGAGGTTTTTTTCCCCGGTCCCAAACTGTACTCCCCCACAGGAGCATAGCCTGGGAGCTGCTTTTTGTTTTTCTCCTCTCCTCTCCTCTTGTTTCTCCCCCCTCTTAGCACCAGTCATCCTGTTATGTCTGTGTTATTGTATGTATTGTATGCTGTATACAGTATGTACGGATGGGTTGATTGCTGTAATTTCGCTGTACTTGTATAGTGACAATAAAGGCCGATTCTGAATAATAGTACAAAAAGGTAATCTAACATGAACACAGCATCACAATCTCAGTTAGCGCTTACTAATATAGCCGATACAGACTATAGAAGAGATACTATTGCTGATGCTCAGGGGTCATTTTAGGCAGGATTTAAATGATTTGTAATTAGTCTCCTAGCAACAGAGGGATCCAGTGCAGCACATCCTAACTAATTAACTAATTAGCGCCACCTGGTGGATATTCCAGAGCTGTAGGGTTTCTCCACTACTGGGGTGGCTGAAGACTGCCTCTGATACGTCATTAAAATGAAACCTTTTGTGAATTAAGATAATAACTTTGAGGAAAAATAGCACATGTGTAATGAATGTGGATGTTGAATAGTGACATCCACATGAGATGTCACTGTCAGAATCAAGATGCTTTAGTTTTCTTTTTTGTTGCTTTGTTTTCTCCAAACTTTAGGCCTATATATAAATTCATCCTCAATGACAAACAAATAACATTGAACATGGGGAGAGAGGATTTTAAGGCTTTGTAGAAATTCATAGTCTGGATGGCTTTTTTATTCGTCAGTCCTGTTAGTGTTTCAAAGTAGCCTACATCTTCATTTCATTCTTACATTGGTGGACATTGGGTTTCCTTTCTGTCGATTTGCATTTATGAATAGAATCTTCCATATAAGGTAAGAAGGTTTAATACGTGACTTCGGTCCATATCCTATTTCTCAAAGTAAAAAATAACATCCCTTTTTTGCAGGTTGATCTTAATCCCACACAGCGATTCAAACATATTTTCGACATCAATCCAGAAGAACTTTATGTCGATACATTCAAGATGCTTTAGTACCTCAACATGTAGCCCTAACCCTGACACACATCCCCACATCTCACTCGACTCTCCTCACACAGCCACTCCGACAAGTCTCTGAACAACAGAAACACATTAGATTTACTGATCAGTCGGAGGAGGTACCAAATGCACAGTCGGCAGAACAATACATGGTCGTCCAGGCATGAAGACCTGCTGCAGGGGAGGATAATAAACAGGTGTTAGATAGAAGACAGATGTTATTGCTGCTCCCAGCAGAGAGGCAGAGGCCAACAGGCAAAACAACATCTCAATAACTCTATGCTCAATAACGCTATGATGTGACCTGCTTCTGTGGCAACACTGGACAGGGGGAAGTTCAACAAACAGGATCAGATCTCCTGAGAGCAGTATATGTCTGTTTCACATTTCCACATGACTTCGGCCTTCAGGGGTGTAGACTTCCTGACAGGAGACCAATGTGTCCAGCAGAGGGAGCTTCATGCTAACGTCATAGGCTCTCCAACACTTCTTGGTGTGATTTTTAATGAATAAACTGTAGATTTGTTGAGGGTGACTGCGCTTTTTCACACTTACACAGACACCATGTCATCAGCAAGAGAGTTTTGAGTGTTATACTCAGTTTTCAGTGTGTTGTACATTGTAACTTCTCAGGTCATGTTTGTTCCAGCAGCACAAACATCACACCACAGTCCTCTGCCTAGTGTTGATTTCCCCTCAGCCCTACATGAATATTTTATAATATGTAGCTATATAGTGAATTGCTGAGGTTAGTCATTTAAAGAATAAGGTATTTAAGTGCAACATAAAACTCAAGATAATGTTCCAACTTATTGCAAGGCACATTTTTACTTTCTGCACAGAAAGATACACTGTTGATGATGTCAGTGCTGCTCTGCTGTGGTTGTGGATGTGAGTTGGCACACCACACATCTGCAGCTTGGTTGGGATTCTGCTTAGTTCAACACAACCATGTTTGAACGCTGAACACATTTCTTCTCTGTATATAAATGTCAATTTCCCTTTTCAACTCTTTGTAATTAGTCTACTTGTGTTTTTATATATTTGTTTGTTTATTGCTATAATATGGCATTACATTTGACAGCAAAATGTGATCACTCTCACACTTGCAAATTAAACAATGTTTGTGGGCTACAACTTGAAATGTCAGTCTGTGGAATCAAACATTACACCATGTCCAGTACATAGGTATGAACTACTGATTAAGATAGATTTTTTTCTGATTAACATACTGTATAGGCCTTTTAGATAAGACATTTCTTAAGTCCCATGACAATATATAGTTTCTTCTATCAACACAATAATAATGTTTTTGTCCTTGGTCTAAATTGGTGAGATTCAAAAGAGTGACTTCCAGGTGTTGGCTATTTTTTTAAACTCTGGATCCAAATCAACATGCACAAAAAAGAAGAAGAAGAAAAAACAAAGAAAAAACTACCGTAAAATCATAATGGATCTAAAATCTAGTAACAGATTTAAAAATTCCTTGAATGGAAACCGTGCTGAAACCTCCTCGATCAAAAGATCCTTTAGTGACAGTCATGATGCACCCATTACACCACATTTGAGTTAGAGTAATGAATGACGGCACGGTCTGCCTTGTGGTTGCTATGAGTGCATGTGAAGCTGCTTATCCTCACAGATGGCATGTGACAACACACAGGCATATTCGGGTGGATCAGCATGTGATAACAGGAGCACCATGAAATTGTGTAGCTGTATCCATGTAAGAGGGTTTATGGAAGTGTCAATAGTATAACAAGATGTCCTTGTATAGTGAAAGATAATACACCTTATTTACCACACAATATCAGGATGCCTTTGGTGTTACTGCTCTTATGCTGCAGACACAAAGCTGTGTTCATCCCAGAAGCCATTTTACTGATTTTCAAGGATGGATGGAAGGAGGGAAAAGCAGGCAGCTACCAGGAGGCCCGGCCGAGACCTTCAGCAGACCCCCCCAAAAATCCAGGTAGCTATATTCTCTATAGTTTAAGTCTATATCATGTGGTTACCTACAATTGTATTAGAAATGTGTAACTGCAACCATATTCTGTGCAGAAATGCACAAAAAACATACACACTCCAGAGGCTTGAGATAAGTTTTTGACCGTTTTAAATGTTACATAAATTAGGAATTAATTATTAAAACTGTTGCCAATTGATTTTATGTCAACTGACTAATCACTTAATAAGCTTAATCATCTCCACTCTTAAGTATAGATACTGGTTGGTTACAGGGTGCAAGGGGAAATAAATGAAACTTGACATGTAGAGCAGAAGTCAAGTAACCAATTAACCTGTCTGTGGGGCCCAATAATAATCTTTTGATGAGAGAGGTTAATTCAGCCATCGCCTAGAGCCTCGGGGGCCCAAACAGCCCATAGTCACAATGTTAGTGAATGTTTGCCTTTGTTGCTCCTCTGTCTACATGTCTAGTGGAGGATCCTTATGTATGAACCAACAGGGGCCCACTGTGGTATCTTGCATTGTTGCTATAGCTACGATAATATTTTTTTTTTTGAAAGAGAGGTTAAAGTTTGGCCAGTGCTGACAGACAAATACCAGCCAACCAGACATGAGTATTTTCTGTGCAACCATGGTAATTTTTGTCTGAATATAACATATTTTCTACCATTTCCAAACTAAATGTCTTAGAGAGAAAGTAATCCCATACAGGAAAGAAATACCTACTGCACATCATGTTTGAACCAAATTAAGATTATGCTAAGGAAAATAAAAAATTAGAAGCCAAAAATGCCAGATGACCCTAAAAGAAACCTCTGAACAAGACACATGAAGAGGAAGAGACCTTGGTGTAACCCATACTTGGAACACACAGTGCAGCAGATGTGTTAAAGTACAAAAGGTTCCTCACACATACTTGTTGCTTCTGCCTGACTGAGTCTGAGGTGTAGGCTCCAGGGTTTGGTGACATAACACAACAGCATGCTGAAAGGGAACATAGTGGACAGAGTTGCTCCTTTACCTGTTTGTATTAGGCCATCGTCAGAAAATTTGTCAAGCATTTATCAGCCAATAGTATATCTGCAGGTGTTTTTTCAATCGAGTTTCCAGAAATGTCATGTAGGGGAGACTGGGGACAGTTGCAACACTTTTTTCTCAGTTACTCAGAGACAATTTGAACTACACTCACCAAACTTTTACATATTAAACTTACATGTGTCTGTAGCCATACCATTTAAAGATGGTTACATATGTCACAATGTCTGTTTGAATGGAAGAATTCAGACGCTGCAACTGACCCCAAACCTGGGGAGAGTTGCAACATGGATCAGGGACGGTTGCAACATATTAAACACACATTAAATTCAACTCATTAACTTTTGCCTTTTGTCTCAATAAGCATAGTAGCTATTGCTAAAATATGCATTGTTTTACAACAATAGTAGTAGGCTATTTATTTATTCAAAGAACGGTTGGAGGTTTTGTGTAGAACATAGGCCTTGAGTCAATGTGCAGATGTTACTGGTGGTATTAAAACTCAATAGCTCAGTACAAAATATTAAACCTGTATTCTACTTTAAGATGATTTATTCATTATACAACATCAAATAATTTAACTTTTTTGTCCCATAGAACAGCAGTAGTTGCTCATTTTTTCAACAGGTTATTTTTGGGAATCATTTTGTTTATCTTTAGCATTAGTCTAATTGGCTGTTCTGTTCATCATGAGGAATAACATAGACAAATTGTGCCTATTTTGAGCTAACAATGCCCTCCCTTGTTGCAACTGTCCCCATTCTCCCCTACAGAACAAGATTGTACCATATACTTTGTGCCCCACATCTTTATCCACAGTTTTTTTTTTTAAATAATAACTTATTTCATTCACCAAACAGCAAAGCAATTGACACATCACAACAGTTAATGTCAAATCTTGAATGGGAGCAGCAGAAATGAGAAAAGTCTTAAATAATCTTCCCCTAAAACCCATTAATTCAATAAGAGTAAAGTGGGTAGATTTTGTCTTAGGAAAACTGAAATTTGACAGTATTTAACGCATATAATGGGATCAGGACACTTTAGCTACTCATTTTAGTATGTTATTAATTAGGCTATATTATAATGGACTGGCAAATAGCCCAGTGATATCCACATGAGAATCTCCATTAGCCAATACATTATTCTGGGTGTATTTAGCCTTTATTTGGATAGGACAGCGGAGTAACTTTATATTTTACTTTATATTTTAATTTTTTAAAGCAATCACCCACATTTGGTCACGTTGAGTCAGGTCCTCCTCTGCTGTCCCACCCCTCTTGAGAGGCCACTCTCCCTCACTTTCATTTCTTTTTCTCTCTCTTTTTTTTTTTTTTTACATTTAACTTTGCGCTCCACCCATGAAACCCAGACACATTTATTTAGTCTGGTTCCCACTGTGAAACTTATTCCGCAGCCGGAGGAGGAAGGGGCGAGTCTGTTTAGTGTAGACTGTGACTGTGACAGCTCCATATTATTATTATTATTATTATTATTATTATTATTATTCTCAAACCAACAACACAATCTGCTTTTGAAACAGTAGTCGGCGTGCTGAGCTGAGCTGAGCCAAGAGCCAGGAGTCAGGAGCAAACCAGTAGCTGTCTCCCTCTCTCTCTTTCTCTCTCTCTCTCTCTGAGACTGGGACACCACCACCGAGGCGAGGGGGAGAGCTCATTCCACAACACGGCAGTCCTCCATGGCTCTGTGCAACGGAGACAGCAAGGTCAGTGCAGCGGGGCCAGAGCCGCCGCTACAGGGCAGGCAGGCAGGCAGTCCGGGTGGTGGACCCAGTGTGTGTGCGTGTGTGTGGGGGGGAAACCCTGGCTGCGGGTAGTAGTTACCCCCTTTTCCCCTGGTTAATTACGGCCTGTGTGAACCTCGGTAGCGGGGGGAAAGTTAAGGAGAGCATGTATGTATGTATGTAATGAGTCCTACGCTGCTGCTAGTTACTAGTGCTGCTTCTGCTGCTGTTGTCTGCCTGTTGCAGTTATACATTAACATGTTGCTCATGGCTGCTAACGAGCCGAGCCGAGCCGGGCGGGTTAACTTATCTCTCACTGATGTTTCAGTATTAATACAACCTTATTAGACTTATCTTGCCTCTAAAAAAACATATAGGGCGCCTTCCTTCTTCCCTCTCATGGTGGCTTAAGCACCGCGTGGGTTTTTAGCATAGCCCCGCTAACTTAGCTCTAGCCGCTAACATGCTAATGCTAATGCCAATTCACCACTGTGGTTTGGAGCTAGCGTGCTAACATGGGCTGCTGCTACACAATTCATCATCAGCTATAGCTGCTGTACCCGGGGCGGCAGCCAGCCACTAATGTGTGATGACAGTGCTGCTGCTGCTGCCGCTGCTAACCGCCGCTGCTGCACCTGTGATGGTCGTTTTTAAATGTAAACAAATGTATTTAATAAAACGCTGACGCTGTCACACACACTTGAAGCTAACGTTAACGGGCAGGTTTGCTTTGCTTTGCTAACGTCGTCACACGGCTAAACATGAGCCGCCGACTTGAAGGTACCGGTGCTGCTGGTGCTGCTGTTGCTGTGTTTCCAGCTGATATGTTGGTAAAGTTTGCTGCTATTAAATTGTCTTTTAGTATTATTCTTATTATTGCTAGTTGTTTTTGTTAAAGCTAACGTTACTGTGAGTCACGCACGGCGGATTGTTTTGTTCAAGGGCTGCACACTTCAAGATGAAAAAGTCGGAGGTGGAGGGTAGTACTAGCACGCCTAATCAAAGTTGTTTTTAGAAACATCATCGGGCGGAAATGTTTCAAAGCACCACGTGGGATCATGTTTCTCGTCCAAGCTGTCTCCTACTCAATTTAGTAGTTTTATGGAGATGAATCTCCTGCCTGCCAGTGTTTTCTTCCTTAGTCACTTATCATGTGGACTCGAACTGAAAAGTGTCTCTGAAACTTTTCCCTCTGTGCAGATAGTCAGAGTGTGTAATAATAAAAAAACAACATCCCGACATGCAAAGCGGTGGAGAGGAAGGAGCAGTGTGTGTGTAAGGCTGTGGGAGCAGCAGGGTCCTCCTCACTTAAGAAACCGGTACCCTTTGACTAACTTGTGGGTTTCATGTGATTCTACTTGATGGGCTGAATGGCTGCAGCACGCTTCACGAGAGTGTGTGTCTGTCTGTGTTGTAGCTCACATGTCCATAATTGTGTTAAGACTTTATTGAGTCACATTTTCCATTGGGTGAGGGGAGGTCAGAGTGCAGCACAGTTACCGTATACCACTACTGTCCATGTATATGTGTTTGTTTGTGTGTGTGTGTGTGTGTGCGCGCGCGTTGTTTTCTGAATTTGTGTGCATCCCCCACAGCTGGAGATCAACAGCGCAGAGCAGAATGGGTCATGTGAGGGAGCAGTGGCCATCCTGGATGCTGGGGCCCAGTACGGCAAGGTGATTGACAGACGGGTGCGTGAGCTCTGCATACGCTCTGAGATCCTCCCTTTAGAGACCCCGGCCTTCGCTATCAGAGAACAGGGCTACAGGTGAGCACACGCTGAAGAATTTATTATTATTTTTTTTTCCTTTTAGCATCTTTATGGCACTCTCCTTTTGATATTAATTACTTTTGTATTTACCTTTGCCTTGACTTCTCGCTTTCTCCCGATCTCGTTAGGGCCATCATTATTTCAGGAGGTCCAGCCTCTGTATATGCAGAAGATGCCCCCTGGTTCGACCCGGCCATATTCACCATAGGGAAGCCTGTGCTTGGGATTTGCTATGGGATGCAGGTATTCGTCTACACACACACACACACACACCCAGAGTAAAATTATACAGGGGGAAGCTGCCGTAGTGACTGGGGAGACCATCCCTCTCCCACAGGGCATTTGCTCAAGCAATCGTATGTGTTACACTCATTTACTCTTGAGTGGCTGCACTCTACTATCACTCTACTCCAGGCTTCTGTCCAGCTCTCCTGGGCCAACTGGGACTTTACCACCTTCTTCAAGGACACTTTGACTCTAGCTGAAGGAGACGAGAGCATTGCTCACTCAGTTTTCCCCAACGAGCCTGAAAATGAAAACCAGTAGCTCCTCATACATGTTTTTGTAGCCTGCAGGGAGTTGTGTAATATTTGGATTCACACTAAAATGTAATCTGTGTCCAAGTGTTAACTTGCACTGTGTATGTTTGTTTTACAGATGATGAATAAAGTGTTTGGTGGCACAGTACACAAAAAGAGTGTAAGGGAAGATGGAGTGTTCAGTATTGCACTCGACAACACTTGTTCTCTCTACAGGTAATGTTGTTGCTCTGGATTTTAATTTAACGTGTCCTTGTATTATAGTTATGTTTGTCAGTATAAACAATAGTCAGATTCTCCTTTTTGAAGCTTCACACCCTGTAATTTCACTTTTACTATCACATACAGTATATTTGGAAAGATTTGACAGATTGATGAGAAACATAGTAGGAGTTTGAGGATGTGGACACTTGGTGCAATAATAACAAAGCCTGACAGACACACTACACTTGAACAAAGGCTGAATAATAGAGCAGATTTTTCCCCTCCAGCCAGTGTTTGACAGTGCATGCAGCCGTATGGCGGAGGCAGCATGGTTTGTAAAGTTATGGTTTACGTTGCATCTCTTTAACTGATATTTACTACTGCAATACAAAGCCTTTAAATGGAGCATCCAGTACCTCTTGAAAAGCCACAGCGGAGCACTTAAAGTGTGCTGTTTTATACTCCGTAAGTGATCATATGGGGGTTTACTGTCAGTGACACGTCCTCTATCTTGCTGCACTTTATTCAGAAACCCATTAGATTCTATGACCTGAGAAGATATGTATTGTTTGTTTTTTTTTGTTTTTGCCTTGTCATGTACTGCATTTCACTACAAGAAACTGGAGGCTGGTTGTGTATTCAAACTGCAGGTCTCTTGTCAGTACTGGTAACTTGGCCATCGTGCATTGTATACTCCAGCCAGATATTTCCACATGAACCAATCTTATTGCAAGTACCAATTGTGCTCTCTAGGGGAGAATTGCATGACTCATTTGACACCTTGGATGCTGATCAGGAAACAGACTTTGTCTTTTGTGGTTTAATAACAGCAAAAAAAACTGCACTTGATAAAGATTTGGCCAGTTGAAGTATGTCATCAGCATCTTCCTGTCACCCAGCTCTTAAAATGAACAGCAAAGAAATCAGCTACGGATTAGTCGGTGAAAGTACAGTGACATATCCTCCCTTAACAAACAGTGTGTAAAACACTACTGCTGCTTGACAGGTTTTGTCCCGGTGCCATATTTACTATATAAACTGCTGTAGCATTTGTGTAGTCACATAATTTCCTGTGGCTGCAACACAAACACTGCAGAGTCTAAAATAGAAGCCTGCAGTCTTTTATTACCGTCTGCCTCTCTCACGTAACTCAAATGCACACACTGAAAATAGTAACTGCGCACATATAACTTAATATATGCCACCACACGTTTTCTTCTGACGTCTGTGTGTGTCTGTTTAACTGAACAGAGGCCTTCAGAAGGAGGAGCTGGTGCTGCTGACCCATGGAGACAGTGTGGATAAAGTGGCTGATGGCTTTAAGGTGGTGGCCCAATCAGGGAACATCATTGCTGGTGAGCAGCACGTGAGACAGGCTGCAGCCTTGATTGATATAGAATCAAATTGTGGTGCTCACAAATCCTTAAACGCTTGAATTTGTTTTTGTTTGTTTAAAAAAAAAAAAAAAGCCTCAGACTGCATGTTTTATCTACATCAGACAGATCCTCTGAAAAAATGTGTGGTCTATTTTTCAAGCCTGTAGACTTCAGATCCATCTAAAGTCTTAACTTTGGCTTAAGTTGTATTAATTGTACAAGTGCCATTTAGAAGAAGCAGTGATGGGGGGGATAAAGTAGCATATGAACAGTCTGCTCATCGCATCTCTTCTCACCACTAGGGATTGCTAACGAACAGAAGAAGCTGTACGGGACGCAGTTTCACCCTGAAGTCGACCTGACAGAGCGGGGCATGGAGATGCTGCGTAACTTCCTCTTTGAGATTGCGGGATGCACAAGTAACTTCACTGTACAGAATCGCCAGCAGGCCTGCATCAACGACATCAGAGAAAAAGTAGACAAATCTAAAGTGCTGGTGAGTGTGTTGGTGTCTAAACTATTTTTAAGACAGAGACACGATAAAAAAAATTCTCAGGATATTTTAACCTACAACGGCAGATGATATGACCTAAAGTCTAAATCATGCTGAGCTGCCGAGTGTGAAGTGTGTTGGCTGCTCAGGAAGTGGTGACAGCAGCAGTGGTGGGAAGTTAAGTAGAACCAATTAAACTCTTAAATTAAACCCTGTTCTATCTGAAAAGAGGTAGTCGACTCCCTGAGCGACTTCAAACTGGGCTTCATCTCAGGGGAGTGTGAAGGCGATAAATGAGTGTAGGAAACAGGAACAGGATTTATATTTAAAGAAATACCTGCAGCCCCTGTGTTTTTTTTAATTCAAATACAATATTTTACTATTTGTTACTACATGTTGTTGTAGCTGATTCCTGCTGAAGCATTTGGCAAGTGGCATTTTGTTTGTGAGACTCCCAAGAGATGGGAGTCAGCTAATTAGAAACAAAGCAGTGTCAAAGACTGAAGACTGTCTCTTCCCAAGGCTTTATATTTTACAGTCTGCCAGCGAATGCAACATTAGATATGTCAAAGACAAAATGGCTGAGAAAACGAGGAGCTTACCAAAAGCGTTAAATACACACATGCAGTTAATGTTGTTTTTTCTGTTACTGAGCGTTCATGTGCTGACTGACTTGGCTTTTGTAAAACAAATACACAAATACGCCTCTGAAGACTGACACCGATCATATCCTCAGGTGCTACTGAGTGGTGGAGTGGACTCCACGGTGTGCACAGCTCTTCTCAACAAAGCCCTGAACCAGGACCAGGTGATAGCGGTCCACATCGACAACGGCTTCATGAGGAAGAGGGAGAGTCAGAGTGTGGAGGAGGCCCTCACCAAGCTGGGCATCAAACTCAAAGGTCAGGATGAACAATGGTGCAATAAAACCTTAGGAGTCCAAAAACATAATAATTGTATTGCCAATGAAATTAAAGCCTTGTAATACACAGTTGTCTCAGAACCTCCTACAATTACAGAGTTTTATTTCAGAATGATACTTTTTATTGCACCGTTTATTTTATGTGATGACTGGCTGTGATTGTTTTTGTCAGTTTGCCGGCTAAATAACTAACAGTATTGAAGATCTGTTGCAGCCCCATTGTATTGTGTGTGTGTGTGTGTGTGTGATTGAAAAGTGCAATTTGTGTCTCATAACCTCGTCATGTTTTCTGCCTCGCTCTTTCTTACTCAAATGTTTCGCTCTCCAGTGGTGAATGCAGCTCACACTTTCTACAATGGAACAACAACCCTTCCCATCTCCGAGGAGGACAGGACGCCACGGAAACGCATCAGCAAGACCTTGAATATGACCACCAACCCCGAGGAGAAGAGGAAAATTATTGGAGACACGTTTGTCAAAGTACGAGGTTTTAATAGATTTTATGGAGGGGTTTTTTTTGAAGTACCAAGTTTCGCTGTTGTATGTGGTGTTCATGTTGCGTCGTGTTGCTTCACAGGTGGCGAATGAAGTGATCGGAGAGATGAATCTGAAGCCAGAGGAGGTTTTCCTGGCTCAGGGTACCCTGAGGCCCGACCTCATCGAGAGCGCCTCTCATCTCGCCAGCGGCAAGGCTGAGGTCATCAAAACGCATCACAATGATACTGAGCTCATCCGCAAACTCAGAGATGAGGTACTTTACACACACATACTGCTCACAATAGCGGGTGCTAAGCAGATGCTAATGGGGATCTTAATAAACATACTAAATCTAAACATACACACACACGCCTGTCATCTAATTTCACTGGTGCGTTCTGCTGCTTCAGGGTATGACCACAATCAGTAGATACTGCAAAAGAAAACCTTTGTGAGTAAATGCCCGCAGCAGATTTACACTGAATTCTTCAGTGATTTCTTCAGAAAGATTTTTTTAAACACCAATAGTTTCTATAGCACTCTACACAGGACCTACGGCTTGATACTTCACTTGAACAGATGAAAGGCAAATGCATTTCTACACAAGTAAATTTATACAGTCTTCCTTCCTTAGCGAGGCTTGAGTGTTTGGGATTGGTCCAATATTACACTACACCACACTCCAAGGAGCACTGAAGCTCCTGTGAAGACAAACACACACTCTCCCCCTCTTGTTAACAGTTTTTTTGCTTCATATATTATTTGGTGTAGTTTGTTCTGAGTTTTTTTCTTCTGCTCTGCCCTTCCATGGAAATGCACAACTATGCAACACCTAAGCATATCCCTGACACGCTCACTGTTGCAATGCTGATTCCACTTGTTTGTGCTCCTCCAGGGAAAAGTAATCGAACCTCTGAAAGATTTCCATAAAGATGAGGTCAGAGCGCTGGGGAGGGAGCTGGGTCTGCCTGAAGAGATTGTCTCTCGACACCCTTTTCCTGGCAAGTACATAAACACACACGCCTCTGACGTCACCGCTCTGACAGAACTGTACTAAAGTGATTTGTGTCAACGTCATGTTCAGCAGCAGCGTTAGTGTTTCATCTCTCTCTGTCATTGTCTCCACCTCATCTGTCTCACGTTTTCCCTGTGTACTTCACTTATTCAATCACTGCACTCCTGTATATTCTAAAAAAAAATGCACTTCTGACTCTTCGCCCTCAGGTCCTGGTTTGTCCATCAGAGTGATTTGTGCAGAGGAACCGTACATCTGTAAGGATTTCGCTGAAACAAACAACATCCTCAAAATCATCACAGACTTCTCGGCCAGCGTCAAAAAGGTCAGAACAACGCAGATGCGTTACAAAAAAACATCTGATGACTGCACGGCTAATGTCCTATGTCTGTGGAGGTCAGAAAACAAGTTTTCAGTGGAACAAAAACCTAAGATGTGTAACTGCAACTAATGACAAGATATGAGTTACTGCAAATGTGCCAGCACAAAAGTTTAGTTTGCCAGTGTTTGCAGTGAAGCATGCACATTTGTACTCAGCAACTGAATCACTGCTCATTGAAAACATCCTCCTGAGCTGATGGCTGATAATGAAAATGTCCTGATGTCAAAGCAGATTCAAACTCAAAAGTCACATCTTCTCAAATCTGGAAATAAAGATACCAAGTAGCTGGTTCCAGCCAAACAATCTCTGCCCACACACGTTAAATGAGAAGATTTTGGCTGCTATTTATTCTGTCTGCCTAATTATGGAGTTAATGATGTGCATCCTCTGCTGGTTGGTTGACCACATTGCACCTAAAGTCAGATAATTAAGATAAATTAAAGGGTTTGTTTTCTAGTATGTTTCAGTACTAAGCTGCTAAAGGAAGTGGTTTTACCAGCCACCCTAAAAAAAAAGAAGCCAATATGCAGATGTCATATTAAGGCCGCCCCAATACACCGAAGTTAAACATCTAAAATGAAATGTTACACAGAGCATGAAAAGAACTTAAATATATCTGTATGGTGTAAGTGAGTATCTTCTTCCTCTCGCCCCTGCAGCCCCACACCTTGCTGCAGAGAGTCAAGTCGTGCATATCGGACGAGGAGGAGGAGAAGCTCATGCAGATCACCAGCCTTCATTCACTCAATGCCTTCCTGCTGCCCATCAAAACTGTCGGCGTCCAGGTAATCCAGCCGATCAAATCCACACAGTCACTCTGGATCTTTGTTGTCTGTTCTCTGCCACATTCAATCAGTAATCAATTATTAGATGATGATGATGATAATAGATATTAAATGAATTAACCTCACAGATCAGTCATCATCTGTCTTGTGAGGTTTCTCTGACAGGCAGAGATCCTTCAGACATTTCTACTTGTGCTATTTTTATACGTTGTATTATAATGCCACAAGAGACATCATTGGGCAAATGTTAAACAGTCAGGCCTCCTCTTTTTTTTTTTTTTTACAGTCTACATATGAACTTTTTTCACAAACGACATGGACAGTGCTTCCAGGGATACATTTATTCTTCTGAAAACTTTAAAACTAGACCTACGACTTTGGTTCCTGAAGGTTCAAGTGGAAAATTTCTCTCCGTTCAAGTAGTTAGTCCAAATATAGCTTATTTGTTTGTTGAGGATGTCTGAGCTGTTCCATGTAGGAGGAGAATTAAAATGTGTGGTTTAAGTGCAGCGAAGGCTTGAAACAGTATGTGTCACGCTTGCTGTGTTAAAACTATAATTTAGAGGTTAACCAAGAGACACACCCACACAAAGACTCTCAGTTTTGTACTTTTTGACTCAGCCATGGCAGGGATTTGATGTAACTACGTATCAGTTTTTTCCCTCCTCTAATGTGAGTCTCTGACGTGCCCTGGGAATGGTTAAATATGGCAACAACAAAACACACAAAAACAAACCCAACGCTTTCCAGTAGTTTGCACTGACCTCGGTGAGAACAATGGTCATGACCACTTTCCTCCGCCAGACGTTGCAGTCAGCCAGTGGCTGTGCGTCTTCTGTGTGGGTGTGTCCCGTTACTTCCTGTTTGAAACCAGAGTTTTTAAATTTGCTCCAAACCTCAAATTGTGGGGCGGACAGGAGACTGTAGACAAACACAGACACGTTTCACTGTGTGGGTAAATCTGTTGGAATGAAAAACTTACAGATTTATTAATAGTTTAACACCTGAAACAAAGTGTAAGGAAAAAACACATACTGTATGTGTTTATGCTACTTGTATGTTGTTGTTTTTTGCTTGATTTTATTGAAGACTGTAACTTTAAAGGCTTGTTAAAATGATTTTCCGTCTCTGTCTCAGGGTGATTGCCGGTCCTACAGTTACGTGTGCGGCGTCACAAGTAAAGAATCCCCACACTGGGAATCTCTCATGTTCCTGGCCAGACTCATCCCTCGCATGTGCCATAGCATCAATAGGTAACGCAGCACTCTTTCCACTCGTCATGTCTACTCTGTGATATAGTATGCCATGGTAGACACCCAACCACACACACACACATACACATACACACACAGATCCATTCATTCATTCATCTCTCTCCTTTTTCCAGAGTTGTGTATGTGTTTGGGTCCCATGTGAAGGAGCCTCCAGCAGACATTACCCCAACCTTCCTGACCACAGGCGTCCTGAGCACGCTCAGACAGGCTGACTTTGTAGCCCACTCTATCCTCAGAGAGTCTGGTAAGTGTGTGTGTTTCATTTTAACCCTGTGTATTGTTGAATCATTACAGATTATTGGCGTGGAATCAGATTTGGTGAATATGTGTGAGCAGCTTGACTAATAGCCATTCACTTGTTTACACAAAACCACGTCCAACATCAGGAGAGTGCATACTTGCATTCAGTAGAGGAATTTCACATCTCTACAAGAAAACCAAATACTTAGATTTTTTTTTCAGTTCTCCAGTGAGAAGACTTTTATTTTGTAAAGTGACTGTACTTCTCCTGTCTGGAGTTCTTGTTTCATTTAGTGCTTCATCGTGTTAATTTTAGATGCTTTAAAAGAGTTATACCACAGATAATTTTGATAATGTAAATGGTACATATAGCATTTTGTAAGATTGCCTTCATTAAGACACATCCTTGGACTAGGTCTTAGAGCAATGTGAGCAAATAATAAATAGATGTAGGACTTGTTAGATGGACAAAATCTTTTCATGGAAAGTGAAATGAAATTACATTAAACATTAAATCAGATGTGCAAACCTGAACCTTTTGCATGTCAAAAACTAACAACTTGATGGAGACCGATGATGTTTTAGTTTTTTTTTTATTGGCACATTGTGAAGGTGATGATTAAATGTTAATGGTCAAAACAGAAAAGAACAAAGCAGGTAATATTGGTCATAGATGGTGAAGTTACTGTGGTAAAAGTTGTAAGTTGTAAAATGTGTTGAAGCAGCCATAAGAGCTTTTTATTTTCTTTCAGGCTACTCCAGTAAGATCAGCCAGATGCCAGTCATCCTCACCCCTCTGCACTTTGACCGTGACCCCCTGCAAAAGCAGCCCTCCTGCCGGCGCTCCGTGGTGGTCCGCACCTTCATCACCAGCGACTTCATGACCGGTATCCCTGCGATGCCTGGCAACCACATCCCAGAGGAGGTATGTGTGTTGGGCTTGCTCATAGTGTTGTCCCAGACTCAGTGGCATCATTTTACTAGCTCAGGTCCTAAATCAGGTTATCGACCCACGTTGTCTCAGTTCTTTTCTCTACTTGTTGAGTGTTTTTAACAGTTTTTTCTTTTCCTCTTCTGTTTCCCCAGGTGGTGTTGAAGATGGTAAACGAGATCAAGAAGATCCCCGGCATCTCTAGAGTCATGTACGACCTGACCTCCAAACCACCGGGCACCACAGAGTGGGAGTGAAAACAACACAACGTCATACCGATAGGACACACACACAATGCACAAACACATTCAAACAGATTTCAGAGAGGGCTGGTGAACTCCTCTCCTCCCCCTCCCCCTCCTCTTCCTCCCCCTCCCCCCTTCTCTGTCCTCTTCCCCCCCAACCTCTCTTCACCTCCCCCTCCTCCTCTCTCCTCTACCACCCACCTCTCTCTTTAACATTCCCATGGAAGGCAGACCGTACTGTGACGGGCGCACGTGCAAAGGCGCTACTGCTCTGCTCTCCCCACCACTCCTCCCTGGTCTTAATAATTTTTTTGGCGATAGGGACTGATTAATGTTGGTTATTGATAATATATTGTCATTTTTGTTTGATCCTCGTTCAACAATGTATCTCCTCTGTATGACGAAAAGTTGAATTGCTGCTTCCTTTTGCGAGGGTAACCATTAAAGGCAAGTGGCGAGAAGCTGTGAAAGTTCAGAGAAGTGGACTTTATGTTGTGCCTCAGGTTAATGGATGAGCTGAACATGAAAACAAGCAAACAATAGTGTGATGAAAAGGAAAAAAAACGAAACAAAAAAAAAAAACGAGTCGGAGTTGAGAATCTTCAGCATTTTGTTTTCTGCCTTTTTTCTGTCGGATGTTTTTTGTTTTATTGTTGTAGGTCAGAAAGTTCTTCGCCTAAGACTATCCTCTCTAATTGTTCATTTTCACTTCCTGCCTGTAAACTGTGCTCCTGAAGAAGGCTGTCTGAACAGACAACCTGTGTGACCAATCAACACTTTTTAAGCTTTTTTTTTGTTTTGCCAAAAGTAGAATAATGCTGTGGTGGTAATATAACGTTGTGGGCTCCTGATGATCTTCTCCAAGTTACATTTGTTGATAAGAGCATATGAATTGTTGCTGTGTCCACTGTGGACGGCAGTCGACCCCAAAATAGCTTCAGTGCGGTTACTGACGTGCAGCTGTGCAGGAGGCCAATATGATGGGTAACTGTGTGTGCCTGTTGCCTGTTTTTGTTTTGTTTTTGTTTCTTTCTTTGGTGTGGCCCAACCTGGACTCTGATGTTTTCAGAAAGGAGGATATAACACTGTTTCTCTTCATGCTGCAATATGTATGCTTTTTATGAAGAATAAACAAGGCAAGATGACTAATAACAAAATTATTAAGTACAGTAGAGTTTATAACCACATTGTGTAAATTGCTGTTGTCTCTACATCATTATTTGGCTGCTCTTCTTTTTGTGCAGGGGCACATTTTTGCACATTTTGTCGTTTTTTCCAGTTTTTATTCACCTATAAAGCCTCAGTGCTTTATCAGGGTAACAGAATCATACACCCAGTGCGAACTACACCTTATTAAGTGTGTCACTGTACTGTTGAAGGTCAGGTTGAGAGTACCGTTAACGTCTCTTAACATTTCAGACATTAGGCATTACTGCGTCATTCATTTCTGTTCTGTACAGTCAGAAACATCCAGCGCATCATAACCCCCCTAGTCTTCAGTCTCGTCATTTAGACCTCAGTGAATACAGGGCTCAGGTCTAACTGAGTTTTAAAAAGTGTGTTGTAACCCGTTTAGAGACATGTCACTCGGTGGTCTTTGTGCCTCTCATCATCGTTATATCCTTAACATTTAGTGGCAAAAATACTCCTAATGCAACAAAAAACATGGTTTTCCTAACTTGTCTTAAAGACTCTTAGTGTTTCTCCCTCTGCCTTTTTTTACGTGTGCTTTTTATGTTGCATATGTCTTCATAGAAAACAAACAGCTTGATAATTATACATATAATTTTGTAGTTGAATTTAATTGCAATATCGATAAGATTAAGTTATGCAATTCTATGTCTGTTTTGTTTTTTTGTCGTTATTTTTTGTTTTGTTTTTATTTTTGTTCTACAATGCTCATTCTCCTTAGTAACGTGCCTCAAACCAAGCCACTGCATGCAGTTTCAACCATGACGACATTTGTACAATGGAAAACTGAGCTTTAATAAAGATCTCCATGTTGAAACTTCCCACATCTGTCGTGAACAACTTGACCACTGTGGACTTTGCTGTACACACTTTAACATTATTTTCTTCATCTATAAGATATGGATAACTTTTTATTCATAAGAAATAGTTTACGTTTCTCTTTTGGGTCATATTTAGTTGCACATTTTGACTTAATTAACAAAAAACATTGGCAAGAAAAACACAATATCAGAGGTAGGCTGACCTCACCAATAAAATAGAAAAGGCTTTGAAATGCAGATTAGGACAAAATCAAAAGCACTTCCCAAGAAATAAACCTAAACTACAGTTTTGTTGACTTTGATACATTGTGGAGAACTGGATAAATCTGACAGTGGGTCAGAGGCTTTTTAACTTTCTGTGATGGTGTTCATACATTTTATTTGCTGTTATTCTTCATTTTATTGTTATTAATGTTATTAGTGCTATTAGTGTTATTATTTTGGGCTCTTGAAGTTGAAGCTGAGGCCAGAATTGATGTGGAGTTAACCCATTCAATTTTAAATATATCCTTACCACACCATTTCTCTTACGTTGCTTTTTGTTTTCAATAAATGAAGATATTAGGAGGCTGAAACTATGTCACTTGGTTTAATGCAATCTCAGGAGTACTCAGCCAGTTCTTCAATTAAGTGTAACTCAGTATTTGTCATACAAAACTTTCACAAACAAAAAACTTGCTCAGCTCCCCTTTTTCCATTTAACCGCATTAGCCTTTATAAGCGTCACTGCATGGGGCTGGGCTGGGTGAAATTAGCATTTTTGTAAATTACGTGACATAATTCATTTCTTGCAGAACTAATCAGCATCAGTCTGGTGTTTCTCATGTGCCTGAGACAGATCACACGGGCTCAATCACACACTCACTCACACACGCACATGGGAATAATTTATAATCCGCTACTATATCCTACAAGAAAGCATCAGCATTTCCTTTTTCCTTCAGATTCCTGTTCTTAAACTTCACTTATGATGTCATGTTATAACTGTGACATACAAGCATCATAAACAGCCATATTATTCAGAGTTATATAATGTTATTTGACTTTATTAAGATCCTATTTGTGTGCAGTCGGCCCTGGTTACCCTGCAGAGGTCCCTCTGTGTGTCAGAGGTTCAGGTGTGTGTTTGTCCCCACTGACTGAGAAACAAGAGCAGACAAGTTCAATCATCCATCAGTACACAGTGCAGACACTCACTCGGGGGACGAGACGTGATTTTGGAACAGTAACCGGCACCATAATGTTGTGTGAATTGAGCAAGTCGGCACATGCAGCCGCCAATTATCTCCTGGCCTGTGGCAGTTTGTCTCCTGCAGTCGACCTGATTACAGACTAATGAAGCGATTGGTATTTACAGTAAGTGACAGAGAGAGAGAAAGAACACAGAGATGAAGTGAAATAATGGGATGTTTCTTTGAATTTATTTGATGTTGAAATACTTTCCATTTGTTTATTTGTTTTATTTGTGTTGGTTGAGGCTCCAGGTTGTGCTCCTGGCCGGTGACAGAACCAGTGGAACCACAATTAATTTTCTTCACCATTAATTAAATAACAATGTTTTTGGTATTTTCTAAAATTATTCTAAACGTGTAATAAAGATTTTATTGTCTATGCGCCATATTAAACACAAATAAATATGCTCTCAGCTGCACTTTAATCCAGTGTCCTCCTCTTCACTCTTGCACCGTTGAATCTGTTCTCAGGTTACCCTGTGCAGCACATCTCCCCAGAGAACAGACCAGACACCTGTCACACTTCGCCGTCCGCCGCACCGAGAGCTCTCACGGCTCCTTTCTGCGTCAACGCAGCATGGAAATCGGTCGCTTTTTGCTTGGATTATGCGTCTTTTTCTCCTTCTACAGGTCTGGTTTGGCAGAGTCCACCTGCAAGCTGAAGGCCAAGTTCAATCTGAACGGCTACAAGGATGTGGAGAAGAAGAAGGTGGTCATCGGCGGGATGTTCCCTGTTCACAAGCGGATTGCTTCCACTGATGGAAACACTTCGAGGGTGCCGGTGTCCTCAGGGTGTGAGGGGTGAGTTGAGCCTCATTTGACCTCTTCACACTTCCCTTTTTTTACTCTTCATCCTTATGAGTGTGTTGGTTAACTTAAGCTGCTGTGAGAATTAACTGAATGAGTCAAAGATGAATCTCCTGTCCTATTAAAGTCAAATTATTTAATATTTTAGCAATTAAATGAGAAACGTTTTTTTTTGGAGTGACTTACTTATGTGTTTCAACTTCACAGTGCACTCTGAGACCTTTTAACTTCATGATTTTACAACAGAAATCAAGACATAGCAGGGCAGCACCTCTGGGGCCAATTACCTACCACAGCCCATATTATTATGGAGACAGGCCTTTACAGTGTGATATGCAACAGTAATCAGCAAGTCTGTGAGGTATCCACTTGTGGGTAATTTAAAATAATAACATAAAGACTAAAATTGTCTTTTAGTGTATATCTTCACACATATACTGATTGTGAATCTGGGTTATTTTTTCCTTCCTTCTAAATGTGTTTGAGGCTTTAAATTAAAAAAAGAGACAGTAAAGTGAAGCTGACATATTCCTCAGGTTTAACTTCCGCACCTTCCGCTGGACTCAGACCATGCTGTTTGCCATCAATGAAATAAACCAGAGGGACGACCTGCTGCCCGACACCGACCTGGGCTACGTTATCTACGACTCCTGCTTCACCATCTCCAAGGCCGTGGAGGGCACGCTCACCTACCTGACGGGCCAGGACGAGGCCGTGCCCAACTACCGCTGCGGGAGCGGGGCCCCTCTGGCTGCTCTAGTGGGGGCTGGGGGCTCAGACCTGTCCATCGCCACCGCCAGGATACTGGGGCTTTATCACTTCCCGCAGGTAAGGCAGCGGTGGTGGTGGTGAGTGACGTGAAGGTAAGATAAAGACAAGGAGGTGTCAGCAGAATGAGACGTGCTCGTCCTGTTGTCTCCAGGTCAGCTATTTCTCATCATGCTCGGCTCTGGAAAGTAAGTTCCAGTTCCCCACCTTCCTGAGGACCATCCCCAACGATAAGCACCAGTCTACAGCGATGGCCAAGCTGGTGCTGCACTTCGGCTGGACCTGGGTGGGAACCATAGCAGCAGATGACGACTATGGCAAATATGGCATCAAAGACTTCAGGGAGCAGGTGGAGGAAGCTGGTGTCTGCATCTCTTTCTCTGAGACCCTGCCAAAGGTAATCACATCATCAATATCTCTCTATCCCACCTGGTATTTCCATCATTATTACGTGTTGTTATTTTATTCCTGTATCCCTTGTGTAAATCTCAGGTGAGTTCCCCGGAGGACATCCAGCGTATCGTTGAAACTGTGGTTGAGTCCACAGCCAAGATCATCGTGGTCTTCTCATCAGACGTAGATCTCAGTCCTCTTATCTCCGAGCTTCTCCAGCACAATGTGACCAACCGCACCTGGATCGCCAGCGAGGCCTGGGTCACCTCTGCTCTCATTAACCACCCTGGGGTGAGTCACGGTCAAGCGAAGACCACTGATGTTTGGCAAGGCAAGGCATCTTTATTTGTATAGCACACTTCATACCAAGGCAACTCAATGTGCTTTACATACAGACAAAACATTTAAAAAGAACAGCATAAAACAGCATAAAAACAAACTAAATGAAAAAAAAATTAAACATAAAGTTAAAAGCAAGAGCAAAGAAGAATAAAAAAGTAGTGAGAGAAAAGAAAATAGATAAAGTTTAAAGTTCTTAAAAAGAGCTCAGCTATAAGCACGTGAAAAGAGAAATGTTTTTAACCTGGATTTAAAAGTGCTTACAGTTGGGGCCGATTTCAGTTCTGCTGGTAGTTTGCATAACAGCTAAATGCTGCTTCACCATGTCTGGTTTGAACTCTGTGCTCCACTATCTGATCTGAGTCAGTAGATCTCAGAGCTCTACTTCAAACTTCAAACTTTATTTATATAGCACCCTTCATACATATAAAAATGCAACACAATGTGCTTTACAATGTTAAACCACCCACAGGTGGATCAAACTACTCCCAGCGTGGAGGGCCCCCCGTGAGAAAAACACTGGAGCTAAAAAACATGATAAAATCAACATTAAAAAGATTAAGAATAAAAAGACTAAACATTGACTTGTTTGTAACGGGTGGAAGTGTCACTATGTTAACCTGCATTGTCCCTATCAAATAAACTGAATTAAATTAAATAAAAAAAAACTAAGATACAATTCTTAAATCTATATCCTAAAAGTTCCTAAAAAGGAGTTTATGAGAAGGATAAGAAGAAATCAATTAAAAGCCAAGTTAAAAAGGGGTTCTGGTACTGGGTTTATACTCTACTAACATGCCATTCATGTATTCTGGACCTTAACCAGCAGAAACCGAGCTGCCCCACATGTTCCAGATGTTCCAGATGTTTCAGAGTCTGATCATGTGCTTGGTTTTGTCCAGGTGAGCTCAGTGCTGGGTGGGACCCTGGGCTTCGGGTTGAGGAGGGCTGATATCCCTGGTCTTCAGCGCCATCTACTGGACCTGGACCCCTATGATGACGCACTCACTGAGGAATTCTGGGAGACGGTGTGTTTATCAAGCTGCTGGGAAACTTTGGGAGTCTATTGATCCATCTCAACATCCAGAGTCTGATGATGATAGCTGTGATTTCTTTGTCTGACAGGTGTTTAACTGCACACTGGACTATAATAAAGCTCTGAAACAGGCCACACAAAGGGCTAAGCAGGTGAACGGTACACTGTCCAGGGTGGTGAGGGCGGTTCCTGATGGACTATGCACAGGTAGCGAGGCTCTGGCTCCGCTCAACAACACCTACTCTGATGTTTCCCAGTTACGGATCACATACAGGTCAGTGCTCACCATTTACACTACTACTGTGCATAATGTCAGTGTTAGAGAATGATTTCACTTCCCTATAGATAGTTTGTGTAGTTAATGGTCAATCCCTCTATGTCATGGTGACTTTCTGTTAGATTACTGTTGGGATCAGTTATCTGCCCTATTTTCTCTCTGAGGAACATGCCAAGGCCATGGTCCCTCTTTGGCGTCTTCAATCTCACTCTCTGGCTGGTTACAGACACAGCTGTAGAGTCAGATGATAACGCCCTCCGTCACTGGTTGAGACTTTGTATTTCTTAGCTGGTGTGAATCCTTATCTTCATGTTTATTCACTATAGCCAATTGGATGTTGACACATCTCCCCTTTGCTGTCTCGGCCCACCTTTCTAGTATAAGAATCTGAGCTTTAATGTTTGACCCTTAGAATTGAGGTGGATTCACGCACTCATGTTGTGTTGACGACTCTTCTATTCTCCTTGTACAAGTAAATAAACTCCTTCAGCATAAGACATACAGGACTCTGGTACTTCTTCTTCTTCATCGGCATCACCACAAATTCTTCACTAAGAGTCAGTACTGCAACAAAAGCCTGGTTATCTTTATTCCAATGCAACTATGCCCAACTGTCTATGACTTTTTAAACCAAAAATCATCAAAAAGAGGTATATTATTTAATTTACTCTGTTGAGACTCTGGGGTGTAAGGTTGATAATAGTGAAGATGATGGTGATGAAGGTGTCTTTCTTTCTTACAGTGTGTACAAAGCTGTGTATGCTGTGGCACATGCCTTGCACAACCTGGAGCACTGCGTCAATGGACAGGGACCGTTCACTGGGAACACCTGTGCTGACATCACCAACTTTGAGCCATGGCAGGTATGTTGTGCTGTTGTGTGTGTGTGTGTTTGTTGGAAGCACCAGACAGAAATGTAATCCTTGTCCATTACACTGAGTTGAATGTGTGTAAAGATTTGTCTCCACTCTCCATGTCTTTCCTCCTCAGCTGATGTACTACCTGAAGAATGTGCGTTTCAATGTGCCGAACACAAACGAAGAGGTCTACTTCACTGACGGGGACGTGGACGGCTTCTATGACATCATTAACTGGCAGGTCAATAGTAACGGGGAGATATCCTACGTCACTGTGGGGCGCTATAACGCCTCAGCGGCCCCAGAGGACAGCATGACCTTAATGAATGGCTCCATAGTGTGGAACAATGAAGTGCTGGAGGTCAGGAGCGCATTGATTAAGACATCAATTAACCACATGTTCCACGATATTGTGAGGTGGATTGTGCATATGTCCTAGTCTGTGTGTGTGTGTGTGTTGCAGCCTCCTCGCTCAGTGTGCAGTGAGAACTGTCAGCCTGGCACCAGGAAGGGGATCAGACAGGGAGAGCCAGTCTGCTGCTTTGACTGCATCCCATGTGCTGATGGAGAGATCAGCAACACAACCAGTCAGTATTGCAGATAAGATAAGATATCTTTTTTTTTATTTTTTCAAAATTTCTTTCTTCAGTTCATCCATCTCATATACACACACACACGAAAAAAAACATAAAAGACAAAGCATACCCTCTCATGTGTACATATACTGATTAATACGTTGCTGTTACTAGTCATCGAATCAGTAATAATAACATAATACAAGTATCCAGTGAGTAATAGAAACGAAAAATAAAATAAAAATAAAATAATCTAAGTAAATAACTAAACAATATATAATAATAATAAAAAAACATTAGCCTACGTAACATACAAGATAATTACACATAACAAGACAATTATACATGACACCAAAACTAACAGGACAATTATGTACAGTGAACACAAAGGGTCAAAAAGATTCTACATAAAAGTGATACTGCACATATCAAGACAAAGATCATCATAATAACCAATATTGCACTTATCCATGGCTTCTCATAATAAAATATAGGAACAGTATCTTTTTCCCAACACTGCTGTGATAGTATTTGTGCAGACTTTACTCAGTAAATGTTGTGAAATTTTTATAAATGCACTATTGAAAAATAACCTGTTACCACAATGAGTTGTGTTAATTTAGCTTCATTGGTTGAAAATGCTGCTTTACACTTTTTACTCACTGTCATGTAGAACTGAAACTGTGCTAGATCCAACAGGTTGTAGGGTTTAGGGCTGATAAATCCTGTCGTGTCTTAGAGAGCAGTGGTCAGTTACATAAAATGATGCAGCATGTAACATCTGCTGTTGCTGTTCAAAGACTTTTTAAGGACACTCACTCTGCGGCTCTCTCATCACCTTCTCTTGCACACTCTGACAGATGCTCGTGAGTGTATCCTGTGCGGTGGAGACGACTGGTCCAATGACGCTCATGATGCCTGCGTGCCTAAAATCATTGAGTTCCTGGCCTTTGGGGAACCACTGGGGATCACCCTCATCGTCATCTCTGCCTTTGGAGCGTTAGTTACCATCGCCGTTGGGGTGAGGAGGATCACAGAGGGGAGGATGTTGTACCCACATGGCGATGCCGACAGATCCTGTTAAATGTTGTGCTTCACTGTGTTTGTGTTCCTCTTATTCCAGGTGGTGTTCATGGTGAACATCGGCACGCCTCTGGGGAAAGTGAACGATCCTCTGTTGAGTTTCTCGCTGCTGTTTGCGCTGGTGGTGACCTTCCTCTGCTCCATCGTCTTCCTCGGAGAGCCTCAGAACTGGAGCTGCATGACCAGCCAAGTGGCCCTGGCTCTGGGCTTCGCTCTCTGCCTCTCCTCTATCATGGGTGGGTAGACATCATTTGTGTGGTTATATGTGTGGTTCTTCATTTCATTTCGATTTGTTCCATTCATGGTTTACGTACTTCTACACATAATCACCATAAATGAAAAGAAGCAGGGTGAAGAAAAACTTATAGTACCTGCCCCTTTCTATAGTTATAATTGCATTGGCTTAGTATCAACACCAATATTATACGCTATTTCAAAAAGTTAAAGATGATGAAACATATAATAATAACAACAAGAAAACAAAATAGCAATGGACACAGCTCGTCTATCTACCTTTTCTTTTTTCCCCTTCTTTTTCTCTTTCTCCTTCTGTTTTGTAGGAACTTATTTTTTCTTTTTAAACATACTTACTTCTTAAACTGAGATATACTTGTACAACTTTTCAGTTCCTTGCTGTGTGAATGCCATAGTTTTACACCTGCAACAGAAATACACATTTGTTTTAAGCGTAGCCTTGCAAATGTATGTTTAAATCAAGCTTTAATCTGTTATCCTCTTCCTCCAGCTTGAACATGTTCTGCAAATGTTCTGGTAATGCCCTGTTCTTTGCTTTAAGGTCTGAAGATCTATTAGATCGGCCACTTTCAATAAACCTGCAGAAATAAAAAGTCAGTTAGAGGGTTCTCTGTTGCCTCCCTTATGAATAACTGCAGCAGAAATAGAGGAGTGATGTTTTCTATGTGTGTGCACAAAGCCCTCAGATCCACACACAGGAGACAATGTTTTTTAAAAAGTCTGCACCGTAGCATCCTGTTGTGTTTGTTCTCCAGGTAAGGCTGCGGTGTTGATGCTGAGAGCCCAGGCTCTGAAGGCCGTCCGAGCTCGAGCCAAAGCAGCTGCCAAAGCAGCGAAAGCAGCAGCTGAAGCAGCTGCTGAAGCGGCAGCCAACAGCGGCAGCCCTGATGTCATCATAACCAACCCAAACAACAACAATGACGCAAACCCCGTCCCCAACCTCGATGTTGATAGTCTCACCTGTGCCCACCAGAGGGCGATAGCTGCTGTGGCAACATTAATACAGGTACACACAGTACATGTACATCTTCCTGCTCTGAGCTCTTAGTGTTTGTAATGTCTGGCGCTCTAATGTGATTTTACTGACCTTATCATCCAGGCTATCGCATGCACAGTGTGGCTCATCGTCCTCCCTCCACACCCGGTCAAAAACACCTCAGCACAGAATATAAAGATCATCCTTGAGTGTGACGAAGGCTCCGTGGTCTTCATCTGCTGCATCTTTGCCTATGACATCCTGCTGGCTCTTCTGGCCTTCGTCTTTGCTTTCATAGCCCGGAAGCTGGAGGACCACTTCAGGTAGGAAACATGCAGGTTTCAGGGAAAACAGAGCAGTTAGTGTATTTATTTCATTTTTTGTTTATTTGGGATTCAATAATACATATAGAAATATCTGATTACAAGTGATGACAAGTGGCCTTTCGATGGCCTTGAGGTCAAATGATTTATAAAGAACCTGAGTAGAAGTACCACTGTCACTTAGTCTACTGAATATTCATACCTTTGAATTACTAATCTATCTTTTTATCAAATTTTGATGAACCACAATCACTTTGCAATGCATAGAGATAGGTCCATTAAGTCCGAAATATACAGTGTAAAATTAATAGGAATTTAATTAAAATATGAAATGAAGAACTGACAGGTTACAGATATAAAATACTTATTTGCTGGTTCTTGTTACCTTAAAATATTTAAAATATGGTATCAGCATGAAGTATAGTAATTAAAGACGATAACTTAAGGGCATTTGATAATAGTTTTTTTTCCTCCTTTGGTCTTATACCAACCTTTGAGCTGCCTTCTTTTGTCAGACTCGGTATAAAGAGCTTCAACACTTAAGAAACATCATGCATGTGTTTCATCATCTATCTTCCAGTGAGGCGAAGTGTATGACCTTCGGCATGCTCGTCTTCTTCATCGTGTGGATCTCGTTCGTCCCCGCTTACCTCAGCACCCGTGGAAAGTTCATGGTTGCCGTCCAGATTTTTGCCATCTTGGCCTCCAGCTTCGGCCTGCTGACCTGCATCTTCCTGCCCAAGTGCTATGTTCTCCTGGTCAAACCTGAACGCAACACAGAGGAGATGATGAGGCCCAGAGCCAAACCCCGAGATGGGACCTCCACCGGGACCTCGGCCTCGCTCGCCACAACTGCCACCGAGGTCAATGCGTCCACTGCGTCCACTGCCATTGATGATTAGTGGAAAAATGATAAGAAATAAACTGAAGCTGAAATTGAAAATTGCAATTAATGTATATAGCCGCTGTGCCTCTGCTTCGCTGAGCAACTGATCCCGCTTATTAGGTTTCACCTTTACTTCATTATCTCTGGTCTTAATGAACAGACAATATATATTATTTACAAAAATGTCTATATTTATACTGATGAATGTGTCAAGTATATTCTCACATGCATTAGGTAGGGTTGACTTAAACAGACAATATCCATGAGGGAGTAAAACTGCTACCTCAAACATTACTAAACAGCTTAAAAAAAGGATCAAATCAGTGGTGTGCATATTTCAACAGCTGCATACTTTGAGAGCAATACAATTTTGACTTTGATCCGTCCACAAGTTCTGCTTAAAGTTGTTTTAATGAGTTCAGACTCTTGTTGTCAAAACTGCTGTTGTTTCAGTTGTGGTAGTCAAATTAAAATGAAGGCAGCATTTACCTCAGATTTGTGGATGCAAATCAATTTCAAATAGATATGACTTTTATTTTCTTTTTACTACAACAGGGATTTAGTTTGTGTTTGTGGTACTTTTTGGATAAATCTTGTCACCCATACCTGTGTGACAAAACATTACATAAATGTATTTTAAAGCCTATTAAAGATTTGTATATTGGCCATAGATCAAATGACTGTGGAGTGTGAAGGCCGCCTGTCTGCAGTTTCCTTCGGCTGTAAAGTTTTAAGCATCTTCTTCTTGTGGTTTTATGTCCTTTTTTTTCAATTCTTGCAGCCTCATTGATGTCGTCTCAAGCCGCAGCAGGCATCTGATTTCAACTATGAAAACACACAACCAGGACCAACAGGCTTTATGCACAGCTCCACTACTTCCTGAACTTAAACAAGCTCCTTTATTTCCTGTTTTAGATTATTGGAAACTGATTAATCCAGGTGTGTCTGACCATTGTTGTGATTACTGAGGTCAGAGTCAGACACACTGGATTAATCAGTTTGTCCAATAATGTAAGACAGGAAATAAAGGAGTTTGTTTAAGTTAGCAAGTGAGCATGGCCTAACATTTTATTGCTTTAGAGATGGAGTCGGGTATCTCCCTCAGGGATTTGCTGAAGACTGAACCAAGGCTGAAATTGAATTCACTTAGATGCATTTAGGTAAACAGAAACTACTACTACAGAAAGCTATTGTTACACTGTATCAGCCTGATGTGTAGATAAATCACTGCTTGAATAAAAAAAGAAAACCACTGCAGCTTTAATAAACAGGTGCCATCAGAGACAAAATGATAATATAAATATTTAAGTATAGTAACACAATATATTTCATATATTTGCAACATTTCTATGTGAAAAGCCGTTTTGGTTTACATGATAATGTTGTTTTTATTGTATTAGCTTAGCAAAGCCCGTTCAGAGGCCTGTAGAGTTCAAAAAGCTGCAGTGTCATGTTAAAGCAGACTGGTTCCATCCTGTATCTTATCTGTAATTCACAGGTGGACCTCAGAGTCAAACTGCTGTTACTCACTTTAATGAGCTGAGGCCCCTCGGGCTGAAAGAGACAGTCTATACTTGTCAACTGGCTCCAGTGATCCAGCAGAGGGAGCTGCAGGAAGCTCCTCTGGATATCAACATCCCTCGTGTCCCTTTTTTGCTCTGCTGACTCTGATCCACTGTAGGACGCTCCCACATGAAAGTGTGTTGATGGCAGGATGGATGACTTCATCATTACCACTCAAAATAGCAAAAGGATGTTCACCACCAGGAATCTCGAGAAGAGTGATGAGACGTATATATAATGTGATGCTTCATGAAACTATGATTTTCTACTTCTAAGTGAGAAAGAAACTAATTATGCTGAAATCCAGGAGATGGATGACTTAGCTGAAAAGATGACGAGATGAGAGGAGGCAAATGTTACAGCAAAAACAGGACTGTACTCAACT